>NC_141159.1:30711866-31056866 GCF_053477565.2 Lygodium microphyllum
ATTAAAGAAAAGTTTAATCTAACACAAAGAGAGAGAGAGAGAGAAAAAAAAAAACCTAGGCCCTACACATGAGAGAGCGAGGGGGGAGGAATTTAATTAAAAAGGGAAGGGAGAAAAGAAAGAGAGAGATTATAAGTAAGAGAGAGGGGAAGGGGTCTTAATTTTAAAAAGGGAGGTGAAGGGGAAGAGGCTTTAATGAAAAAAGGGAGGGGGAAGAGAAAATGAGATATTACACTTGAGAATGAGGGAAGGGGAACTTGAAAGGGGTTTTGATTGAAAAAGGGGGTAGGTTCGGTAAGCCCTCTGGAGGTTAGAGGCTTTTTGAACCTATAGCGAAAATAATATAGTAGTAAGATGTTTTTTATCGATTGTATAAAATATGTAAAATCTACGAATGTGAGAAAGCTATTTATTGAGATTATTCACGCAAGCATGTGACTAATTGTACATGCTTTCACAGTATAATAGACAACATATGTAAAGACACATACAATAATGCGTTCACTTGTAATATGTTGGATGTGTATAAACTCCCTCTCTCTTTCTATTCATGAGTGTGTGTGTGGCTATTGGAAAGCTTACTTGCATATTTTAGAAAAAAATAAATTATATTTAGTCGGGAATTGGACTTGTATGGGCATTGTGGAATTAGGAGTAGAAAAAGAAAAATGAAAATGTTCTCCTTCATGCAAATCTTTAAAAAATCATACTTTTCTCCTAGGGGCTTTGTACCACATCATGTTTCATATGCTCTCTCTCTCTCTCTCTCTCTCTCTCTCTCTCTCTCTCTCTCTCTCTCTCTCTCTCTCTCTCTCTCTCTCTCTCTCGTTTGTCTCCCTTTTTTAATTAAAGCAAACTTCTTTTCAAATCAAATCTCTCTCTCTCTCTCTCTCTCTCTCTCTCTCTCTCTCTCTCTCTCTCTCTCTCTCTCTCTCTCTCTCTCGGATTAAACTTTTAACTTAAACTTTCCTCTGCTTTCTCTTCTTTTAAGTAAATATTTTTGAAAGCCTTTTTAAAATTTTCTTACCCTTTTGCTTAAACATTTTTAAAATCTTTTTTTAATTTTTAAAAAATACATAGTTTTTCACATACTTTGAGAGAGAGGGGGGAGAAGAGAGATGGAAGAAGGAGAGAGAGAGAGAGAGAGAAGAAGAAGAAAAGGGGAGAGAAGAGAGAGAAAAAGAAGAATAATAATAAGAAAAATAAGATAGAGAATATGAACATAGAGAGAGAAAAGAAAAAAAGTAAAGAGAGAATGAAGAGAGAGAGAGAATTATAAAGAGGAAAAAAATAAAATGTAAAAAAATTTGAGAAAAAAAAGAGCGAGATGAAGAAAAAAATTTAAAAAATGAGAGAGAAAAAAAAGGAGAGAGAGAAAATAGGAAAAGAGAGGAAATAGAAAAAAAGAGAGAAAAGAGCGAGAAAAGTACTTGAAAGAGAGAAAGAGATAGGAACATAAAAATGAGGAGAGAGAGAGAGAGAGAGAGAGAGAGAGAACAAAAAATCAAGAGAAAATACAAAGAGAATAAAAGAAATAAGAGGAGAGAGAATAAAAATTTGAGAGAAAGATACAAAGAGAAAAAAATAAAAAAGATGAGAGAGAGAGAGAGAGAAGAAGAAGAAGAAAAAGAAGAGAGAGAATTATAGAGAGAGGAGAGAAAAAAATTTGAAGAGAGGCAGAACAAGAATAACAAAAAAGGAAAAAAGAGGACAGAGAGAAAGATTTTTGCCCACAAAAACAAACTTACAAGAGTTGGAAAGGATGGATGAAATAGAGTATTGCCCTATTTTAAGTTATATAAGGTATAAAAATGAATGAAAGATTGAAGATATATGGATTGACATGAAGACATGAAGGTAAGCCTTAGCTGTATATATGATCCTGATATCTTTAAAAGAGTTTGGAGCCTTTAAGTCTTCAAGAAATAAACTCAAAATTAAGAGAACAGCTTTTTTTTTTTAAAGACCCCGCTGAACAAATTTTGCCATAACTTTTGGTAGAAGTATCCAAATGAAACTTGCTATATGTCAAAACGTAGCTTTTGAAGAGTACTTTGACTTATATAGGTGGCATATTTCTAAAAAGTTGGAAGAATAAAAACTATTCTAAAACAAACTATTGTCAAGATCTTGTTTATACCATAATTGGCTTCATTATAATTATACTTCGACCACCAATACATCCCCCCATAGATAAGAAAACTCATCTAATATAAATTTGAATCTCCAAGAAGCTTCTTCAAGTGATAAATAGCTCAATCTAATCAAATTTTCAATGATAGAATGAGAGTGAAGCTTCTTCTCATACTAACTTATGATCACCTCAAGGATGTACTGAATAAGACCTTCTTCGTATAGGTGATAGCTCATCAATTGTATCCACAAGAGTACCATAGAAAAGCTTGAGTTGACTAACATGGAATACATTATAAATCTCAGTGGAAGAGGGTAGTTCCAATCTATATACCAAGTCCCCAATGCGCTTCAAGTTCCTATAGGGTCCATAAAACTTATGAGCAAGCTTGTTATTGAATCCATCCTTCAAGGTAGAGTAACAAGACTTTGACACTTTCAACAAAACAAATTCTCCTTACTCTAAAGGTCGCCTCTTTTGATCTGTATACATCTTCATCTAATCTTGGGCCTTCCTAAGATTCATCTTACACTACTGAAGAAGGGTATGCATTCTTTCCAATTCTTCTTTTCCATGAGGATTGATTTTCTCATTGAACATGAGTGTGGGTAAGGGCACGTCATAACCATACATAGCCTTAAAGAGTGAAACTCGAATACTAGCTCGAGTGGAGTTATTGTAGGCAAACTCAACCAAATGCAATTATGAATCCAACACATGTTGCACCATGACAGAAATGGCAAGGTAAGTCTCAACCACAATCTAAGGATGATAGGTTGTACAAAGAGCCAATTTACTGCCCATGGAGTTGAATAATGCCTGCCAAAAGTTACTCATGAACTTTAAATCTCTTAATGTACAATCACTTGCGGTAATCTATGTAATCTAAATATTTGCTCCATAAATTGATTAGCCATACGTGAAGTCGTGAATTGTATCTCGGTAGGAATAAAGTGGGCTACCTTGGTGAGTCTATCCACCACCACATAGATACTATTACATTTTCTTTTGGTAGTAGATAAACTAGTAATGAAGTCCATGGTAATGTACATCTACTTGCCTTTAGGAATAGGTAGTGGTCGCAACAAACCAGATGGCTTATGGGTGTTATCATTATTCTACTATGGCAAGGCATACACTTCAAAACAAAATCCTTAACATCTTTCCACAGTCCTTTCCAATAAAAGCTTTTGCTAATCTTATCATAGATTTTAAAAACTCAAAAATGTCTAGTTAAAGATGAAGAATGCAACTCCTCCATAAATTTCTATGTAAAAGAAGAAGTAGAGGGAATGACATAACGTACCATTTAATCAGATTAGGCCATTTTTAAGCTGATAATATGAGTTTTTCTCCATGAGATCTTGCTGTAATTTTCGAAAAACATGACTGAGCTCATCATCCAAAAGATAGGCTTCCTATAATTCTTCAATCCAATCACTATATAGCTCAGTCATAACTGAAAATTTACAAGTCCACATGCAAAAAAGAGTATCAACTACCACATTTTCTTTGCCCCTCGTATGAGTAATGTCAAAATCATAGTTTTGTAGAGTAGCTACCCATCTACGCTATTTAGGAGTGAGATTGGTCTGAGTGAGAAAATACTTTAGGACCCTATGATCACATTGAACTCTAAACCGAATGCCATGTAAGTAATGATGTCACTTCTTTATTGCATACAAGATAGCCAACATCTCTTGGTCATAGCCATTTTCTTATCTATAAGCTTGCGACTTTCAAAGCCAATAACTCCATGTTCCCATAACAAAATATTTCCTATGCCATGGCCACTGGTATCACATTGTATGGTAAACTCATTTGAAAAATCTGGACGTACTAGAATAGGAGTAGAAGTAAGAAGTTCATTTTATTGGTTGAAGCTACTATTTGCAAGTGCATCCCAAAATAATTATTCCTTCTTCAACCCGTCAGTCAAAGGAGCCGCAATAGCCACATAATGCTTAATGAATCGGTGATAAAATGATGATAGACTAAGAAAACCTCCAAGTGAAGTAATGGTAGTATGTGCTAGCCAATCTTTAACACACTGCACCTTTTTAAGATCAAACTGTATCCCTTTTTCTCCTTAACAAAGAGTCTGTGATGCCTCAATACATCAAAAACCTTCCTCATATATGATAAATGGTATTGTAGAGTCTTACTGTAAATCAATATGTCATCAAAGAATAGTACGACAAACTGGAAGAGGAAATGCTATAAATTTTTTTTCATTAGACTCTGGAAGGTAGATGGAGCATTAGTAAGCCCAAATGGCATCATTAGATAATGATATAGCCTATGATCAGTCCTAAAGGCAGTCTTAACTGCATCACGCTCTTGCATACACATCTAATGTTACCTTGACCTCAAATCAATATTGATAAAGAATCTAGCCCCCTTGAGCTCGTCAAGCAAACCATCAACTCTAGATATTGAATACATGTTCTTTATTTTGATATTGTTTAGATCCCTATAGTCAATACACATCCTAAAGGATCCATATTTCTTTTTCACTAACAAGACCGAAGATCCATAAGGTGAAGAACTAGGTTTAATGAACCCTATCTCTAGAAGCTCCTTAATTTGCTTCACTACTTCTTCATGCTCACACTCAGACAATCTGTAGAGTGGCTTATTGATTGGCTTTGAGTTTGGCTTCAAATCGATAGGGTGATCTACTGCTCTCTTAGAAGGTAATGAAGTAGGTACTTCAAACAAATCCCTATACTCCTCAAGAAGAGCTTGCAAAGTTGGATGGTCTACTTTATTCAAGTCTAAGACAAAAATTTATGACCGCCTCATGTACTCCTTGAGTTGTTGAATGGTAATAAGTTGAAAATCGGATTTACTAGAGATTCCTTGTAAATGGATAGGCTATCCATCAAAGATCAACTCCATATACAGTTGTGAGAATTTCATAGTAATCTTTCCTAAGGTCATTAGCCAATCACATATGAGTACAATATCTATAGGCCCCATTTTCAAAGTAACCAGATTTACTTTTGCTTCATAAATTTCAGCCAACTATAAAGAAACATGTGGACATATTTGAGTGTTGATTTCTTCTTCACCATTTGCTATTTGAACTCTTATGGGCTGCTCTATAAATCAATGGGAAGACAATTCAATCTGTCTACAATTGACTTATTTACAAAATTGTGTATACTACCACTGTCTATCATGATAAATATACATCCTTTCCATGAATATTACCCTTCATACAAAGTGTATTAGGGCTCTTAGAACCTATTCAAGTATCCATGGGAATGGAGCAATTAGTGACAACATGTGGCTCATAAAAAATTCCTCCCGAATAAAAAGGAATACTAGCACTCGAATCAAAATGAAAGGTGTCGGCAAGATCATAAAATTGTTTTTACCCAACTTCCTCTTCAACATCCTCATTTTCAATGGTAGTCACAAATGCATTAGGCTCATCATTATCATCCTCCAAGTCTTTAAAGATTAACATACTATGGACCTTGGCTTTTGGATTCTTGTATACACACTTTGTTGCATGATTAGTTGTATACTTCTCCTTGCATTTAAAACATAAGCCTTTTTCTTTCCTTTCTTTGTAGAGGTCCATAGGAATAGACTTTGACTTAACACTGGTTGAAGTAGATCTAAACTTGTTGTCCCCTTCTTTAAAATCCACTCTTGGACTATTTACTATCTTGAAATTTCCTTGAGGTCTTGAAGCATTGAACAATAGATAAGTTGGTACTCTTAAGCTTCTACTTAGTACATGATTATTGTCGTAAACATTGCTAACTTGTCCCTATTTTTACACAGTCCTTGGCTATCCATAACTAGCTAAAATGAGGACTCTCCTTAATACTTCAATTCATAATATTCTACAAGCTCAATAGCTTTGAAAAGAGTGGTGGGGTTTTGCACCATAACATCAGCTAATAAAGAAGGTTCTAAACCGTACATATACTTGTGGAGTTTAGCCTTAGGTATAATCCCATATACTTAGACCTCTTTGCTCTAATCCATACCATCTTCATGCCAATTTTTCTTTTTCAAGAGGAGAGACAAAGATTTCAACCATAAGTGTCTTGAATGTGTCCCAACTCTCTACTAGTATATTATCTTTCTTAATATATCTCCACCAAGTATGTGCAAATCCTTCCAAGTGTAATGAGGCAAAATGGATCTTTATATTATCAATTCTACAGAATATATCAAATTAGGATTCTAATTTTAAAATCCATTACTCTAGATTGGATGGTGAAGAGGATAGTTATTACACTTTGCCAAAATGATTTTGTCTTTCAAGCCCCTTTCATGAAAAGGTTGCTATCCCAAAATAGTGTGCTCATTATTAGTAGACATTAAACCTCCAAAATGAGATGTTACTCTTCCAAAAGGTGGTTGAGGATTAGTGTGGAACCTTCCCGATGGTAAATGACCTCTAGAGAGTTAAGGATTTAGTCCATAAGCTTGGGGATTAGCACTACTCATATTGCCTAAATAGTCATTATGTCTTTGTAAAGTCTTTGTTACTTCATATTGACTATTGGGAATGCACCTTCGTTCAATGATTCCTAGGCTTTGACCATTTTGATTAGGTGGGTGAAGTGGGACTGATGGATCACTGTTTGATTGTGCTTTCTCCCTAGCATCCTTAGTTCTCATTTGCATTTGCATCCATTGGGAGAATTAAGCCATTATTTAGACATTGGATTCTACTAATTTGTCAATTGAAGCCTTCATTTGGATAGTGGAACTCACCAACTTCTCAATAGAATACTTTGTTTGATTACTAGACAATACCATCTATTCAACTTTGGATAGTAGTTCCATATGCCTTTGAGCATGCCTATTCTCATGTTCACACATTGTATTATTAAGCACACTAATTTCTCCTTGCATTTGAGGCTCTTTAGGGCTCTCTTGAGGTGTATTTTCCAGCATGGTATCTTTAATTTGCTAAGTATATTCATCTTGGGCCTTACTATTCCCTCTATGACTTGCCATAGTAATATAGTCCAACAATATCCCCTGTCAGAAAATTGGCTATAATTTGAGCTAAAAAACTCTTATTTCTAAAATTTTTAATGCTAGATAGGACCTGTGGGTAACCTGCAGTATCTACACCTATACTCCAATGATAAAAATGGTACCTGTAGTGACCTATATATACCCTACTATGTCCTATAAAAACCGTGTTTCACCATGCCTTGATCTTCAAGGTACTTGAGCCTCTGAAAGTGCCTGAATCTTCAATTCTCCACTCATGGTACCTGTATGAGGGATAAAACATAGAGAGAGGAAATATAAAGTTTACATACTTTGAGAGAGAGAGGGGGGGAGGGGAGAGAAAGAAGATGAAGAAGAGAGAGAGAGAGAGAGAGAGAGAGAGAGAATCAAATTTAAAAGAGAGAAAGAGAGAGGAAAAAGAAAAAGAGAGAGAGAAGAAAAAGAGAGGAGAGAGGGGAGGAGAAAAAAGGGGGGAGAGAGAGAGAGAAAAATATATTTAAAGAGAGAATGAAGAGAGAGAGAGAGAGAGAGAGAGAGAAGAATAATAATAATAATAATAAAAAAGAGAACAAAGGAGAGGAAGAGAGATGGAAAAGAGAGGAGAAAGAACAAAGAAGAAAAGGGGGGAGAGAAGAGAGAGAGAGAGAGAGAGAAAGAAAGAGAGAATTTTACATTTGATGAGAGAGAAGAGAGAGAACTAGGATGAGAGAAAATAAACTAAAATAAAGGACAAAGAGAGAGAGAGATAAAAGTTAAGCATAGGGAATTTGGGGGAGAGAGAAAGAGAGAGAGAGAAAGAGAGAATAAAAAAGTAGAAATAGAGAGGGAAAAGAGGAGAGAGAAATATGAGAAATGGATTGTTGAGTGAAGTTTCGCTTGCCGCTTCATGGTAGCCTAGCGTTTCGTGCTCGTCTTTTATTAACATGTTTCGATGCCCATCACTTGTTAGTGCCTTTGAGTGAGAGTGTCAGCAAGGCTCAATTTCTTATAATATCACTTAAAAGTTAGGTTCGTGTTTATTGAGATGGGCATAAGTATTGCCAAGTGGGCAAGTGATGTTATCCAACTACATTTGTCCTCCCCTAAAAGATAGATTTACGTTTATTGAAATGGACATAAGTCTTGTCAAGTGGCCAAGGGATGTTATATCCAGCTCATTTATTCTCCATTCTTAAAAACGAAGACAATAGAATGTCCACACTTATCAAGGTGTTCCTTTTCTTTGAATGGTTGAAAGTTATAAGCACACTCACTTGTGTGTAAAGCACGTGTGCAAGGAATCCCACTCACACTCTCATAGGTCACACCTCTCTCACCCCATGTAATTTATCGAGAGTATAATGTTGGATATATAGTCATTAAGTTCTTTCATCAACTCCATATTATAATACCATGTGTCTCATACAATGCAAAAATTATTTCACCTTCCATATGCAATTGCATCATTGTAACCTTTTGGAGTCTCTATTTATCATTAGTGACATTTCCAAATCCATACATATATCCAAGAGGATGTAGACATACAAACCTCTCTCTCTCTCTCTCTCTCTCTCTCTCTCTCTCTCTCTCTCTCTCATATTTATTTATTCACACACACGTGTGCATGTGCACACACTTATATTTCGAATTGCTTAAAAACATGTAAGTACTTTCAAAAATTGTTAAACACTAATAGAAAATATTAAATTGAGGTTTTTGAACCATTTTTAAAAGAAACATGCTCAATATATCAAATGTTGATAAGAAATAGTAGTTTTTTCCACCATCATGAAAACAAAAATATCCAAACACATTCAAGTCATTATGGAACACTAACCTTGAATATTGTTTTTTAATTGGAAGAGCTCAAAAGAGAGATAAATATGGTGATGATGCTTGCACTGATTAAGTTTTTCATGCACATGCAAAAGATATTTGAGTGTCACAACAAAACATAAGTGTATCCATATGTTGTATATAAGTATCAACTATGATAAAGATAAGCAATCGAACAACACTATCTAGTATCTCTATGCCTCTTTTCAAAGACACACAACTATACTACGTTATGTATACTAATAATAAAATCATAACAAAGCATTCATTGGAAACATTGAGATGTATTCCTCTCAATTATATTTTCCTTCCCTCTTTATTCAGACAACCAAAAATGACATATTGTCCCTCTTTATTGTTGTCTATTATTTTTCTCTTTGGCATACCATGACATCTAAAAACATCAATAGAGTATGACAGTTTGATGGTAGAACTTGAGCTACATAATTATTTGGGTAGCCAAATAATGCACTACAGTGGATGGATTGGTAGGAGTAGAGCTCGGCTAGCATAAGGGCCAAGGCTAGTAGAGTGACCCAACCCATCACTAAAGGAACTTGCTAGGGTGGCACTCACTAGCACAATCTAGAATAACCAACTAGTCCAACTCTAGTGTAAGCACCACACAAGCTCATACACACACTAAGATGTGGACGATTGCACTCGTTGTGCAACACTTGCACCATGCTTAATGGGCATAACCCCTTATGGTGCACTGCACCTGCCAACATGTTGGATTGCATCTTGGAGCTCAATATCTACAATATCCACACATTGTAATATCAGTGCATGATGGCACCTTCTCCATTAACTTTGATGCCAACAGACTCACACCAACAACAACCTCTCCTAATCACAACTACATGTTTATGGATGTACAATCACTAAAATTGAGTCTCACCCCTTGCCTTCTAGTGTTGCTCCCATGTATTGTGGAACTCCAATAGTAGCATCTCCACCATAGCCTGACTGACATCAATGTTAGTATCATCTCCACCATAGCTCTGCCTTCTAGTGTTGCTCCCATGTATGGTGGAACTCCAATAGTAACATCTCCACCATAGCCTTGCCACAACACCGATGATACTTCCATCAATGCTAGTAGCCTCACGTTGTTAAGCTTAAAGCTTAAATAACAATGCTACAAATATGAAGAAAATAGATCCCAGCTGAAGGTCCCTGTAGTAGTGGGAAGGATCTTTGAAGTACTCCTCATGCTGTCCTCTAAGGTGGTGTGGTACCATTAGTGAATGTAAGCCTACAGTGCAGTAGTAGTAATGCAAATCATCACAAGGGTAATGCCCTCATGATCATTCAATAACATGATCATGATGGCATACTTTCGTCTTGGCCATATGTTTTTAGATGCTAAAGTGGTGACAGACTTTGTGATGTTGTGGGGCTTAACTTTTACAAAGAGGCTAAGGATAGAAAGATAGAGTGGAATGACATGGGCATTAGGTTATGGCAAGTTCATGTGTCATGGTAGCAAGGTGATCATGAAGTTCTGCTCGAAAACATGTAGACACACCTGCTATGTTGTACCTTATATGTGGAGTTAGTGAAAACTTCGAATTGGCCATACTTGCAAGAATTGGTACAACTTTGCATGATTAAGTAAGAACTCTCCCTCTCATGCTTAAGCATGTATAATCATCTTGCATTCTCCCTGTCATGCCACCATCTATATTGTCATAAGCAAGGGGCCCATCCACTTAATGTTGCTAAAAGGGGTTGAATGAAGTAAGATGGAAAGAAGGAAGGTCAACAAGACCCATTATGTAAGCCTCACAGTTGGTTTTCTTTGAGAGGAAGGGGGTGGAGAGGGTGGGGGGAGGGGGAACCTTCATATACTAAAGCAAGGGTGTTTGAATAATCATTCAAATTGTTATTTTGATTCAAATATAGGGGCAGTATTGGGGAGCATGCCCTTGTCCATGTGGTGGCCATTGGTTGGGGGAAAGGAGGGAACACACACAAACAAGTGATGGAGGAAGACCTAGGGTGGGTGGGGGGTACAACACAAGACCATTGGTTGGGGGAAAGGAGGGAACATATACAAACAAGTGATGGAGGAGGACCTGGGGTTGGGGGGTACAACAAAAGGCAGGGAGGATGACATTATGGTCATTGGTGGTGGGGGGGAGGGAGGGGGGGGGAACATAAGTAGGGATCACCACCCAACCCAATGATAAATTGGAGGAGGGTAGGGTGAAGCATGTCCCATAAGATAGGGGAGGGAGGAGAGTTGATGTGGGACATCAACAACTAAACAATATCCTTAATTGGGTTGGCACCTTCTTTAAATCCTGCCAAAGGTAAGCCTTTTTATTATCATTTCCCATTAGGCAATATCCTATTAGAATAGTGTCATGATAAGATGGTTCATATCCCAAAAAGCTTGCCCCTTCTTAACTCAATTGATTCTAGTGAGCTAGAAAGAATGCTAACAATAAAAAAGGAAATGATATTTTGTATGCTTGATCTCCATTTCTATATATTTAGAGAGGAGGCATGAAAAATACGATGTTGCATATTGGATGATGCATACTTTTGATTCCCCTTTTCCTCCTTTCTTTTGCACTCCTATGCCCAAGAGAACCAATGAGCAGCCAACCTTTCTCCTTTATCATGATGATTGAGTGTCTTGAGAAGGAGAGACTTCAACTTGTAATTGTCCAAGATACTCATGAGCTTGAGGTTGTTGATATAACCGAGAAAACTAGTAGCATTGGTGATCATGATGGTCTTGGCTATGGTTCTACATCAGCCTTTATGTTGTCCTTGAGGTCAAGCGCTATAGCTAGGGATCAAAGGTCGAAGGTAGCTTGAAGTTCTCCTCCTAGTTGTACCACCTCATGGTGTAAAGCTTGTGCAGCTTGTGCAAATGGTAGGATAGCAAGCGTGGCAAGGTAGGGTGGGGGTAGGGTAGGCCACGTGACAAATCATGTAGGGAGAGTCTGGCTGTGATGGTAGGAAGGTAGGTAGATTAGGATGGTAGTCATGAGCAGTGTGGGTCAAGGGTGGGGATGGGGCTGATCATAGCTTAAGATGGGCCTTACACAAAGTTCCTATAGAGAATAAACGCTATAAAGTTGCACGACTTCAAACAAAACAATCTAGATACGTACTTAGATGTATGCCCCATTTTGTGGACTACGAAGAGGATAATTTTTTGTGCAACACACGTAGATGCAGACGCACACACACACATAAACACAAATGTGCGTGTGTGTTAACCTTAGTGCAAAGAAGGCAAAAAGAAAATTAAAAAAATGCAGGACAAAGCGAAAAAAGGCAACCCAATGGAAAAACAGGAGAAAAGGGACCAAAAGTGCAATAAGTAAATTTAAAAGTCCAAGGCAAGTGAAAAAGGAAAAAGACGCATCTTAAATATAAAAGCGCACCCTAGATCCTCGTAAAATAGCACTAGGCTCCCTCCTGTGCAATTTGTAAATGTAGATGGGCATGGGTGAAGGAAAATGTAAATAGGAAGGGAATAGGGAAAGAGGACCTAGGCTAAAATGGCCGATCATGTAAAAAAGAGATAAGTGTCCAAAGAGGAGTAGGGCATGTATAAAAAGGAAAAAAGTGAATGAAGAAACTCATTCTTATGTGTGACCGAAACTAGCTCTCCTCTTTTTCTTCTTATTATTCTTAATTGTGCTTGTGCTTGAGAGAGAGTGTGAGTGTGTGAGGGTGAGGGACCATGGGGGAGAAACTCTCCATCTTCTCCTCTCTTTCTCTTCTCTTCTCTTCTCTTCTCTTTTCTTGTCTTATGCATGGCAATGGAGCTATAGAGGTGAGCACAAGCTCTACCGCCAAGTCCCACAGATTGCTTATTGTTTCAAGCGTTCCAAGCCAAGCACTAATGGCTACCTCTCACATAGCCAATGTGCTATCCACCCCTATGAGTGTAGTGAGCTTACCTTGATGCCTGATCGAGTTGCCTTCTCTCCCGAGCACTTCGATAGCTCCACGATCCAAGTGCAAGCTTCAAGCAAGCTCCATCCTCAAGCTCCATTGTCGCGAGCAAGAGAAGAGAAGATAAAGAAGAGAGAAGAAGATGGAGGGCTTCTACACCATGGTCCCTCACCCTAACACACTCACTCCCTCACACTCTCACACTCCCTCTCTCAAGCACAAGCTCAAGCAAGTAAGAATAATAATAATAATAATAAGAGAGCTACTTTTGGCCACACACAAGAATGAGCTTCTAATTCACTTTTCAACTTTACATACAAAACCCTAAATTCCTTTTGGACTGTCATCCCCTTTTCACATGGTTGGCTATAGGCCCTTTTTTCCATTGTCCTCATATCTTCCTAGCTTCCTTCCTACTGCCCATCTACCTTTACAATTTGCACGAGTGAGACTCTAGCGCTTCTTAAAATAAATCATGGTGCGCCTTGCGCTCTTTTACAAAAGTATCGACTTGCGCTTTTTCTTTTGTGCCTTTCTCCTTGATTTAGGAATTTTCAACACTTCTTGTGTTTCCAGATTCTTCTTAGTGTGCATTCATCTTCCGTTTCACTTTTGCCTTGGCCTTGTCCTCTACTTTAGAGTTTCTTTATTTTCCACCTTGTTTGTCTGAGGGCTAACATTACTCTCCTCCTAGACGAGTGCTAGTCCCATGGCACTCACTGTCATAGGTAGTAGACTTTGGCATGCACCGAAGACGTGGGTGGTAGGGACATTTGTGGTTTGCTATGGAGGAGTTTTGGTGGTGGTGCGGATGAAGGTCGTTGGGGGCACGTTATTGGTCTGGTTGGCTGGTGGTAGGGTTGTTGGAGTTAGTAATAGGGTTGTTCTTTGTTGGGAATTGCATTGATGGCTGGCACAGGTGTTGGTGTTCTAGGGATTCTGCACGTGACGATTCTTTGGTGGGCTTGTATGATGATAAAGGACAAGAATTCATAGTTGAGTGTTGATGAAGAGCTGACTGTACTTTCGTTGGAGTCTGCAATACCTGCAGTTGAAAACCTCTCATATGTGGTCTCTCCTTGGGGGTAGTGTTAGTCTTCTTATTGTGCACAAGACATAGTTTGATTAGTTTGGGAGATAGGTCGAACTCTAAGCAATCTGAGAGTATTGTCTTGCACACTTGAGGACCCAAACTGTGTATATATTGTGGTGTTGATATTATATGAGTGCACGTATATACTTAAATATTACGTAGTTAGAAGACTGTTGGTCTGGTTCCTTGTAGCAATGTGTGGATGAAGCAAGGATCAATGGGGTGGAAAAAATTATCGATGTTGAGGAGAAGTACACAGAAGGCTTCTTGAGACATCATTTGTGATTTTGACAACACAATGTAGCATAATTGAGCTCATTGACACCTTAGCCTTTTGGTAGTTGGTGGCTACTTGTATTGTTCAAAGAGTACGGTGTACTTTCCATGGTCTTTCGTGCCTTGCTTACTATTGATTGCAATGGTACTGAGATGGATTGTAAAAAAAAAAAATCGTACAAATGGGTCAGGGTGACAGGTCTAACCATAGGTGAGACAAGCTCCCTAGGTATGTCCTGCCCTTGATGTGCCCTGAACAATTGTGGGGGATGTGTAAAGGGCTAGGGGACTAGGGACGGAGCCAGCCAACCAAGGTCACTGAGTGTACCTAATTTGAGGACCCCTAGGTGTTGTGTTGTGATCGTGGATGATCCTTTCTTATTTTATTTTATTTTTTTCCCTTTTTTTTGGATAACATGAATACAACCATTGCAATACGTTGAGGCTATTAGCCTTTCATTTGGATTGGGAAATGTTGAGATCCAAAGACTATGAAAATGGATATTACAACGATGATTGTGTTACTAGCCTTGATGCTAGAGGAACAATTGTTGAGATCAAGAGATACACTTGAGATTTTGCAAACCCCTTTATAACATGTGAGATATTGGTACAATTGAGGTAGCAACTGCAATGAGCCAAATGTAGAGTTTGGCCAAGAAAGAGAGAGTAGCCAATGACTATGCTTTGGGCCATGCTCAAATGGAATGTGGGCTTTCCGCAAGGGTGATTTTCTCTTTCAGTAGTGGGGCTTCCATCATGGCTCTTTGTTCTTGGTATTTCTGTTGTTTTTTCTGTAATGGCTCTTTGTGGGATTGGTGGTCTTGTGGTAACTTGGACATTGAATGCTTTCATACAGAGACTTGTGTCGTCATGTATCCACTTGACAACTCATGAGAGTACCTGCAAGTCATATGCTTCAACTATAATGAACAGGTGCAACTCAAAGAGACATCACTTATCTGAATCCCATGGTGTTGACTTCGATGCATATCACTTGCGCTTGATTATCTTGTTCGTTAAAGATGTGAAATGTATTAGAAGTAGGTAAGGAAAGTTTGTACAGTTGGGAAACCTGCCTCTTTTAACCACCTAAAGACTAAAAGTCATGGCAAGATAGCCACTTGGTAAGCATCTTATACAAAATAGAGGCTATTCCACTTGTATGGGGTGGGGTGAGTTTTGAGTGACTAGATGACTAAGGTACTACGTGCAAACCCTCATCCTGATCCATCATGTGAGGGGCCAGAGTAGTCTGAGCAGGTGGGGAGAGTTGCGTATCTTGATTCGGGGTAAGGGTAGAGGAGGCGTTGGCTAGAATCCAAATGGTGTAGTCCCTAGCTGTTGCCGTATTAAGGATGCTCTGGAACAGTTCAGCAATTTCATTCTTGATTTTTGCTTCTTTTTCCTCTTTCGATCATCTAGTTTCCAAGCGTTTGTGGAAGGTCTGCATGCCATAGGTCTTTACCATCCAGGCATTCCTTTGAACCTTCCTCTTCTTGGTTTGGGGAGGAGTTCTTACATTCAGCCTACATCTTGGGCGTTTTCACTTTGGGCCTTGTCTTGGCAAATACTTCCTCAGGGTGGGCACGTAGCATTCTAGCGGCGGAGCTTGCACCATGTGCTTCCTTCTTGGGAGGAGAGATTCCTTGCAGGCTAGTGGCATGGGGTACTCCATGATGGGCCACTATTGAGGAACCTACAAAATGTGAACCAAGGGCTAGATCCCGAGGCAAGATAGAGCTACTCGCCTGAGAGGGATTGAACAATGGGTTAACATGTGCATATGACGAGGAGGGGTGAAGTGAGGCATGCATTAGTTGTTGTAGAGGGGACGGCCCATGTGATGATACTCATCCTGCCTCAAGTGTGGGATGGATTCTAGCCAGTAGTAGCAGATCTTTGAAAGGATGATTTTGCACCGTATACGAAAAGATTGCCATGCACACATTGAGTAGACATAAGTTGAGGGCTATTTATAATCAGAAGGAACACCCTTAGATATAACAAGTGGAACAAACCCACTAATAGGAGTTGACCCTCAAAATGATTGAGAACCTCAGTTAGTAGGACTAAAAGAGAGCTATTATAGAATACTAGAGACATTAACAGACTAACACCATTGAAGGCACAACACTGCCCAACTTAATCAAACTCACCAACAACCTAGTGGAGCAAGAAGCCACATACATGTCAGAACTCAACTCCAATAACGAGAATGACAAGCTTGACTTGGAAGAATTCCCAGTTGATATCATGCCAAGTTGTGTGGACTGGCTGTGATGGAACAGATCAGGGCTCGTCCCTAGAGGAATGGACCGAAAAGAGGAAAAGCTTGTAGGGGGGGACAGTGCTCGTCGTCCACACCCTTAGAGGTGTTGGCTAGGGCTTCCAATGGTAGTAATGAGGGTTGCATGTCCTCCACCTGGAGACACATGACTTCTAGACACGTGGTGAGAGGAGGATATGAGGAGATCAGCATATCAAGCACAAAATTTTCATCCTACACTTGATTATCATTGCTTGTGTGATTTTTTTTTTTTGTATTATCTATACACAGTGACAAAACTCATTGTTTATTTATATACACATTTATGAATCCATGTCACTTCATGAGGATAAAAACCAATTGTAGAACTCAGGATTTTACTGGAGTGTGGCACACGCATATAGTACTCGTGGTAGCCTACTTAATAACAATAGATATTTTGCAACATCGAGTAGCATGGTACCTTATCCAAGTCTACTTGCAATATGTAGCTCCTCCTCAGTGAGAATTTGATAAATCGAAGAGTTCTCTTGGTTAGCTCCGGCTAAGTCCATACCCCGAATGACAGTTAGCACTCGAAGACCCCAAGAGCCTAGGAGAGAGACACACTTTCTGTGGGTGGCTGGCCTTTTCACCACTCGACCTTCGGCCCATGAATCGAGTAGTGCCGTCTTGGGGTAATCTATGGTGCGATCTTGGAGATGATCCACCTGTGCAAATATCATTCCTTAATTAATCCAATTAATAATCAAGCACAATCAAGGCAATTAGTCTAATATCATCTTCCAAGGAAACATTCCTTTATTTCCCATGGCAAATTGTCATCACAGACCCTTGCCATGCATTTACCATCAAACACGAGCACTTGGAATAATCAACCAAATCACATCCAACAATCAGTTTAATGCAACAGCATTTAGGACATTATTTGATCAATCACAAAAACAATGGTACCCTTTTTTAAACATTGTAGGAATAGTTGCGATAACCTTTCCATTGCGTACTTGCTCTCCCCCTTGGGATCAAAGAGCGATTCTACGTAAGAATTACTTAACACTCCCTTCTTTCGACTAAGAATTACTTAACACTCCCCCTTGGGATTAGAGAGCGATTCTCCGTAAGAATTACTTAACACTCCCTTCTTTCGACTAAGGTTTCAAACACTATATAAAACATAAGTTCTGTTAATCACTTATATTGATTGATAATCCAACCTTCTTCCCAATAGGTACAAAAGCATCTATATTTCCTTCGACTAAGGGTTCCCCAATCCTTGAGCTCTTCGCTTGTCCTGGAGTTGTTGTTGCATCTAGCCCAACCCTTGAATAGGATTGACAAACATAGTCGCTATTATCTGACGTATCTCAAGGTATCATAGTTTTAATCCTAATGATTATATTCGGATACAAGGGTTTGTGCGAACCTCAATGCATCAAATGAGTAAATCTATGCTTGGTCATCTATGGATACAGAGAATTTTCTAAAATCCCCTACGAGCTCATTAACTATTGAAAAATAACTCAGGTTACTTGTTAAAAAGAACTTGTGTGCATGCCAAGTGATATACCCTATGTCTCAGTGAATAGCGAAGATGGCAATTAATACATGGATATTCGGATATGAATTATCCATACACGACGTTATATTCGTATTTGCCAAAATGTATTGGCTGGTGGCTCCATTGTTGGATGCGGGATTACTGTTGATGCATATCTTCCACAGTTTTGGGGCCATACTTTCAACTTACGAATCTCTCTCTCTTTCTCTCATCGGGGAACTAGTGTGTCGGAGTGACTTCTATAGTGGGAAGGGGGGTATTATTAGGGTAGAATGCAACAGTGGGAGGGGGATTGAGGTGGATCATTATCGTTGTCTTCATGCCATCGTCGACTGTCCGTCATTGTCATGTGCTTTCTCGTCACCTTCATCCACGCCATCACTTGCCTTGGCATCATTGTCAACCTCTCTCCCCCTGCCATCCGTTCAGCGGTGGCAGTTGGGGAGTGGGAAAAAATAATAATTTAAATTCCTTTCATTAAAATTGGGGGAGGGGAGTTCGTATGCAGTGGCGAACTGTTACAGATTGGAAGTGGTCGTGTCTTTTGTTGCCCTTTGAGCATTCACTTGTGTAGATTGAGCATCAGTTGAGCTAGCCATGGTGAATTGCATAGGCATGTCCCTAGGTTGAGAATTAGGGGTGTTGTCATGTCCCGCATCTTGGATAGTTGGAAGCTCAGATGGAGATAGAGATTGGGTTGAGTAATTGTACTTGACAACTGTTGTTGTGCTTCCTGTGTCCATTTAGAGAAAGAGGGTGTAGGAGACTTGGGACTCGTAGGAGGTGGACTTGGCATTGGCTGAAAGATTTACTCATGGCTATTAGATGACTCTACTATTTGCCTTATCAAGCAATTAGCCTTATCATGAGCAACATTGCGCATGTGGTGCTCATTATCCTCTTCGGAAGTTAAAGGCTCCTTGGGCACTAGTGGCTTTTGTGCATACTCAACGGTTACATTTGATATCCACTTGTTAAGCATGCTAGGTTGAGGATCTACCCTTCAAATTGTCCCGTTTGGTTTCTTGATTTCAATCGTGAGGGGCTCGGTCACTCTGATGTTATTGACTCGAGGCTTGGACTTTTGTTTAGATTTCCTCCTTCGCTTCTTTGCTTTTGATACGACCTGGCATTCAACTAATAGAGGTGGTTTAGTAGGGGGATTTGGTACCCAAATCCATTGATTACCTGCATAATACCCTTGAGCACATAGCAATGCTTTGGATATCCATCGCAATGTTGTACTGGCTCTCCATCGATACCTTCATTTGTAAGGCTCGGGCTTCTTTTGTGGTATTCTACAATATTTGTAAGTCCAAAGCCTGTCCTTGGCATTGTCTCCCGACCTTCTTATTTCAAGTATGGCCTCGTTCACTAGTTCTCTTTGTTCAAGATGCACTTGTATCAACTCATTCAACAAGTCCTTGCTCTTGTTACTAGGCTTGCCTGGTATGTCAAAACATTCCTTGTCTTTCCCTCAAGGTTTAATGAGGTCACCCTTGCTAAAGGTTGTGATTATCCTCATACCCCATAGTATCAAGTGTATCCTCCATGCTACATAATCGGCCTCACACTCGTTGACCTTTTGAAGGGTTGTCCTAGGAGGATTTCCTTTCCACAATTAGCACTATTTGGAGGAACATGGAATAGGATAGGTAAGCTTTCAGTTTCAATAGTTACAAGGATTTTGCACTTCCCTATAAGTGGTTCTGGGTGTCCCCTGTAAGGATTAAGAGTTGCATCAGTTGGTGTGAGCTTTGGTTGTTGGTCTAAAAGGGTCCATGCTTCATAGGTCAAGATATTGAAATCAGCTCCTTCATTGATGAGAGCATCGACACAATGCTCTCTTTTTGCTGTGAGTTTGAACCTATAATAAGCAGGCGGTACTATGTCTTCATCTTCTAGGTCTTGGCTTATAAATTCAAGCCTTCTGATACATGCCTTTGAGTCCCCAACTGCATAGCTAGATTTGGATTCTCTACTGATATCTTGGGTCATCTATGCAGTACTGCTTAAGGTGCATCTATCATCAGGATTGTCATGTCTAGTTATCCTCGCAGTAGCTTGATGTTGTTGCATTCTATTTTGACTAGATACAATCCGAACGCAACCTATACATATTTTGTTGGTATGACCTTTTTGCCCTTTGTTGGCTAGATTGGCCCATTGAGGTTCTAGGGTCTCTATTTGTCTTTGTTCGGGTATGGGCTTTTGGTTGCCATTTTGCAAGTGAGAGTGTATGCTTGTGTAGAGCCATTACTACACTAGGATCTAATTTGGAGGACCTGTCATGGTGTGTGTTTTCTCTCTAGCCTACTTGGGGGAGGTGCATAGGGGGCAGAACCCCCTCTGTGGGGGTCTGCAGGGGGGGGGGGGGACAGTCCCCCCTCAGCCCATAGGGTCGTTACGCTTAATACCATGCGTGATTGGGTCTGGGTCTGATTTTGAAGAGTGGTTTGATTGGTAGTTTGGTCCAAGTCCTATTGTTGGTACGACTATAGAGTGATCTAATTGTTGTGTGCGTTCGACTGGACAAACAGGGTGTCTGATTTTGGAGGGACTAATTTTTGAGTCCGATTTTGGAGGGTCCGATTCTGGATGGTCCAAATTTTGTGTTTGATTTTAGAGCATCTGATTTCGGATGGTCTGATTGGGGTTGGTTCGATCGACCGATCAAATAGTTCGAGTGCGAGTGGTTCGATTTCGATTTTCAAAATCAGACAGGGTGTCTGATCGGACTAGGTGGGTTTGTCCAAGTGTCCGATTATGGGAATCGGACGGTTCTCTCAGCCTAATTCTAGGAATCAGACATTGTGGTGGGCGTTCAATTCCATCGACCGAAACTCGTGTCGATCACTTATTTGCCAAAAATATGAATATAGATATTGCTAGTAGCTACTAGAGCTTCTAGGAATCAAGGAGTGTGGGCCAAGGGCATTCCATACCTGAATCTCATTGAAAGTCTTGATATACTCTGATCGATGTGATGTAGGCCTGAACTTGTAAGCTCTCTCTCTCTCTCTCTCTCTCTCTCCCTTTCTTTCTCTCTCTCTCTCTCTCTCTCCTTCTCTCTCTCTCTCTCTCTCTCACTCCCTGATCTCACTGAAATGCAAAATGAAGTCTCCCTTGCCACTCCTGGCCTCTTATTGCCATGCCTAGGTCTAGATTCACCTTAGTCTTGCTCCTCTTACCAGCATTTAACCTAGAATTTTATTTTTTTGCTCTTTTTTTCCCTGTTTTAGCATGTTATATAGCAGTAGAAACCCTACTATGTGCTCACACTGTTTTGCTCCTATCCTACCTAAATGTAAACAAAAATCATAAAGAGAACACCTACACTACTCCAACCTACTTTTCTAAATCCAAAAACCAAAAATCTACTTGCTAAGGAGATTGAATACCTCTTCAAACTCCCTAGCTTCCTACCTATCTACCTCAAACACCGGTTTGGGAAAAACCCTACTTTAATACTCGATTCGAAGCGTGCAAGCACTCAAGGCTTAAATCCGTTGGTCCCAGAAATAGAACCAAAATGTAGAGGTGAGTGCAAGCTCTACCGCCAAGGTCCATGGGTTGCTTATTGTTTCAAGCGTTCCAAGTCGAGCACTAATGGCTACCTCTCACATAACTGACACGTTATCCATCCCTATGAGTGTAATGAGCTTACCTTGATGCCCGCTCAAGTTGCCTTCTCTCCCAAGCACTCCGGTAGCTCCATGATCCAAGTACAAGCTTCAAACAAGCTCCATCCTCAAGCTCCACGCTCCAAGCTCCATCGTCGCGGGCAAGAGAAGAGAAGAGAAGAGAAGAGCTTCTCCACCACGGTCCCTCACCTTGACACACTCACTCCCTCACACTCTCACACTCCCTCTCTCAAGCACAAGCTCAAGCAAGCAAGCAAGCAAGAAGAAGAAGAAGAAGAAGAAGAAGAGAGATACTTTTGGCCACACACAAATCCCTTTTGGGCGGTCATCCCCTTATCCCCTTTTTCACATGGTCGACCGTAGGCCCTTTTTCCCATTGTCCTCCTATCTTCCTAGCTTCCTTCCTACTGCCCATCTACCTTTACAATTTGCACGGGTGAGAGCCTGATGCTTCTTAAAATAAATCATGGTGTGCGTTGCGCTCTTTTACAAAAGTATTGACTTGCACTTTTTCTTGTGCACCTTTCTCCTTGATTTAGGTGCACTTCTTGTGTTTCTAGTTTCTTCTTGATGCGCCTTCTTCTTCCATTTCACTTTTACCTTAGCCTTGTCCTCTGCTTTAGAGTTTCCCAATTTTGCACCTTGTTCGTCTGAGGGTTAATAGGAGCTTGGAGCTTGGAGCTTGGAGCTTGAGGATCGAGAGCTTGTATCTTGAATCATGGAGCTACTAGAGAGCTCGTGGAAGGAGGCAACTCGATCGGGCACGAAGGTAAGCTCACTACACTCATAGGTGCGAGAGTGTGCATGACTATGTGAGAGGTAGCCATTGCACTTGGCTTGAAATGCTTAAAGCAATAAGTGGTCTGCTCTTGGCAATTGAGCAAGAGCTTCCATGTTTTGGTTCCATTGCTGGGACCAATGGATTCAAGCTTTGAGTGCTTACGCACTCTGAATCGAGCATTGAAGTAGGGTTTGCCCTGAATTGATGGTTGAGATAGGTAGGAAGCAAGGGAGTCAGAGGGCATTTGGTCTCTTTTGCAAGCAAGTTTTTTGATTTTTAAGGTTTAGGAAAGTAGGTTGGATTAACTTATGTGTTTGGTTGTGATTTGAATGCATTTAGGTAGGAAAACTCAAAAAAACAAGGAAACAAACAATAGGGTTATTGATTTAAAAGATGGTAAAATAGGGAGAAAAAGGGGCATCAACGCATTAAGAGAGGAAAGAGAGAGAGAAGGGGAGTGGTAGACTGGAAGATAAGGAGTTTAAGAGGCAAAGAGAGCAAGGGGGAGCTCATTTCTACACTTAGGTTTTGAGAGAGAGAGAGAGCTTGATAAATTTGTTGCAGGGTAGTAGGAAAGCAAGGAGAGCTTCAATTTATGCAATCGGGCACATTTTCCGGCTACATGTGAGTTGTTGTGATCGCTGACACCTTGTTGGTTGATTCTAGAGATTGTTAGGGACTAGGAGGATGCATTGAAAGTGTTGTGCATGAATTGCGTCAAGTCTATGTACACTTTCACCATTGCAGTTGGGCACTCCAATTCCTAGAATCAGACTGACTGACTATCAAAAGTCATTTGATTTTCATATTCAATCACATCAGATCATCTGATTGGACAACACTTGGTCAAGCCATAACTCGAACATCTCTAATCGTTTCATTTGGACAAATTGAACTCGGACAATCCAGAATTGAATACAAAACTCGGACAATCTAGAATCGAATAGCTCAAAATCAAACATCTGATTCTGGGAATTGGACAAAAACCTACAAATTGGATAGGAGAATAGAGCATTAGTTCTGGCAGTTTCTAATATTCTCAGACTCTATGGGGGCCAAACCCTAGGTGTAGGACATCCTAGTAGATCCCTAAGCAAGTGGATAGGGCAATGGAGTCAATTGACTCGAGGGTTCAAACCCGACAGTCCAAGAGTGACTGTGGTCACTAACCATACCCAAATAAAGGTTCGAATTAATAACCTGAACCTACTACCCTTCGGACCACACATCAAATGTATGGTAAGGACCTAGACTAGACTACTATAAGTGGCCGCCACTTATATAGGAGAGCTGCAACTAGCCAAAATTAATTGAAGGGAGTGTGATTTGCATGGATTATGATTGAACTCACACACTTCATCAAATAAACACTTGAAGTTTTACTAACTTGTATAACACGGAACACATTTATGAGGTCTTAGTAAGGAAGGAACCCACTAATAGGAGCAAATCCTAAGAAGCTGGATACAACCTGACAACTGACACGATTAGGGACACAACTTTACCCAATCTAATTAATATGATCGACACCCTAGTTGCTCAGGAAACCTCAACATGTTGGGAGCTAACACCAATCCCGCAGACAACGAACTCAACTTGGGAGAACTCCCTATCGACATTGAGCAAATGGTAAACCAGTACAACTTATAGACCAAAATGGTGTATCATGGTAGACCAGCTGAGGACATCATAACCGATCTTGAGGAAGAGAGAAGGTTGGCAAGAAAAGCACTACAAAGCATTGCCACTTACAAAACCAAGAGCAGCAAGCTCAAAAATTGAGACAAGACATAGAAACGTGCGAGGTCTAGTGCATCTTGGCTCTCACTAACAAAACTAGGGTAGGACCAAATGTTGAGTGGGAGAGAGTGCTAGAGGCCAATTGAGTGAGCTTCTCACAAAAAGACTCTTAGAAAATACAGCCTATAGAGTAGAGTGGAGCAACCCTAGTAATTACATTATTAGAAAGACTAGGAATCACGCCAAACTTTAAGAGCCAGACTAGAATACCTACGGTTTTGCTAAGCAACTTGACAAGTATTAGTCGAAAATGACTTGTACAGCTTCGTGGAGCATGTATGCAAGGCTAACAGCCTCATGGACCTTGCTCACCAAGCATAAGATTTTGGACTTTGCCTAGGAGACAAAGGACGGATGTGGTTTACTAGCCTAGATAATGCCGAACGTAATAATTTAAATAATATGAAGAGTCTCTTCATTAAGAGGTTATTTGAAGCAAGATACTTTGACAACCTCATTGTCAGGTTGATGAATGTTAATCAAAAGGATAATGATGATATTCAAGACTACATCACTCACATGCGAACTCTCTTTAAGAGAATTCCAGTGGTAGAATGACCTAATGAACGAGCAATCTCCACTATATTTACAAATGGAATTCGAAGCGAAGAGCTCTATAGGGCCTTGGTGAGTAACTCAAACAAGCAAAGGGATGTGCTAGCTAGGGTCTTTGAAGAAGTCATATGTGTGGATGACCTACTCAAGGAGAGAAGCTTCAGAACCATGACTTGAGATGGCACTGCCTCTAGATCCTTAGAGAGATCTATGACCATTAGTGAGAGATCTAGCAAGAACACACAAGACAAGGGAAAGGGTGTTGACCAAGAGTTGGTGGAAATGAAGCTAGAGTTGGCCAAGCTTCAAGAGATGATGAGAAGGCCCACATGATCCCACATGCAATGCATGCATTGCGAATGAAATCACTTCCGAGTCAAGTGCTTGGATCCTAGGTCAAGACCATGCACTAATTGTAGTACGTTTGGCCACGACGTGATTCATTGTAGATTGCCAAAAAGATTTCTATATCCACAACCATATAATCAGTTGTACTACCTAGGGAATGTTGAGATATTGAGCTCCACTCGTGATATGCCAGGGTGACTGTTGTGCATTTATGTCACCGACTTGTCAGTTGCAGATGCGGTTGGTACACCGCCCATGAATAATAGCTACATGATAGCTATCCTTATCTACTCTAGTTCGTGGCTCAGTTAGTAAGTTGAGTTTGGTTTGAGACCCATATATAGGGATCTTCTATTTCCTTGTACTTGAGTTATTTTTGGCTTACACAACTAAGAAGAAAAAAACTATTTTCAGCCTCCACCTCTATGTGTATTCCCCCATTGTGCAAGCAAGAAAGCTACAAGTGAGACTCCTTCCTTCTCTCCCACAATCTTGACAAGGAATGGGCTACCGAACTTCAAAAGGGGAGCTCCATTAGCTCTCCTAACACTTGACGACTCAAAGCTAGCTGTCCCTAGGATGGACCTTAACCTACAGGGATACTTAGACCACCTGGACCCATCATGACCCATCCATTGAGTGACACTTTGATACATTACATAGAGGAGCCGAACGAGGGTGAAGCATGTGCGAACCCTTACATCTCGCATGACAAAGAGGGTAACCCCATCTTGATGGATTTCAGACAAGTATCGGTGATGATGTTAGGCAAAGAAGAGGTAGAGGTCCAGGAGGAGAACCAAGAACCCCTCATGTGCTGGACTTGCAACCACCCAAGGTATATCTCATCTTGTTGCCCCGAAAGGGAGTAAGCCAATTGAGACAAAGCTGACATGAGATGTCTAGAGTGCGAGATCACACACTTATATGCCAAGTACCTAGGCAAAAAATCTCCATTAGTTTTGTAATCATGCTATCTGTATCATTGGGGTTGTGACACTTGGTGGTGAGGTCACATCAATCCCATTGAATATCATGACCCGAGCACAAACGAAGCAAGTCGATATCTCATTACCCAAATCTAGTAACCTTGTCGCAACCTCAATAGGAAGAAGAGCTATAGGAGAAAGAGAAAGAGGGCTAAGATGAAGATAATGCTTAAGACAGAAAGTGCCACCGCGTTACCCAAGGGGAAGTAAGTCACGGAGGTAGAAATGGAAACTGATACTCCCAAGACGGCAAAAAAGGGGAGTGCCAAGATTGGGGAGTATCTCGACTTGAGACACCAATTGGAAGTAGTGGATAAGGTCAAGGAGTGGGTGAGAGAAACCCTAGAGAACCTAACCCATCATAAAAGACAAGATTAATGAGCTCTCTAGCATGAGCACACCAGTCTTGCCAACACGATTAAGATTGAGAGATGGATCCACACCCCATCATGTAGCACTGCATAGATAGAGCCTAGACACTACAAGCAGGCTGACTGGCCAAAATCACTAGCAAACGAGTGTAGAGTCTAACAAAAAGCAAGTAGTTGGCAACTTGCTCAGATATTGATATCATCCCCTCTGAATCTACCTCTGGGAGAGTTGCTTAGGTAGAATCCATCACCATGGCAAGTGTTGAAGCAGTGGATAGAAAGACTTGACGAGCTTGGAGTGATCGACTTGCATGACCACCACGATGCAATAATGCACATACCAAGCTTAACCATGCACTTAGTGCCTAAGTCTTTGTACATAAATGCTTTCCATGAGGGCACAGAGATACACACGGTCTTATATGTCAATGCATTAGGAGATGCTAGAAGGAAGGGAATTGTAGATACAAGAGCAGGAGTTAGTGTGCTCAACCATGCAATACTGTAAGCTTAGGGTAACCAACCTGTGAGACCGCTAGGTTTAATATCATGCTGGCTAATGGAATGAAGGTTAGACTAGTTGGAGTACTAAAAGACTCACCCTTGAAGATAGTTGGAGTCTAGTTCTCTATGAACTTCATAGTCATGAAGGAAGTGGACTATGACATCTTGTTAAGACAACCTTGGATGCGAGGCAAACGAGTGATAGAAGACTAAGGCAATGGTCTAGTATTCTTAGACAATAGATCAAAAGCTATAAGATTTTAGATGGACACTTGGAAGACCACACTGATTAACCTACTATATCCCTTGCCCTGAGGATGAGTAGGATTGGATGCATATGCTAGCCACCATCGATCTTTTGTTCTCAAATTATGAGGAGGATTATAAGCAGGCTGCCAGAGCAATTGGGGAGTCCCATCAAGTCACACTATCTCAGTTTGCCGAAGAGTAGGATCCCACAATTAGTACCACTCTGCATGATGGATAGGAGCTCTAGTAGTCAAAAAACACCTGTCCCCTTCCACGTCCCATCTAACAAACTCCAACTCTAAGGGATTCTTGAATACTTGACAAGAGAGTCATTGGTAACCCAACTGCCAATCCCAAACCTCTCAAGGACCTCATGGATGAGCCGAAGTGGCAATGGACCAAAGTGCATGACTTGAATCTATTGTACAATTGGGCACTAATCATAGAGAAAAAGAAGTCTAAGAGTAGAAACCTAAGAGATGATGAGTTGTCAGAATATGATGATTTAGGTGATGAGTACAAAGACTGCTACTCTACGAATGAGGAAAGTGAGGAAGAGGCCGATACAATAGAGTATGATATGGATGAACAGATATGAGTAGTCTCCAAGCCATGGAAAACCAACATCTTTAGGATTGAAAGAGGAGTCATTAGAATGGAATGTGGCCATACTTGGTTGGAGCAACTAGGTGTAATAAACTATGAGCCAGCTAGATTAGTTCAACCAAGTACTACACCACTCTTTAGAATCGAATCAGTCTCCTCAGAGCTATGACCATTAGGGGAAACTTCTCAGAGCTATGACCTTGACTACCTAAGACCAAGCACACCAAAGGGGACCTATCGATCCATTTAAGGTGTAGGTGGTTGAAGGAGGAAAAGAGGAGTTAGTCAAAGGGGTTAGAAGCTAAAGAGTAAGGGAAGCCCCAATATCTACCAAAGCACTTCATGAAGTTCAAAAAGGGTGATAGGGTAGTGATCTTGTTTGGGAGCTAAGAGACAAGGACAGGCAAGCGAACCAATAGAAGGGCCCACAAAGGTCGAGGAGGCCAACTTAGTAGGGAAAGGTGAGAAGCCCCGATTTGTATTCATAGCCAAGGACCTAACTAAGCAAGAGGAGACTAATCTTGTCACTCTCTTACGAGAGCACATAGATATATTCGCTTGGTCCTTAGATGAACTGAAAGGAGTAGATTAGAGGGTTGCGACTCATAACATCCCTATGACTCTTGATGCAATGCTAGTTAAGTAGCAACTATACCCAATGAATTCAAGCATGCACATGCCATTAAGGAAGAGATAGATAAGCTATTAAAGGCCAAATTCATCTATGAAATTGAGCACATGGATTGGGTGTCGCCTATAGTGATTGTCTTGAAGAATAACAAGAAGATTCGAGTGTGTGTGTGAATTATAAAAAGGTCAATGCTGCGGCTAAGAGGATAACTATCCACTATCCTACACGGAGCACATGCTCAAAAGAGCAGCAAGGAAGGAAGCCTATAGTTTCGTGGATGGCTTCTCACGCTACAACCAGGTGTAGGTGCATCCTAATGACATACATAAGACAACATTTGTGATTCAATGGGGTGTATTTGCCTACGACGAACGCACCAACTACCTTTCAGTGCCTCATGTGTGCCATCTTCAAAGACATGCTTAGGAAAGAATTATAGGTATTCGTTAATGATCTATGTGTCCACTCTAGTTGGAGGGAACACCTAGATAAACTTTGTGCAGTCTTTGAATGGCGTAGGCTATATAATCTCTTGCTGAACCTTGTGAAGTGCTAGTTCTAGGTAAAACATGGATGTATCCTAGGGCATGTGATGTCTAAGAACAACATTGCCACCACTGACTTCTCCAAAGTCAAGTTCATTGTTGATTTACCACCACCTACGAACTATAAGGGAGTTCAATGTTTCCTGGGACACGTAGGGTACTATTGGTGATTTGTTCTAAAATACACATTGATTGCTAGACCTCTTTACAAATTGCTGATTGTATTTGAGTGGACCGAGGAATGCCAATGCGCTTAAAAGGAACTAAATAATATTTTTACGATTGAACCAATCCTACAAGCCTGACATTGGAACATAAATTTCCATGTGCACATTGATGCATCAAAGTTCACCTTGTGAGCTGCTTTGTGCCAACTTGGTGAACATAGTCTTGATTACCTTATGAGCTTTTCTAGCAAACAACTCACAGATATGGAGATGAAATAATCCACGATGGAGAGGGAAGGCCTGGCTATGGTGTTTGTTGTGAGAAATTTCCATCATTGTCTTTTAGCTATGCCCTTCACCTTCTTCATTGACCATCAGGCTTTGCTTTATTTAGTAAACAAACCTTGCGCTATAGGATGTAGTTACTTTTACTTCTAGAGTTTGGCTTCTTCATGGTTGTACATAAGGGTAAGTAGCACTACATGGCAGACCATATGTCTCGCATACCCACATGAGAAGTTGCTAGAACAGGGCATCATACAAGACCTACCAGATGAGTACATTTTTAGCATGTCTAGTGGGAGAGACTTGTTCAGGGCTGAATTAACACTGTATTGGGCAAATGACATAGTCCAAATCCTAGAGCACGGATTGCCGGAGAGACCTATAGAGAAGGCTAGGCTAAAGTGCCTTATTCTAAGGTTCATCCCTATCAGTCAATAGTTGACTAGCTACTAGGACAGGATGAGTTATTACAAAGATGCATGTGTGAGCATGAGACGCATGATGTACTTGTTGAAGCACATGGTGGAATTGCTGGAGGACACTTGAGTGGAGATACTACAATATGCAAGGTGCTACAGTCTTAGCTATGGTGGCCTATCCTATTCCACGAGATGTAGCTAAGTTTTTGAAGCATTGCAGTGAGTACCAGAGAACCAAAGTCCCCATCCATAGGACAAGATGGAGTTGACCTTGGTAATAGCATGACACCCCTTTGAAAAGTGGGGAATCGACTTCATTGGGCTGACCAGTCCTGTAGCACAGTACTCATAGGCAAAGTATATAATTGTGGCGATGAATTATCTCACAAAGTGGACTGAATCTTAGGCCACAAGGAAGAATGACGCTAGGACCACAACTAAGTTCCTTTGAAGTAGGTGATCTTGCAATTCGACTGGCCCATTGAACTAGTTAGTGATCAAGGTACACACTTTATTAATGAAGTGATTACGCATTTGCTATCCACCTTCTTGATAATCCATAGGAAATCCTCACAATATTACCCTCAAGCTAACGGTCAAGTGGAATCTATGAATAAGATCCTAGTGAATGTCTTGACTAAGGTAGTCTCCACCTTGAGTACTGACTAGGACAATAAGCTCATGGCAACACTATGGGCATGTAGAACAGCTTATAAGATGGCCATAGGGAAGACACCATTCAACCTGACCTATGGAACCGAAGCAATCTTGCCACCTACTAGTGGAGTTCTTTGTTCCAAGCTTGAGAGTGGCAATACAAGAGAGATGGGATGGAAAGGAAGCATGGATGGAACACCTAGTGGAATTAGAATGTCCCTCTGAAACCTAACTCTTGGTAACCCATGCCCTAGTCTGTGAAAATGTGAGAGAGAGTTGGTTTGACAAACATGTCAAACAACGCAACTTCAAATAGGGTGACCTAATGCTCTTGTACTCTGTGAAGGGCCATAAATAAAAGATGAAGTTCAGGGGATTGGGACCTTTCAAGGTCCACAACATTAGTCGAATTGGAAACATAGAGCTCGAGACTCTAGAGGGAGAGAGCATAGGCTTCCTTAATGGCAATCACCTTAAAAAGTACTACCCTCCAATGCACCCACTGCATGAGCCTCCAATGTTGGACTCGCCTGTGAACGTAAGAGTAGCCACCATCACATTGAGATAGAGGACGAGGATGAGGAAGCAGCAGCAATTGCATACTTATGCATGTCAGTCATGACCATAGGACACATGCCTTTGATGCGCTCATTGACAAGGGAGATGACTGTAGGTCATCAGCTCCAGTTGCAACCTACTAACACTAAACTCAATCCATTTGGGGGACAATCCTATTCACTGCTAAGAAAGTGCAAGATACCAGTCTTTATTGAGACTAAAAGCCTCCAATGATCTTCTACATGTTGCCTAACACTAGGACCACTGGTAAGAAATCACTGTTAGGATGTGTATTCAAGAAATAGGCACGTTGAAATGTTGACTGCGACTCACAACATGTTCACCTTACCATTGGTAATGTTTGAATAGTGACGACTTTCAACAAAGGATAGCACCAACTCCATCCAAGCCCGAACTAGTAGAGCAACTTAGTGCCAAGCCTAAGAAGGGGTGTCGTGACTTATCCCAATCAACAACAACAAGCAATTGCAACACCTAGCAAATGTACCCAAAGTCATGGAGCAGTAGCTTAGATGGGTACCCAAATGACAATCGCAGTTGCTTGGAAGCCAACCTATACGAACTCATAATCCTAGAATCTCACACCCTAGGCCTCGAAGACAAAGCTAGCACTACAAAAATTGATGAATGGTCAAGCCATGGTGGGTGCCCAAAGCCCTATTGCATACTCAAGGCTATTACAAAGGCAATGATTGGATTTGGTTGCCTGAGACCATGAGTGGCATATGTGTCCCTCAGCCACTATCTTCTAGCCCATCTCCATGAGATTGTAAGCCAACTCGATATGAGAAATGAATTGGCCCAAAAGGAACCAAACCCATCAAGCCTCAACATGCCTATCAACCAAAATCGCAACTCGCTGTATTGGATCGACTCAATCTGATACTTCTACTGTCTCAACTACTTCACATACGAAAAGCAACCCATCCAACTGAGCCGCAAGACACCAATCCATTGCATAAGTGGCCAATAGACATCCCACTAACCAACCCATGAAGCATGCATTAGTAGCTAAGTTATCCAGTCCACCAACCAAACCCCAACCTCTTATAGGCCTTAGACCCTCCCCTATAAGGGGAGATATATCCTTACTTTGGCCTCAGACCTAGCCGTGAATACGGGAGACAACCTGATCACCCGCATCAGATGCTTAGACGCCATCTTCACCACGTTTTCCAGAAGCTACACATAGTTGGATTTAGGCCTCCTCGATGAGCCATTAGCAATGGAAGTATGCTCCTTACCATGCACTTAGGAGGAATATGAATTTCTATTCATCAAGATTCCCAAGGTGATCGAGGACCTGATTGCCAATGAGATCTCTCGAGAGATCAAGCTCGCAAATAGCGGTTCCTCACCTCCTATAGCAAAACCAGAGTCTTTGCAACAACCTAGGAACTAGAAGAGCTAAAACAGTTAACCGATTCTAACTCTTCATTTCTACGAAAATGGTATACTCTCCATCACTAATAGGAGCATGAGGGCTACTAAATTATGACCAATGTCAAGTAGAGATGTGCAATCAAAACCTTTGAGTACAATCTAACCTATGTGGCTACTACCTCATTTAGAGTATTGGCCATCACATGCAATTGACCTTTAGAAGAGCATGTTATGGCCCATCCCTATTTGGATTGCGCCGAAGAAGAATGGCACATCGCTAGTAGCACGATGAACTCTGGTGACTTCCTAACTGATGTCATGACCTACATTAGGCCTCAAAAAATGGACTCTCACATCCACTTAGAGCATAATCCATATTTTCATGCTTGGATTATGAAGAAATAAAGCACAACAAGTAGGTACTTAACGTCCTTAGCCCTTCATCCTCCAATCCTAGGAAGGATCTTCATCATTCCTACGGGGGGAGGGGGTAAGGTGGAAAAGAAAACACGATTTCAACTTCATAACTTCAAAACAAACTTCAAAAGAAAAAAAGGATGGATAAAGTGAACTTGTATTTGAGGAAAATTTTTAATGAAATTCATGCTTGGAACGTGTGGACTGCTTGAAGTAAAACAAAATTTTCCATTCATACTAGAACGTTGTGCCATTCCATAGTGTTTGTTCTTAATATTCTTCTTTTTATGTAAAAGGTACTCTCAAATGAGCTAATTGTAAGCTGTTTTGCCATAACAGGAACTCGAGATGGTAGGACAACTTTTATCCTTAGAGAAAGAGCACAATAGGTACCAATTGACCATTGAGACACAAGTCTACAACCAACTAAAATACCACAATGTCAACAATTTGGAAGAGATGTTGACCAATGAAGGCACGTTGAAGCAAATAGTTGATCAATGCAATCTCCGTAAATATGTAGAGAAGGTCAGCCAAAAAATCAACCATGGTAGATGCATTGAGTTTGTGAGAACTTTCGATGCAAGAAAGAATAGTGGTACAGTAACCGTCGGGCAAGGAGGCTCACCCAAAAGGATAGAAGTTGTACTTAGCCTTGAAATAGTGGAGAAAGCACTAGATTGGGCAAAAACACAGGGAAAGAGACCAAAGAGAGATGTTTATAGCATGCTGAAGATGTTGGAGACAAAGGTGCATATCAATGATGGGATTAGTCTAGTAGACATCCTTGATCTTGCCATCCAGTTATAGGCAAAGATGGTGCATGTCCTTTTCTCTAGTCACCGACACGACACACTCATGGCCTAGATACTAGTGCCGATGCTTGAAAGCATTGTAGTAGGGAACCTAGATGAAGTGAATTTGAACGCATATGTTTGTAAAACGATTGAATCATTAGCCATGAATTGTCATCAAGCCAAAGACCTATAGGAGCTGAGTCGCTAGGCCACCATAACTGAATATGATAGAAAAACTCCTGCTTCAAAAGTATCCATGATAGGATTTGGAGGGGTATTGGCGGCCATCATCTAAGAAGTTGTGGAAGAGATGGAAAGGGAGGAAGAAGTAGAGGAGACATGAGAGATATCTCTTATTCAAGAGTAGAACCTCTTTACAGTCCACAAAAAGCTCATCAATGTCTCCAATGTCAAGAATCGCGTGGTGGAGGGGGTTGCTCAAGATGCTGTGCCGAACACACACAGAATGCACAAGGAGAAGCTCACTCAAGAGACAAGAAGAGAGATGGAGGCCAAAACGGTTTCTTGCTGATTTCTTCTTCTTCTTCTACAAACTTTACAATGTACACAAAGTATAGATAAGATACAACATAAAAGGAAAGTGGCCTACTAAGTCAAACAATGCATAACCGACTACACTAGTCGACTGGCGCTATAACTATGCCAGCTGTAAATAGGTGTAACAACCTGAATATAATAAGTAATGAGTCAGTGGCCATGTGAGAGTCATAATGACCACCGACGTGCTAAGTGTAGACGTGTGAACCCATCTAACCAGGCGGTCCATCATCAATGTCTACATGTGTTAAGCTTGTCATCTCAACATCCAAAAACAAGAAATACGGGAGGTGAAGAAGCTATCAAGCTACAAAAGGAAAAAGGAGAGTGAGCTACAAGAAAGAAAGGAGCTCAATCCCAAGCACATTGGCAATAAAAGGGTTCAGGACCATTAAATGGCTGTTAGATGATTTTGCTATTTGCTTTGTTGAGCATTTAACCTTGCCATGAGCAATGTTGTGCCTATGATGCGCCTGCTATCCTCTTGGGGAATCAAAGGCTCCTTGGGCACTAGTGGCTTTTGTGTATCCTCAACGATTATATATGATGTTTGCTTGTCAAGCACGCTAGGCTAAGGATCTACCCTCCAATTGGTCTCGTTGGGTTTCTTGATTTCGACCATGAGGGGCTCGGTCACTCCACTGTTTTTGACTTGAGACTTGGTTTTTCGTTTAGATCTCCTCCTACGCTTCTTTGCTCTTGATATGATCTGGTCTTCAGTCAACAAAGGAGGTTTAATAGGGGGTTTTGGTACCCAAATCCATCAGTTACCTACATAATACCCTTGAGCACATAGCAACGCTTTGGATATCCATCGTGGTGTTGTATTGACTCTCCATCGATGCCTTCGTCTATAAGGCTTGGGCTTCTTTTGGGATCTTCTACGATATTTATAAGTCTAAAGACCATCCTTGGCATTGTCTCCTGACCTTCTTGTTTTAGGCATGGCCTCACTCACTAGTTCTTGTTGTTCGACCTGTGCTTATATAAACTCTTCCAACAAGTCCTTGCTCTCGTCGGCAGGCTTGACTGTTATGTCAGCACCTTGCTTGCCTTTCCCTCGAGGTTTGATGAGGTCACCCTTGCTAAAGGTTGTGACTATCCTTGCACCCGGTAGTGTCAGGTGTATCCTCCGTGCTACATAGTCAGCCTCACACTTGGTCGCCCTTTTGAAGGGTCTTCCAAGGAGGGTTCCCTTCTCACAATTAGCACTATTTGGAGGAACATGAAATATGATAGGCAAGCTTTCAGTTTCAATTGTCGCAAGGATTTTGCACTTCCCTATGAGTGCTTGTGGGTGTCCCTGGTAAGGGCTAAGAGTTGCATTAGTCGATGTGAGCTCTGGTTGGCCTAGTAGGGTCCATGATTCATAGGTCAAGATATTAAAATCAGCTTCTTCATCAATCAGAGCATCGATAGTATGCTCTCTTTTTGCGGTGAGTTTGACCCTAAGATAAGCAGGTGGTACTATGTCTTCATCTTCCAGGTCTTGGCTTGAATATTTAAGCCTTCTGACAAATGCCCTTGAGTCCTTAACTGTATGACCAGATGTGGATTCTCCACTGGTGCCTTGGATCGTCAGTGTAGTGCTATTCAAGGAGCATCTATCGTCAGGACTGTCATATCTAGTCATTCTCGCTATTGTAGCTTGATGCTGTTGCTTTTCGCTTTGACTAGATGCAGTCCGAATGCAACACGTATGTGTTTTTGCAGTGTGGCCTTTTTGCCCTTGTTGGCTAGATGGGCCCATTGAGGTTGTAGGGTCTTTGTTTGTTTCTATTCGGGTACGGGCTTTTGGTTGCTCTTTTGCAAGTGAGAATCCATGCTTGTGTAGAGCCATTGCTACACTAGGGTCTATTTTGGAGGACTTTTCATGGCACGCGTTTTCTCCCCAACCTACTCGGGAGAGGTGCAGAGGGGGCCGAGCCCCCTCTGCGGGGGTCCGGGGGGAATCCCCCCTAGCATGTAGGGCCGTTATGGTAAATGCCATATGTGATTTGAAAGACCGTTTATAGCCAAATTTTAAACTACTTGCTCTAAGTTTCAACCCAGTGATCGATCTACGATATGGTTTCGGCTCTATATGGTCTCTCGGTCAGTTTCACTGCCTTCAGGCTAAAATTTGAAAAAATCTAAATTCGGCCCGATAGGTTTGAATTGCAGGGGCCGAGTGCCCGATTTAGCTATGTCCGAGGGCCGAGTAGGAAGGGTCGAATGTGACTGGTGGTCCATATGTCAAATTCGGCCAGTTTGAGTCTGGTTGTCCGAGGGCCGAGTGGGCCGAGGGTCGAGTCATGTGGGCCGAGCCAAGTGGGCCAATCGACAGGGCCGAGGGGCGAATTTCAAAGTTGATTCGAATGATCAATTCAGACAGGCCAAGTGGTGGGTATCCGAGTCGAGTGGGCCGAGTCAAGTGGTCCAAGTGGTAGTGGGCCGAGGGCCGAATGGCTGAGCGGTCTGAGGGCTGAGTCAGGTGGGCCGAGTCAAGTGGTAGTGGGCCGAGGGTCGATTCTGGGACTCGGCCCAGAATCACCGTCACTCGGACACGCCGAGTGCGGTGCATTTTTTGCCGGCGCAACGATAAATCACCCGAATCACACGATTCAGGTCACGGCATGTCATACACACCTCCAGATCAAAGCTATGGGTGGAGGGGAAGAGTTGTATATACCTGGAATAGCCAATAACTCCAAAATGCAAATCGGCAAATGAATCAAACCCTCATGCCCTGTTATGACAGCAGAAACCCTGATGCTTGTTTTTCTTCTTTTTCTTTGTTTTTTCCTACCCTAATGCACCCAAATCACAAAGCAAATAACTACCCTACTCCAACATGCTTTTCCAAAACCAAAAAACCAAAAACCTACTTGCTAAGGAGATCAAATACCTCTTCAAACTCCCTCGCTTCCTACCTATCTACCTCAAGCACCGATTTGGGGGGAAAACCCTTACTTCGATGCTCGATTCGAAGCGCGCAAGCACTCAAGGCTTGAATCCGTTGGTCTCAGCAATGTGGGAGCTTTCGCTCGACCGCCAAGACCCATGGACCGCTTATTGTTTCAAGCGTTCCAAGCCGAGCACTAATGGCTACCTCTCACATGTCAAGAATTGCGTGGTGGGGGTACTTGCTCAAGATGCTATGCTGAACACACACAGAATGCACAAGGAGAAGCTCACTCAAGAGACAAGAAGAGAGACGGAGGCCAAAACGTTTTCTTGCTGGTTTCTTCTTCTTCCACACTCTTTATAATGTACACAGAGTATAGATAAGATACAACATAAAGGAAAGTGTCTTACTAAGTCAAACAATGCATAACCGACTACACTAGTCGACTGGCGCTATAAGTATGCCAGCTGTAAATAGGTGTAACAACCTGAATATAATAAGTAATGAGTCAGTGGCCATGTGAGAGTCATAATGACCACCGACGTGCTAAGTGTAGATGTGTGGACCCATCTAACTAGGCGGTCCATCATTAATGTCTGCATGTGTTGAGCTTGTCATCTCAACACTTCCCCTCAAGCTCAACTACATCTCTGCAACTCCAAGTAAGCTTCAAAACTTTTGAAGCTTCTCTGTACCCAATGCCTTCGTGAAGATGTCAGCTATCTAAACCTATGTGCTGGCATACACCATATCAATCTCACCTGCTAGTACCTTCTCTCTCACAAAGTGGTAGTGTACCTCAATATGTTTTGTCCTGGTATGGAACACAGGGTTCCTAGCCAACTGTATACTGCTCATGTTGTCACAATAAATGACAACTAGACCTTCCACCTGCACATCTAAATCAGCCAATAACTTTTGTAGCCATACTACCTCACATGCTACAACAACAACACCTCTATCCAGATTTCGATGAGTTGGTCTCCCTTATGATCACTAAAGAGATTAACATGTAGAGTGAGACATTTGAAAGAAGTGGTGAACAGGTCCAAGCTTTCTACTACAGTTCAGAAAGGGGACATGGCAGGTTCTCTTCAAGAGGCCGTGGTACAGGACGTGGTAGTGACAACTAGCAAAACAGATTGAATCAGAAATTTGGTGATATGCAGGTTTTAGGAGGTCGTGGTAACTTTAGAGGCAGGGGGAGCTTTAGAGGAAGAGGTGGATGGTAGAACAGAGGTTCTAACAACTTGGTATTGTGTGTCACTACTGTGGCAAAATAGGTCATATTGCAGCCCAACGTTATGCTAAGAAAGATGATATTCACAGTGGTAAGTTGCAGGAAGGAAACTATGCATCGTCTTCACGACAGAATGAAGACAAAAATGAATGTCTGTTTGTTATGCAGCATAATGTTGAATGCTATTATAGGAAAGGGAACACATGATGATATTTGGTATGTTGATTCAGGTGCATCCAATCATATGACCAGCCATGCAGAATGGTTTGGAGAGATGCAGGATTTGCAAAATGCAGGTTCGAGCAAGCAAGCCACAGCTTTCCGGTGCCTCCACAAGCACTATCCAAGAGAAAGAGTGGAAGGATGGGAGAGCTTCTTACCCATGGCTTGCTTGCTCGAACCTTGCTTCTTCTCCTTCACTTCAACCTTCGAAATCAGCCTCTCTCAGTGGCGCGGCTCTGATACCATGTCAAGAATCACATGGTGGGGGGACTTGCTCAAGATGCTGCGTCGAACACACACAGAATGCATAAGGAGAAGCTCACTCAAGAGACAAGAAGAGAGATGGAGGCCAAAACGTTTTCTTGCTGGTTTCTTCTTCTTCTTCCACACTCTTTACAATGTACACAAAGTATAGATAAGATATAACATAAAGGAAAGTGGCCTACTAAGTCAGACAATGCATAACCGACTACACTAGTTGACTGGCGCTATAACTATGCTAGCTGCAAATAGGTGTAACAACCTGAATATAATAAGTAATGAGTTAGTGGCCATGTGAGAATCATAATGACCACCGACGTGCTAAGTGTAGATGTGTGGACCCATCTAACCAGGCGGTCCATCATCAATGTTCGCATGTGTTGAGCTTGTCATCTCAACATCACATAACCAATGCGCCATCCATATCTATGGGTGTAGTAAGCTTACCTCCATGCCGATCAAGTTACCTCCTCTACCGCGCACTCCGGTAGCTCTACGATCCAAGTGCAAGCTTCAAGCAAGCTCCATCCTCAAGCTCCATGCTCGAAGCTCCATCGCCGCAAGTAAGACGAGAAGAGAAGAGAAGAGAAGAAGAGAGGAGAAGATGGAGAGCTTCTCCTCCTCGGTCCCTCACCCTCACACACTCACACTCTCACACTCTCACACTCTCACACTCCCTCTCTCAAGCACAAGCTCAAGCAAGCAAGAAGAAGAAGAAGAAGAAGAGGAGGAGAGCCACTTTTGGCCACACACAAGAATGAGCTTCTTATTCACTTTTCAACTAAATCCCTTTTGGGCGATCATCCCCTTATTCCCTTTTTTACATGGCCGGCTGTGGCCTAGGTCCTTTTTTCCATTGCCCTTCTATCTTCCTATCTTCCTTCTTACAGCCCATCTACCTTTACAAATTGCACAGGTGAGAGCCCGGTGCTCTTTAAATTAAACCATGATGCGCTTGTGCTCTTTGGCAAAAGTATTGATTCGCGCTTTTCCTTGTGCGCCCTTTTCCTTTATTTAGGACTTTTTTGTATTTCTTGTGCTTCCATATTTTTCTTAGCATGCCTTCGTCTTCCGTTTCACTTTTGCCTTGGCCTTTGTCTTCTGCTTTAGTTTTTTCAAAATTTTCACATTGTTCGTCTAACCATTAACAGAAAGGTAGCAATAGTGGAGTTGAAAATAGAAAGAGAAGTATTCTTGATTTACCAACTTAAAAAAACACGACAAATAGCCACCTAGTAGAGGCAGATAAGTGACTTGAGGAAGGAGTTGGAAGCCAAAAAGGGATTGGAAGGGATGGAGGAGGAGAAGGATGTAAAAGAGCCACAAGCTAGAAAGAGGAGAATAGATGATGCTGGAGGAGGACTTTTCAGTCCTCTTATAACAAAACAAGGAAATGCAAGAATACCTTAAATAGCTAAAGAAAATTGGAAACAAGCTTGTTGAGGAGCTGAAAATAGTAAGGACCCAAGCCTACACAAAGTTCCATAGAAACAACAAAAGGAACGATCACCCATCAACCTCGGAGGCCACATCACCCACTCAATGTATCCTCGGTCATTGCAATATCTTATCCATTTTTTAATGCTTCTCCTCCATGAACAATCTCCCCCATGTCCCATCATCGACCCATGTGGCTACCCTTCAACCACTCGAGCCCTCACCAATATGTGCCATGGGACTAGTACTTGGCTAGGAGGGGGTAATGTTAATCCCGGTGCAAAGAAGGCAAAAAGAAAGCAAAAGAAAATAAAAAAGATGCAAGACAAAGCAGAAAAATGCGGCCTAATGGAAAAACATGAGAAAAAGGGCCAAAACTGCAAGAAGCAAATTTTAAAAGTCCAAGGCAAGAGAAAAAGGAAAAAGATACATCTTAAATATAAAACTGTACCCTAAATCCTTGTTAAAGAGCATCACACTCCCTCCTATGCAATTTGTAAGTGTAGATGGGCATGGGTGAAGGAAAAATGCAAATATGAAGGGAATAGGGAAAGATGACCTAAGCTAAAATGGCCAGTTATGTAAAAAAGGAATGGGTGCTTTAAAGAGGAGTAGGGCATGTATAAATAGGTAAAAAGTGAATGAAGAAGCTCATTCATGTGTGTGGCCAAAATTAGCTCTCCTGTTCTTCTTCTTCTTCTTCTTGTTCTTTCTTGTTCTTGTACTTGAGAGAGGGATGTGAGGGAGTGAGTGCATAAGGGTGAGGGACTGTGGGGGAGAAGTTCTCCATCTTCTCATATCTTTCTCTTCTCCTTTCTCTTGTCTTGCATGTGGTAATGGAGCTTGGAGCTTGAGGATGTTTGAGCTTGCATCTTGAATCATGGAGCTATTAGAGAGCTCATAGGAGGAGGCAACTTGATTGGGCATGAAGGTAAGCTCACTACACTCATAGGTGTGAGAGTGTGCACACTATGTGAGAGATAGCCATTGTAGTTGGCTTGAAACGCTTAAAACAATAAGTGGTATATGGGTCTTGATGGTTAAGCGAGGGTTCCCACAGTGTGTATGTGTGTGCTCGTGCATTAACCCCTTTTAGGAAGGCATGACAAAGCACAAAAAGAAAGGCCAAGTTTTAATATAAAAAGAGAAGTAGAAATCAAAGCCTCTTTCCAATAGATGTAATTTTTTGAATAGATAATTATTTTGTAAAGAGAGCTGGAGTGCAATTTGTAATAAGATCTCGAGCGAGGCATGAGTGCAAAAAATCTTGGCCCAACAAGTTGGAAAAGAGTCAAAAAAATCAAAGATTGTGTGCAAGGTAAGAGAAGATCGGTTCAAGCCAATGAAATAGGAGGTTGCCCAAGAAAACTAAGGCTATGTATAAAAGCAAAAAAGCAAAAGGATAAACTCACTCTTATGGTGTGCAAACTTGAGAGCATGCTTCTCCTTCTTGCTTCTACTCTATCTACTTACACTCCATCTTGAGAGTGAGGAAGAGTGAGAGTCTGAGAGTGAGGGACTTGGGAGGTGAAGCTTCTTCTTTCCACCCTCTCTTGTCTTCTTCCCCTTCTTGGGTAAGAGGTGGACTAGAGGAGAGATTGATTGGCTCTCTTTTTTCTCACATTTCCACTCTTGGATTGAGTGCTTGTAGATAGGATCGGGAGCTATGGAGGAGAGGATGTGGATTAAGCACCATCGCATAGATCCTCAAGCCATCCTCAAGCTTTCTTTTTGTAGTGTTGAGGAGAGGGCAAGGTCATGAGTTCACTACACCCTTGTTGATTAGCTCCTTCTTGTTCTCATGTGGTTTGGGAGAAGAATGGATATATCGATGAGTGCAAGAGATGTATGGGCTATGTGAGAGAGAGCTATTGTTGAATTGTATGAAGCGCTTGAAACAATAAGCATTCTATCAAGTCCAGTAGTCAAGCTTGTGAAAGCTATGACGTTTTGGTTCCATTGCTGGGACACATGGAATCCAACAATTAGGCACATACTCTCTACATTAAGCAGTAGAATAGGAGCTTGCACTCCAAAATGATGCATGGGTTATAGCCTAAGACAAGTGAGTCAAGAGGAAATCAATTTGTTCTTTGCATGCAAGGAATTTTCTTTTAATTATAGGTAGATTGAATTTATTAGGAAGATCAAAGTATGAAAAGCTAAGGCTCAAAGGTTCTAAAAATCAGTGAAGGCGTAAAACATTTCAACTATGTAGTCTGTAGAGAAAAAAAACAATGCAAGAGGGTTTAGAAAGCTTGTAGCTTCTTGTATTTCATAATTCCTAGCCTTTGCTTTTGTCTTTGTGTTTGGTTTTTGTGTTCCTATTTTTTGGGACAAAGGATAATGGATCTTATGGAGTGAAGGAATAGGACAAGAGAGGTAGAGATGAAGAAGACCATCATTTGTAGAAGAGGGGCAAAGAGAAAATTTGATTCAATTGGTCAAATGATACTTCATCACATACAAGCCCAAACATATGCTTTCCATGTTGTGTTTTGTATAAATCATATGCTCTTGATTCATGGATGCTCTTGTCTCCTATTTTGGTCCTCCCCTTCTCAACACTAGCCGAAAAGTTTTTTTCTAGGGCCTTCTAGGCCTTGTTCTCTTTGTGAAGTCCATAGGCTATTGCATGGTTGAAGGGTCATACAAAACAAAAGAATCAAAATTGGCTATAATGTCAAGTTAAAAGGCCAAAGGGCCTTAATATTTTCTTATAAGCCGAACATGCCTCATGAAAGGCCACAAGGTATTAGCCTTAAAAGTTTTAATTAAACAATGTTTGGTCAATCAAAAGGCTAATAGAATTTATTGTTTTCTTTTCCCTTTCATTTGGCCATTGGGGCTCTACAAAGGAAAGGCCTAACAACCTTACTTCTCCCTAAATGTCTGAAGGGCCATTTGAGGGGCCACAAGGCCTCAAACCATTTATAATGATCAAATGGCCTTACAACAAGGCTAGTTGAATGAATTTTCAAGAAGGCCTTAATTTTGTCATATTGGTCAGTGGGCCTTAAAGCTAGCCACACAACCTATATTTTCTCAATTGGCCCAAAAGGCTTTAGAGCATGCCACAAGGCCTTAATTTTGGCCTTTGTGGCATTTGGCTGGGTGTGACATGGGGGGGCCCTTGGAAATTTGGCTGCTTGAGTGGGACGAATGTTGTGATAAGGCCATTTAAGTGCCTCCATTCAATTTAGGCAACCCAATAAGGGTTAACTACTTGCTTATTTGGTTGAATCATAAGACTCAAGGTTTTCCACCACATCAAATTTTTTATTTGATGACCAAGTTTTTAGCAAATAATTTTTTTTCAAAAATATAGAAAATAAAAAAGTAAAAATAGAGAGAGGGCCTATAAGCCTTTCAATATTTGATGATCGCTAGGCCTCTTATTATTTGGCCAAAGACCTATTAAAATTCATCCTTGTATGCTTGGCCATTAGGCCCTTCGAAATTGGCATGTGGGCCATGATTCTTTTTCCTTTTTGTAAGGCTAGTATATTGTTATTATTCATTACTATTACTCTCTATTTTTAAAAAAATTAGGCATTTATAAGGTCATCCAACAAGGCCTCAAGGATTACATCTTTGCCTCACAATATTTGGCCATGGGCCGCCACTTGTTGGCTTTATATTGCCACACTATGATGTAGTTTGGATAGCCATCTATTTTGGATGGCTCACCAAACTACATTGTAGTGTGGCAATATAAAGCTTCAAGTACTAGACACATAAGTAGCAAGTCAACCCTTAACCTCAGGCACAAGAGCAACTTCAAGGATCCAAAAGACTACCTTGTGGGTCACCCCTCATTAGTGGACCTTTTGAGACACAACCATCAAAAACCCGAGGCCACATAGCCATTGTTAGTCACTCAAACTATTTTGCACTCTTAACCATCCATGGGCTCTGAGAGTACCACTAACACCACAAGAAGTACCTACTCGTTTTCCTTGAATGAAACTTGAATATGTTGATTATGGACCCCTATGGTGCCAAGCATTGGGAGGCCTAACTCTTGATGGTTTTGAATAGTTTCATGCACTAGCAAACAAAGAATGTGCATGGAATGGAGGTTTACAACTATGAATAGTGCCAAGGAAGGGCTACAACTACTTGGAGCCTTGAGAAAAACTCTTAGTTGGATAAGGATCACCCTTGTAACAACACTAGAGCCATTTGACTATCCTCTTAAGATTAAACCCTAGCTAGACTATGTTCAATGACTAGTTGATGCCACAAAGAGCCTAGGATGCCAATGCAAAAACTAGGGACATTGAGAATTTTATGTAGCAAGGAGGATTTCTTTTAAGTAGCTCAAACTACTTGGGATGTCACACTAAGAGCAAACTTAGGAGACTTTAGCAGGAAGCTTGAAAGATGAGTAGAGCTCCTTGATAAGTGGAAAAGCACACACTTAGATGAATGTAAGTATTGAGTAAACTACATGTGAACATACACTCAACAAGCCCAAAAGAGGAGGAATCTGTTGCATGATAGCAAGCTCAAGTTTGCACATGGCAAGGGAGTGGCATATCAACATGGTAGTGAGCATTAGTAACCTCATTGCTTACTTGCCATAGCACAATCGAACCACGAACCGGCCAAGTGGGGCTGCAAGCACACTTGCCGGCCATAAAAACCTGCAAGAAAACTGTCGTTCTCACCAAGAATCCATGCTCTCCAAACACACAAGAGAGAGGCACACAAGAAATTAGGAAATTCTTCCATCCTCACCCTCTTCCTCTTCCTCACTCTCCATGAGATCTTGCAAAGGAGCACAAGCGAGAAAGAAACAAGAATGAGAAAGATGAGAGTTGTGCCAAAATGGGAGAGAAAGAAATGAAGCGTGAGAGGAGAAGATAAAGGAAGAGAGAGGGTGTAACCACCTCAACCTCCCACCTCCTCAAATCACTGGACAAGCCTCTTCCTTTTCCTTTCTTGATATTGTAAAATTGAATTGCATACATCTTGGCTAAGGTCTAAAGACCCTTTAATTTTTGGAATGAGACAAAAGGTATTTGAACTTCCCTTTTCCTTTCAACATTTTTTTTAATGTGAGCCTTTTGGACTACACATTTTACATTGCTTCATATTTGATTTTTTTTACAAGAGGTATATTTACAATGAGTCATTTTACAAAAAGTTGTTTCCATGTGAGCACATTTTGGTGCCTTTATTTGCACATATTTCCTGGTTATTATTCCTCCCATGCTTAAGTGTGAAGTGTCCCCGTGAACAAATTTGGAAAAGAACCACGATCAGTATTTGAAAAATCTTCATCTTCATCTTTTTCTTCAAACTTCGTTTCTTTTCTTCATCATCCTTGAATTGTCATTGGATAGGGAAGGAAAATAACACACAAAATAGAATCACAACTAGGACGTTGAAGCCTAGGTCACAAACACTCAAGAAAAATTCACCGAGCACACAAAAGATAGGGCTTTCAACCAACTTTCACATAAAAATAACTTCACACTCAATATAGAATGAAAGATAACCACCAATGAAGCACAAATAGAAACCCGCAAAAGATATGGAATCAAAGTACACCCTTACTAAGTATTTTACAATAGAGTTCTATCACCCGAAATATAAATTTACATTTGAAAAGGAAAGGAATGTAAGTTTTATGAAAATCTAAAAGAACAAAAATTGACAAAAAGGAAATTCTGGAAATTTGTTATGTGTAATGGATGATGGTCTTGGTGAAAGAAGGGTTGAATAAAGGGTAACAAGAGGATATGCATGTGAACCACCAACAAGGTTGTGTTGAAAAGCTTCATTATCAAGGCCCTTTTTTTATGGTTATCTTGAAAATGGATACGAGGAAGGAATTGAAATCATCACGTGTGGAAACGCGAAGAGGTGAGGATAAGGTACGAATGTGATGATGGGCGCTCGCTACTCTAAAGTGATGACTCTCGTGATGGCTCCAGTGAAAACCACCACATAGGGACATGGCCGACAGAGGGCACATCTTGGAGGGTCTGCAAGTGTTCCATGGGCCAACAATTTCTTGCCCTCCTGTGAGGGATTGGCATTGCGAGGAGAGAGGCTCAATGATGGGAGAGAACGAGTAAGGCGTAGGGGTGGTGTCTGTTTGTTGGTAGAAGCAAAATGAATAGCTTGCGTTCGTCTGATGTGGCTGCCAGTGAGGATGGAAGTAGCCATTGTTTCGTTGAAGGAGGGGACGAGAGGAAATGACCGCCATAGCCAAGGAGGAGGAAGTGGAGGACTGGCAACAACAGGTGAAGGAAGGTGGAGAATGCAAAGTCGTGGTTGTCACCAGAGGAAGACATGGCACTGCGAGGGGTAGGTGGACGGGAGGGAGCACAGGAAGTCCAGGACCAGGGACATGTTGGGCCCCCTGTCGCATTAGTCCCCCAAGAAGATGAAGGTGGACACCAGGAAGGTTAGGGTGCCAAGGTGCAACTCTAGATTATACCATAGCCTACGTAGCTTGCCTACATAGCCATGGATGTCCCCCACACACACCGTCACCCCTTTTGGTTCTTCAATCTTCTTCTTCAATCTAAGCGTGGGAGGAATCAGAGGGGTAGGCATGGGTGTGTTGGAATGGGGAGGGAAAGAATGGCAGAGGCCAGCAACACGCACGATAGCAGCATGAAGCCCGTTGAATAGCCTCATCGATCCTCTCTTTCATTCTCCTCTAGCATCTTAGCAAGATTGTCTTCATCCCTTGCTCTTTCCCTCGAAATGCAACAAAGAATAATCGTATGCCATGGCAAAAATGCACCTGCAAATCCTTTCTTCTTGCAAGTTTCATGACCGCCTCTTTCCCAACCAGTGCACGAAATGAAGAGCACCCTGCCACGGCACAAATGTAACAAGCGGGATACACACCGACTAGGGTTTAGACACCCCGTCACACTGACTGGGGTATTTAAGGTGTAAGAGCCCCAGATTAGGATAATCGATTATTATCAAGATCACACTCTTCATCTTCATCTCCAGCTTCCATGGCTTCCTTCTCCTTTCTCTCCTCTTTTCTCTCCTTCTCTCTCCTCTTCTAGTCTTCTTCCTTCTTCTTCTTGTTCTCTTTCTCTCTCCTCAGCTCTCCTTCTCTCTCCCCTCAGCTCTCCTTCTCTCGCCCCTCAACTTCTTTCATTACAAGTGGTATCAGAGCTTCAGGCTTTGGTCCTTTTCCTCTTTCCCCTTTCTCCCTTTTCAAATCCCAAAAACCCTAGTTACTCAGCTTACAGGTACAAGTACAGCAAGAAGGACTGTAGTTAACTTCAGCTTTTTGGAGCAAGCAAGAGCTATGGCTGGAGACTCAAACGTATCTGGAGGTAAAACAGTTAAAATAGTAGGTCGTCACTTCTTTCCATGTAAATTTTAAGGGTTCTAGGACAAGTTTAGAGTCCCAGGAGTTGAAAGAGGGCAAAACCTCAGTTACTTTTTGCCTCAACCCTCTTTCTCTCTCTTCTCCTGCAAGCTGCCATGGTTGCCAGCCCAAAGAAACCCCAAGAAATTTGACCTGAGGGTGCTTCCCAACATCAACCAGCCCTGAGACTTCTTCCCTGACCTCCCAAGCTCTTGATCAAGGGGTGGACTGGGGAGATTTGCTGTCCAAGAGGCCTACAGGACAGCGCCACAATTTTCGGCGCATTTTGCGCTGGCTGTCCTGCTCCTCCCCAGCCCTCCTGCCACTTTCCCTCTTTTGCTGTCCCCCCCTCCTTGCCACTCCAGGGCACTATTCAAGCACTTTGGCCTTCCCCCTTTGGCACCTTTGCTCTCGGGAATCAACTCTCCCATGGTGGACAATAGCTTGAATTGTTTGAAACAGTTTGGGGCAACCATGGATTCTCCTAACTGAAGCTTTCTCTGAATTGGAGACCTCAACCACACAACCCCTTTAGCCCGTGAAGGATTCCTTTTGCCCGGATTAAGCCATTGAGCTCACATGCATGGGAGCTTTGCGGGCAGCCATGAAAGCTTCACTTGAAGCTGCCCATTCTTGAAGCTCAAGCTCGGGGATAAGCTTGGAAGCCTTCTTCATCAACAAGAGCACTCAAATGCTGAAGCACTCTTCTATACAGATGCCCAATCAACAACCGGACTTGATCAATGGAGCAAGTGGCATCATGATGATTCGTTCTTCAACGGTCGTCACAAGCATTAAAGAGGTATGCCACTCTGATCTTAATCTCTCAATTTAGCCACTTGCTGAGCTTAATCCATTGTTGGAGAGATTCAAGATTGCACACAAGCATCATACCTCTTCCCGAATTTCATTGTAATGGCTGACATTAACCCCTACTTTGTCTTATGATCTTAGATGAATATTAGCCATTGTACATTGGGTAAGTAGCAGCCAGTGAGTCACTGGACTGCCAAGGTAACCCCTACCCCAACCTTCATCATTCCTTGCATCTCATGAAAAGATCCAATGTCTTCTTTCCAATGCATCTCATGCTGATTGCTAATTAAAAATGTCTGCCATGTATACTTTGGTTGAGGAAAAAGGCTGATGCCAGGCGAGGTGGTAAGACAAAAGAGAGGTGACCCTCCCTTACCACTTAAGACCCTGAAGGGGTGCACAACTCGGCCTGGGGGGAACTTTGCCCACCTCCCAGTGATCCAGAGCCCAATACTTATTTGCAGGTGTAGGTACTTCCATAAGCCCCACTTCCATGCCCCAATGATCCCTCTTGGATACCTCGCAATGATAATGGCACCCATGTATGCCACTTGAGGTACGTGCAATCAATGGAGATGTATGGCAGTGAATGTACTTATGCATGAATGGTAGAGTTGATGGGTATGCAATGATGCTCGGGATTATGTTTAGTGTGCTCAAGATGCTATTGATGTGTCAGATCAGGCCCCTTGATCTATGCTCTATCCATGTAAGACATTGGCACTAAGGGACATGTAGTGTTTTTGGTCACAGTCATGCAGGACTGTCACAAAGATCCCATTGCAGAAAATTCTATCCTAAATCTGGGGGTAATATAGCTCATCTTGAAGAGGGCTTCGTCCCCTTTGGCTTGAATAAAAAATCTCCCCAATCAGAGTTACGGTGTGAAAGTTATACCCATTTTTGTGCACTAGGGTCACTTTGGACAGGTTGCAGACCCCTAGGCACTATAAAACCCCTATAAAAAATTCTGATCATCTTTTCTCATAAAGGTTAATAGATCATCTTGAAGAGGCCGTTGTCCCCTCTGACTTGAGCTCAAAATCTCAGCAATCGGAGTTTCCTACTAAGAGTTATGCCCTTTTTACTGACAGCAGGCCCTGTGGACTACATCCAGATGGTTGGCCAAAAAGGCAAAAGCAAGGCCCAAGAGGAACTCCAGAGGGAGATTAGAGACTCCTGAACCTCCATGAATGAGGAACCAAACTCAGCACAAGATTACCATGGTGACATACAGGAGAAAATGCTTGAAATGGACCCGTATGCCCTTCTTAATCACACCCTTTGTCAACATGAGCTCCGTCATATGGAACGCCACAATGATATGGTTACCAACCATTGCCAGATGATGTCTCAGTTTGATGAAGTGATCGAGCACATGGATATCTCAAACTCAAAAACCCAACAGACCTTGAAACAACGCACTGCTTATGTTGCTCAGTTAGCGACCGCTTCATCCCAAGAGAAGACCAATGACTCTAGACGCCCTCCGCATCAGGAACCGTCGCATGGACCATAGGGTATACTTGGTGCTAAGGGAATTTCCCCTTCTACTTATGAGATCGGGGAACCCTCTCATATGCATGATGAGCCCCTATTGAATTCCCCTGTCCGCCATGCCGGTAACATTCACTTGAGGCCTTCTCCCACCTTGGGTCGAATTTCACCCGCTCTACCTAGGAGCCCCTATGCACCACATATGAATCAACCCCATCAAGGACAATATGGTACAAATGGCTAGCCTGGCAATCATGGACAACATGGCTATAATGGACAACATGGGCTAAATGAACCACAAGGGATGTATGGATAGCAGGGCATGTATGGCCACCATGGGATGCATGGATAGAAAGGATTTCCTGGATAACATGGCCCCTATGATTTGTGTGACAAGCTCATTCTCACAAAGTATAATGGACAATCCCCCTCACCATCTGACCTAGAAGAATGGACATCCAAGTTGGAGTCCTACTTCAACATCTACCCCTGCACACTGATGATCAGAAAATACTTTTTGCTTCTCTCCACTTGGAAGGTTTTGCTCACGCTTGGTGGTGCTATATCAATCAGGAGAATCAATGGTTCATTGATTGGGAAGATTTCAAAATGCATTTGGTCCAAGTTTTTGTGTCCCTTATGGAAAAAGAACGATTGGCAAGAAGATGGTACACTCTTGATCAACATAACCTCACTGTACGTGACTACACCAATCAATTCATGAACTTGACCAAGTATGTGGAAAGCATCAGTGACGATGCTAAATTGCACAAGTACATCTATGGGTTGGAACCGAGTCTATCGGGGCTGATGTCACGGCCCAAAAACCGACTACACTGTTTGATGCAATCAAACTGGCTGAGAGATATGCAAGAAAGTACCATAAGAATGAGCACTTTCAACAAGGTGTTGGACCTCCCCACATCTCTTCACAATCAGCCCCATACGGAGGTGGTTTTCGAGGCTCTTCTATGCCTAATAACAGCCCCAAAGTACCCACTTACCCTGCCTTCCATGATGCTGAAAGAAAAATGGGCACTTTTGGACAGCATTGGGTTCTATTGCTGAAAATCGGTATGTTGAAAATAAACAGTCCACTACATCACCTTCCCATGGATCTAGTAGTCAACGGTTCATCTCCCAGATGTTGTCAAGGAATGGAAAGAAAAGGGCCTATGCTTTAAATGTGGAGATAAGTACACTACTAATCATGTTTCCAAATGCCCGTACAAGACAGCTAAGGTCAAAGTTCATAGCATGTATGTCATGGAAGATTGGCACAATGAGGAGGATGACCTGGACCAGACTGAGCCCACGGAGGATGTAGATCATGAGCAGTTCTATGACCTCGAGGATGGGTTTCCCTTTGACCCGGGTGGTGCGCCCTCACAGATACTTGATTTAACATCCCACCCACCTCCCACTTCCCTTTGCTCGATCTCCTTGGATGCTTGGATGGGTTCGCGTAGCCCCAGTACCCTTCGCATTCAAGGCAGTATCAATGGGAAGCATGTTTTTATCCTTGTAGATAGTGGAAGCACTCACAGTTTTGTCAATAAATCAGCCATTGACCGGTTGAAATGTATTCCTATGGCATTACACCACCCCTTGAAGGTCCAAGTAGCAAACAGAGAAGAAGAAATCAGCACACATGTATGTCCTATAGTTCCCTTATGCTTGGCTGAAAATTATGTGGCACTGGTTGATCTTATTGCCCTAGATATGGGTCCCATTGATGTTGTCTTGGGCTGTGATTGACTGAAACAATTGGGGAAAATTGCTATGGACTTCTCTCAGCTTTACATGGAGTTTATGATGCATGAACAGCCTATCCACCTAGAGGGAGTTCGAGATCATGCTGATTTTCAGCTCATTACAACAAAGAAACTCAAACGGGAGTTTAAGAAATGTTCACAGATCTTTGTTTTGCAATTAAATAAGGACAATTCTAATCAGCCCTCCATAGTATCATATGACTCTGCCTTGCAGGTCTCACTTGAGGAATACAATTACTTATTTCAGATACCTACATCCCTCTCTCCCAAGAGATAAGTGGACCACCCACTTGACCTAGAGCCCCATTCCAAGCCAGTGAACAAACCCCATTATAGACTCTCCAAGTGTGAGCGTGAAGAGGTTGCAAAGCAAATCAAGCAGTTGCTAGAGATGGGTTTCATTGAACCGAGTTCTTCCCCCTATGCATCCCCTGTCCTCTTAGTAAAAAAAAACATGGCTCCTTTCGCATGTGTATTGACTACAGAGATTTGAACAAAATTACAGTGAGGTACTGCTACCCCATCCCATGGATTGATGATTTGCTAGATGAGTTAAAAGGGGCATGCTTTTTCACTAAGATTGACTTGCACTTTGGCTACCATCAGATTCGTATGCGGGCAGGAGATGAGGTCAAAATGGCCTTTAGGACTGATCGTGGACTTTACCATTTTCTTGTGATGCCTTTTGGGTTGACTAACGCCCCTGCCACCTTTCAAAGCCTCATGAACAAAATCCTACAGCCCTTTTTGTTCAAGTTCGTGCTTTTTTTCTTTGACGACATCCTCATTTACAGCAAGTCATCTATGGAGCACTTGACACACGTTCGGAGGGTGTTTGACATATTGAGAGAGCATCGACTCTTTGCTAAGGAGAGCAAATGTATATTCATGCAGACATTTGTGGAGTACTTGGGACACATTGTGAGCAAAAATGGTATATAGGCTGATCCCAAAAAGGTGTAATGTGTTAAGGATTGGCCCACTCCTTCCACCACCACCTCTTTGCATGGCTTCCTTGGTCTCTCTTCATTCTACAGACACTTCATTAAGCACTATGCCACCATTGCAGCACCTTTGACTGATCGCTTAAAAAAAGAGTCATTCTTTTGGGATGCCACTGTGTAGATCATAGCTTCAAACAATTAAAGGACGCGCTTACTTCAGCCCCCATCCTTGTTTGCCCTGACTTCTCTAAGCTCTTTACCATTCATTGTGATGCCAGTGGATGGGGAATTGGTGCAATATTGTTGCAAGAGCATGGTGTGATTGCATTTGAAAGCCGCAAGCTTGATGAGAAGGAGATGCAAATGAATGTATATGACCAAGAGATGTTGGCCATCCTCCATGCCATCAAGAAATGGCACCACTATTTGTATGGTAGCCGCTTCCAAGTGAAAAGCGATCACGGAGTCCTCTAATAATTCTTGACTCAGTCTACTTTGACTCCTAAGCAAAGGCGATGGGTGGCAACCTTACAGAACTATGACTTTGACATTTCACACACGTGGGGCAAGGATAATATTGTGGCTGATTCTCTCTCTCAAATGTGAGTATGCAGAGTGTCATCTATCTCAGAATTGCACAGTGATTGGATTGAAGAGCTCCAGGAGGCTTACTTATTAGATGATCATTTCAGCCACATATTTCAAAAATTATAGCATGGGGTTATGGCTGAAAACTCCCAATATTAGCTCAAGCATGGCCTTATTTGGTCCCATGGCAAGATTGTCATCCCACACACTTCCCCCTTCACATAGAAGATCATGGAAGAAATGCATTCTTGCCCCACTGCCGGTCACTTGGGTGTTTTCAAAACATATGATAGGATTGCCAAGAGCTTTCATTGGAAAGGCTTATGGAGGGACGTCAAGGACTTTGTGACCAAATGTGTTCCATGACAATAGAACAAGGATAGTACACTTAGGCCTGCTTGCCTCTTGCAACCTCTCATTATCCCTGAAGGGAAATGGACTCACATCACAATGGACTTTATCACCGGCCTTCCCATGACTAAGAAAGGGTGGAACAGTATCTATGTGGTAGTTGATCGCCTCACCAAAGCTACCCACTTTATCCCCACTAAGGTCCAATACACTGCCTCTCACGTGGCCACTCAGTTTATGGAAAATGTCTTCAAGTTGCATGGCTTACCACAAGTCATAGTACATGATCAGGATGCAAAGTTTATGAGAAACTTTTGGCAGACAGTTTTCACCTCCATGGGGACCAAGCTTGCTCCATCCACTGCATACCACCCTCAAACTGATGGCCAAACTTAGAGAGTGAACAAATGGCTTGAGACATACTTGAGGCACTTTTGCCATGATGTACAATACAGTTGGGATGCGTGGCTTCACTTGGCTGAGTTTGCATATAATAACTCCACACACTCTAGCATTGGAATTTCCCTTTTGAGGCCTTATATGGGTATAAAGTCCCCCTTCCTACAGTCTTGTTTACTGATAAGATCAATCCTCAGAGTCAAGCTGAATTGGATCGCATGCAAGCTTTACTTCAGCAATGCAAAATGAATCTTTAGAAGGCCCAAACACACTCTCAAAGAGAATTGGTCCTTTTGAAAGTGCCTAAGTCCCGCTACTCCACTCTCAAAGAGAGCATCAATAATAAGCTAGCCCACTGCTACCGCATCTTGAAGAGAGTTGGCGACTTGGCCTACCGCTTAGAACTCCCCCCTACCACCAAAATCCACAATGTGTTTCATGTCAGTCAGTTGAAACCCTTTGTAGGCTCCTTGGTGGACTATGTGGAAGAACTCCCCCCCATCGATGAAGAGGACATCACTCAATATGTTCCTGAAGCAATCATTGGGCAGCAAGATAAGCACTTACGATCCCGATCCATCAAAGAATACCTTATCAAATGGCAAGGCCTACCCTTGGAAGAAGCCTCTTGGCACCCAGCAACCATCCTCAATGAATTTCCCTACCTTCATGAACCCCAACGGCTAGAAGACTAGCCGGTCATGTCCCAAATTGCCCACTTCCCACCCGTAGACTGCACATTGTTTTAGAAGAGTTTTGTACTTACTCAAATCACATGCATGTGCAATCTACATAGGTTGAAAGTACTTGTCATAAGCTCCATTTTGACATATAGTATGCCCCATTTGGAGCCACCTATCAAAAGTTATGACCAGTTTACTTCAGCCGACTGGTTCAGGATTGCATGTTGTCCCTAGTCTCTCCACACCTGTTCTTCATTGTCCAAGGGCTCTGAGTAGTACTATGCAACCCTCCCTCAGCCCACCCATCACTCCCCTCTGTTTCTCCTTGTTTTTGAGGGCAAAAACCTTTCGAGTGGGGATGGATTGTAACAAGTGGGATACACACTGAGACTGGGGTTTAGACACCCTGTCACACTGATCGGGGTATTTAAGGTGTAAGAGCCCCAGATTAGGGTAACTAGTTATTATGAAGATCACACTCTTCACCTTCATCTCCAGCTTCCATTGCTTCCTTCCCCTTTCTCTCCTCTTTTCTCTTCTTCTCTCTCCTCTTCTAGTCTTCTTCCTTTTTCTTCTTGTTCTCTTTCTCTCTCCTTAGCTCTCCTTCTCTCTCCCCTCAGCTTCTTTCATTACAACAAATCGAACCACGAACCGGCCAAGTGGGGCTGCAAGCACACTTTCTGGCCATAAAAACCTACAAGAAAACTCTCATTCTCACCAAGAATCCATGCTCTCCAAACACACAAGAGAGAGGCACACAAGAAATTAGGAAATTCTTCCATCCTCACCCTCTTCCTCTTCCTCACTCTCCATGAGATCTTGCAAAGGAGCACAAGCGAGAAAGAAACAAGAATGAGAAAGATGAGAGTTGTGCCAAAATGGGAGAGAAAGAAATGAAGCGTGAGAGGAGAAGATAAAGGAAGAGAGAGGGTGTAACCACCTCAACCTCTCACCTCCTCAAATCACCCAACAAGCCTCTTCCTTTTCCTTTCTTGGTATTATAAAATTGAATTGCATTCATCTTGGCTAAGGTCTAAAGACCCTTCAATTTTTGGAATGAGACAAAAGGTGTTTGACCTTTCCTTTTCCTTTCAACATTTTTTTAATGTGAGCCTTTTGGACTACACATTTTACATTGCTTCATATTTGATTTTTTTTACAAGAGGTACATTTTCAATGAGTCATTTTACAAAAAGTTGTTTCCATGTGAGCACATTTTGGTGCCTTTATTTGCACATATTTCCTGGTTATCAGTCTTCTTAAACCTCAGAAGGGAATCAAAAGGAACTAGATCAAGTATCATGGAGGCATGAAATAGCAGAGAAAAATTTCATCCCTATTCCTACCCTTTAGAGGAACCGTTAAAGGGAAGCATGACTAGTGCCTTGAGAAAAACCCTCAAGAAAGGAACCACATTGGTAGCACTTATACATGAGATCTTGCTATAAGGGCTAGTCATTAGTGGAAGTTTGAGGTCATTTTTCATACTTTTAGCATGTAGAGAGAGAGTGCACTCCACCAATGAGGAGAAGGATTTTGTGACGAGACTTTTTTTTGAAAATCATTTTTATAAGTCTAAAAAATAAATTTGGTGTTTTTGACATTGTTAGTTTTATTGAAATAAGTAGAGTAATTGTCACTTTCCAGTAGTGAAGTAGAGTGATTGTCACTTTCGATAGTAATGTTCTGCCATCGTATTTCATCTGTTTCTTTTATTGAGGGGAAAAAAGGTGACAGAAGCCTCTCCTTGTTCAAAACATTTGAGTGCACAATGCTCATTCCCTCTCTCTTGTCTCCACTTTGCACCCTTTGGAGTTTCTGTTTGTTTTCTATCTAGTCAATCGTATATTTTTTCCCTTCATCTTCCTACTCCATGGAGGCATCTTCTTGGTGCAAAAGACCTAGTGCTTCCATCAAGTCCATAGTCACTTTCAATATGCTCGATGAGAAGGACATATGGGTTCCCTTGACCATAACAAAGGGAAGTTTGGATATTTCATGGGTCTTTTGTACTCAAGAAAGACCATATCATTAAATAAATGTAAACTACAAGTTTAGCAATATGTATGAGAACCTTTCCTTTTTTTTCCCCTTTTTTTCATTTCCATTCCCATTTACAAAGCAACAAACGAGCATTGAAAAGTGACAATGTAGAGTCCTTGAAGGCCAAGTTCAAGGGTCTCCTCGAGGGTAGGGGGCTGAATCTTTGAGAGCTAGCTCAATCGCAAGGGTGGCGATGTTGCCCACGAGGGTGGTAAGATTGCCATTGGGATGGGGGCCAAGGTCATGGTGGCTGGGGCTAAGAAGTTTGACATGCCTCCTCCATATCACACCAAAGAACTTTCAATCTCTATAGTTCCTTCTTCACCACTTGCGACCTACTCTCTACAACTCCTCTTGATTTAACCCATTGACGAACATCTTCCATGGTGGTCTCATGACATCATATGGGAGCTTTTGCCTTTTGCAAAGCCCTTATCTACTCTTGTTCTTGCTCTTCCTTTTCTACATTCTCTCTCTCTAACTAATTTCTCTATAATACCTCCTCCTTGTGGCACGGTAATTGTAGATGCAAAAAATTGAACAACATTGACTTTGAATTTCTTGACTTCAAACTTTGAGGAGCCCCTTATATCAATATCCTACACCAAAGAAGAAATTACAAACTATGATCTTCTACTGGAAAAACAAGCTTACATCATAAAAACCATTTACATTTGGAAGATTGCATATAATCTTCAGATGAAAAAATGTGTTGAGGCACATCCTCCAGCCACAAACTAATGTCTCAAGGGACCTATTCTGGGACTCGCACAATCTTTGTAGTTAGGTTACATAAAAGGGTTGTTATAAAAAGAATGCCCTCCATGCAGGCCACAAGGTTGTGCCCAACCCTAGAGACACATGTGAAGTTAGTTTAGGTACGACACCTTCAAGAGTAGGAGCTAAATCTCAAAGGAGAGACATAGATACAGTCGGGCTCTTCGATGGTAGCCCCTATTGGGATCTTTTGTGGTAGCCCTTGCTAGTAATATTTGTAAAACAACAAATGTTTTGATGCATGTCGTACAATATCAGATTCTAGTGAGACTTATTCAATCATCAAATAAGATAAATCATCAAAACAAAGGTAAAAGAACTAGGTGTACACAAAAACAAGCAATGATATTTAATCAAGCACTAATGGTACACAATGAAAACAACTTGCATATCTTTGATTGACATGTAACTCCATAGCTTTAAAGCATCCGTCCATGAGACATCATTGTCTTGTATAGGACCTAACAATAGCAAGTCAAGTCAATACACAAATCTTTGGATCTTTGGTGGTAGCATTGGTATTACATAGCTATCAAAAGCAAGGGGCATGAAAAAAGATTATTTAGAAAGCATAGTAATGAGATTATTAAGACAACATACCAACGAGATCAAGGATTGGGATGCTCAAAAAACAAACAATGAAACGTACTATTGGAGGGCAAGAAGGATGGAGTCGGACAACTCCTCACATCATTAGGGTAGGCAAACACCCCAATGTCAATGCCATCTACTAGCTCTACAACTTACCGCTCCCCTCTCAAGGGTACACCTACCCAAGCAAGGGCCACTATCTTCTTGATCCATTGTTGTACACTTGTCAAGGATGAGGTTGATCTCGTTATTATCTAGGGCAAGCTCGTCCTACGTTAGAATTGGTGGATGTTGAGGAGCCAAGGTGGAGGTAGAGGTGGAAAAAGGTGAGGAGAGGAGAGGGCTCACACAAGTTGGGGTCTCACACTTATTGGGATGATTGCAAGTGTGGTAGGGCTTGGTCCAAAGGGGCTTGGATTGAAGGGGCTCATCCTTGGGGGCTTGGCCAAGAGAAGCTCATTTCAAAGGGACTTAGGCTAGAGGGGATCGGCGTGAAGGGGCTCTTCCTTGAGGGGCACATCTTGGAGGGGCTTGTCTTTAGGGGCATTGAGAGACATGGGATAGTGGAGTTGGGGCTCATGGGCTTAGAGGGCCTAATCTTGGAGGGACTTAGCATGATGGGCCTCTATTTGGAGGGGCTTAGCTTGGAGGGTTGTTGCCTCAACTTGGAGGGGATGCTCCTAGAGGGGCTCATCTTGGAGGGCCTCGAGGGGAGGATCATGACCTAGAGGGGCTCGGAGTGGTGGGGCTCGCCTTGGAGGGCTTCGAGGGGTAGGACTTAGAGGGGATTAGGGTGGTGGGGCTCATCTTGGAGGGCATGGAGGGGCTTGTCCTAGAGGGGCTTAGTGTGATGGAAATTAGGGTGGTGGAGGAAGGCCTGGAGGTGCTCGAGTTAGTGGGACTATGTTTGGATCTCAGCCACTTGTTGGTTGGGCCATTGCTTGTGCTCTTTGTGAGCATGTGTCCCTCTCATGTGGGATGGGGGATCTTGTCCTAGTTCATTGAGGGTGAAGAGGTGAGTCAGCAAGAATTTCATGCACATGCTAGTTTGAGATATCAATATGATTCAATAGTTTGTCATACTGTAGCTACAAATGGTGCAAGTAATGGAAATCTCTGGGCATGACCATCACCGTATCAACATAGGCTATAAGAATATATGCAACCTCAAAAAACTCTATGAGGAAGTCCTCTACAATATATTGAAGAGATAGAATTGCATACCTGCTCCATCTCATGTCATGCCCATTCCTCAAAGATTTTGTGAACCAACCTTTGGAAGTGCATGCATGGCATTACACGTTGCATACAATTTTCTATCATGCATAACTCTCTAAGCATTTCCTGGTGAGTTTGGTATCTTATGCACATTGAGAAAGATGGAGGCATTATGCTTGAATCAAAGACCAAAGAGAGTCACCTACTGAGTGACATAGGCTAGTGCCTTACACTTATGAAAAATACACCACTTGGTATTGATTCTCAAAGACAATAACATGAGGCAAGGGTCACCACCAACAAGCGATATAGGCTTCTATTCAAAGATGGGAGAGAGAGACAGGGAATACTCCATATCCATGAGCCTTCAGGCTCTCATTGTGTTTTCTTCATTATTCAAGAACTAACTGAGAAGTCCACAATACAATGTAAAAGTAAACTAGACTAGGTGTAGAACTAACTGACTAACTCTAGTCAGGTCACTGACTAACACACACCCGACTTATTCAATGTAGTCACATGGAGACAACTGTACACACACTAGTTGTCGTAGATGTCGGCCACTCATAAAGACGAACTGAAGTGAGCTTGACTTCTAACACTCCCCCTCAAGCTCAAAACAAAACTCAAATTATCTGCATCACTCCAAGTAGTTGTCTAAACTAAATGAACTTATCTTTACCAAGTGATTTGGTAAAGATGTCTGCTACCTGGTCTTCAGTCTTCACATGCTCCAAGTCAATCTAATCTGCTAAAACCATTTCCCTCATGAAATGGTGGTGAACCTCAATGTGTTTCAATCTTGCATGATAAATAGGATTGCTTGCTAGCATGGCACTGCTTAAATTGTCACAGTACAGCCTTACTTTGCTATCCAAGTGTACTCCCAAGTCATTCAGCAACTTCTGTAACCACATAGCTTCACAGGCCGCTAAGGCCGCACCACGATACTCTACTTCCGTACTGGACAGTGCAATTGTAGGCTCTTTCTTACTCTGCCAACTGATCATGCTACTACCTAATCCAAATGCATAGCCGTTGGTTGACCTCTTGTCATAAGTGCAACCAACCCAATCAGCATCAGTATACCCCATCAAGTCAAGGGGTTTCCCATATGCGTAAAACAGCCCATGATCTGTGGTACTCTTTACATATCTTAGAATTCTCCTGACTGCATCCAAGTGTGGTTTGCAAGGCTTCTGCATGAACTGACTGATCAGCCCCACAGCATAACTCAAGTCAGGTCTAGTGATCGTGAGATAGATCAAGCTGCCTACCATCTGTCTGTACATGGTAACATTCTCAATCTCTATCCCAACATCAATCTGTAGCTTGACATTCTGCTTTAAAGGCATATCCATAGGCTTGCAATCAGCCATACCATATTTCTGTAACATGTCCTGAGCATACTGCTTCTGTAGCAGCCATATGCCTTGAGGTGTAGAGACAACCTCAATCCCCAAAAAATATTTCAGCTCTCCTAGGTCCTTGACCTTAAACTTAGCCTGTAAACATGTCTTTACTTCAGCAATCCCGCTTTCATCATCTCCTGTAATGATCAAGTCATCAACATAGACAACTAGGAATACATAGCCACGATCTGTCTTCTTCACAAACAAACTATGATCAGCATCACCCAATCGGAAACCATGTTGCTGCAAATAACTGTTGATGCGAGCATTCCATGCTCTGGGTGCCTGTTTCAGCCCATATAATGTCTTTTTCAGCTGGCATACATGTGCTGGAAATTCTGGATGCACATAGCCTTCAGGCTGTTCCATGTAAACTTCTTCCTGTAACTCTCCATTCAGAAAGGCATTCTTTATGTCCATCTGCCATAGTTTCCAGCCTTTAGCTGCTTTTAAAGCAATCACAGTTCTAACTGTAGCCATTTTTGCTACAGGGCTGAAAGTCTCCTCATAATCAGGACCATACTGCTGCGCATATCCTTTTGCAACCAGCCTGGCCTTGTATCTTTCCAATGGTCCATTTGATTTACATTTTACCTTATACACCCACTTGCAACCAATAGGTGTTTTGCCCTCAGGCAACTGTACCAAATTCCATGTGCCATTTTCAGCCAAAGCTGAATATTCCTCATCCATAGTTCCTCATCTATAGCAGCACGCCAATCCTCATCTGTAAAACCTATTACTTTTGTCATATAAGCATAATGATGGGTTGAATATCCAGTGTAAGTGTACCTATCAACAAGTCGTCTGACCCTCTCTGATCTCCTGAGCTGTGGCTCATTGTGAGTGGAGGGGAGCTTCGAGCTCTACCCCGATACCCATGGACCGCTTATTGTTTCAAGCATTCTAAGCCGAGCACTAATGGCTACCTCTCACATAACCGACGCGCCATCCATATCTACAGGTGTAGTGAGCTTACCTCTGTGCCGTTCGAGTTACCTCCTCTCCCGCGCACTCCGGTAGCTCCACGATCCAAGTGCAAGCTTCAAGCAAGCTCCATCCTCAAGCTCCACGCTCCAAGCTCCATTGCCACGAGCAAGACAAGAGAAGGGAAGAGAAGAGAAGAAGAGAGGAAGCACAAGCTCAAGCAAGCAAGAAGAAGAAGAAGAAGAAGAAGAGGAGAGCTACTTTTGGCCACACACAAGAATGAGCTTCTCATTCACTTTTCAACTTTATATACAAAACCCTAAATCCCTTTTGGGTGGTCATCCCCTTTTCCCCTTTTTACATGGCCGGTCGTAGCCTAGGCCCTTTTTCCCATTGTCCTTCTATCTTCCTAGCTTTCTTTCCATTGCCCATCTACATTTACAAATTGCACGGGTGAGAGCCGGCGCTCGAATTAAACCATGATGCGCTTGCGCTCTTTTACAAAAGTTTTGACTTGCGCTTTTCCTTGTGCACCTTTCTCCCTTATTTAGGACTCTTCTCCTTGTACGTCTTTGTCTTTTGTTTCTCTTTGCCTTGGCCTTTGTCTTTGTCTTCTGCTTTAGCTTTTCTGGATTTTCCACCTTCGTTTGTTTGAGGGTTAACATTACCCCCCTCCTAGATGAGTGCCAGTCCCATGGCACTCACCGTCGTAGGTAGCAAGCGTTTAGTATGCACCGAAGACGTGGGTGGCAAGGACGTCTGTGGTTGCCATGGCGGAGTGTTGGTAGTGGTGGGGAGGAAGGTCATTGGGGGCACATTAGTGGGTTGAGTGGTAGGTGGTAGGGCAATGGGAGTTGGTGGTAGGGCTGTTCTTTGGGGGGGTTGCACTGATGGAGTACAAGTGGCAGTTTGTTGGGGATTTTGTACATGCTGATTCTTGGCAGGCTTACAGGGTGATAAGGATAGGAATTCAGAGTTGAGTGTTGATGAAGAGCGAATGACACCTTCATTGGAGTCTTGAATACCTGCAATTGAAAACCTCTCATGTGGTCTCTCCCTAAGGGGTAGTGCTAGTCTTTTTATCGTGCACAAGACATATTTTGATTAGTTTGGGAGATAGGTCGAACTCTAAGCAAGCTGAGGGTATTGTCCTGCACTTGAGGACCCAAATTGTGTATATACTTCGGTGCAGATATTATGTGAGTGCTCGTGCATACTTAGATATTACGTAGTTAGAAGATTGCGGGCTAATTTCTCGTAACAATGTGTTGATGAAGCAAAGTTGTCTATGTTGAGAAGAAGTACATGTGAAGGTATATGAGACATCTTGTGCATTGTGACTGCACGACGTAGCATAATTGAATACAGGGACACCACATTTTCAGTATAGCTAGAAGCTATTGGACTTGATTGATGAGGACGGTGTACATTTCATGGCCAATCGTGCGGTGCTTACCACAATTGATTGCAATGGTATTAAGGCACATTGCAAGAGGGAATTGTGCAAGTGGGTCAGGGTGACAGGTCTAACCATAGGCGAGACAAGCTCCCTAGGTATGTCCTGCCCTTGATGTGCCCTGAACAATTGTGGGTGATGCTAAAGGGCTAGGGGACTAGGGACGGAGCCAGTCGATCAAGGTCACTGGACGTACCTAATTTGAGGACCCCTAGGTGCTGTGCTGTGATTGTGGGTGCTTCTTTTCGTTCATTTCTTTTCTTTGTTTTTTCTTTTTTTTCTCTTTTTTCTTCTTTTTTTGTTTTCTTTTTTGTTTCTTTTCCTTGTGCTTTTTTTTTTTTGCTTTCTTTCTTTCTTTCTCTTCTCTTTTTTTTTTTGACTTGCCTGAGTACAACCATTGCAATATGTTGAGGCTATCAGCCTTTCAGTGGGTTGGAAAATGTCAAGCTTTGAAGGCTCAAGAAATGGATATTACAGTGATGATTGTGCCCTAGCCTCATTGTTAGAGAAGCAGTTGTTGAGATGGGGAGATACACTTGAGATATTGCAAACCTCCTTGCGACACACGCGATGTTGGTACAATTAAGGGAACGACTGCCGTGAGTCAACTATAGAGCTTGACCCAGAAAGAGAGCGTAGCCCATGAATATGCTTTGGGCTATGTGATGTGGGCGGTCGACAAGGGTGGTTTTTGCTTTTGGCAGTGTGGCTTTGTCGCGGATCTTTGTGGGGTCAATGGTCTTGCGGTGATTGGGCATTGAACACTTTCGCACAAAGACCATTCGGGAACATGTCAACACTGAACCATTTAAAGGCAAAAAGTCCTGGCCAGGTGGCATTTGATAAGCCTTTATTCAACATGGGGCTACTCCATTTGTACGAGGCGGGGCGAGTCTGGGTGGTCGGGTGACTGGGGCTCTACTGGTGTGGGGCTTCCGTGGGGTTGGGCAGGGAACATGTCGGCCGGGACATGAATGGTGTAGTCCTGGGCCACCACTGTTTCCAAAATGCCTTTAAATAGTTCATGGAATTCTTCCCTGTCCCGAGCTGCCCTTTCTGCCCTTGAGCATCTGGTGCCCGAGCATACATTGGGGGTTTGTGCCACTGGTGTTGCCACATTGTGTGCGCCTCCTTGAGCATCCGCTCCCCTAGCCCGTGGATTCTGCGGCCTTCGTCTGGGGCGATGTTGCTTGGGGCCGCATTTCTTGGCGTACCTTTTAAGAGTGGGCACGTAGCACACCGGTGGAGGGGTGTGTGCTGCATGTTCCCGTCGGCTACGCGGAGAGCATCCTTGCAAGCTAACTGCCCTTGGTCCATGTTTTCCTCGCGGGGGGCCTGTAAGATGAGAATCAAGGATTAGGATTTGTTACATGATAAGACCATTCATATATAAGGGATTATAGTGCAGGTTATCAAGCGCATAGGATGAGAAGGGGAGGGGTGGGGCATGCAATGCTTGTTGTAGAGGGATGGCCCCCGTGATGTATATTTAGCCTCTTGCCATTAGCAGATCTTGGCTCATGCCGAGTTACGTCGGCTGGTGGTCATGAATTTAGGCAAGGCTCAACCTTGGAAGGATAGATCAGAAAGGGAAGAAGGTGTATAGAAAAGGGGCTGCACCCTGTCTACACCATCAGAGTTGTTGATCAAGGCTTCCTATGGCGGTAATGTGGGTTGCATGCCCTTCACTTGGAGGTGGGGATGGTCACACGGCTTTTAAATGCGTGATGAGAGGAGGACTTGAGGAGCTTAGCTTGTCAGACCCAACTCTTCTCCCTGCGCTTGACTATCATTGCTTGTGTGTGTTGATATTGTTTATACACGATGACACAAAAATTAGTGTTTATTTATATACATATTTATGAATCCATGTCACGTCACGAGGATAAGAACCAATTGTAGAACTCGGGGTTGTACTGGAGCGTGGCACACGCATCTAGCACTCGTGGCAACTTGCTTAGTACCGATAGATATTTTGCCACATCGAGCAGCATGGACCCTTGTCCAAGTCTACTGGCAACATGTAACTCCTCTTCAATGAGAACCTTATCAAACATAGAATTTTCTTGGCTAGGTTCAGCCAAGTCCGTACCCCGAATGGCAGTCAGCACTCGAAGGGAAGTTGGTGCCACATAGGTTGGGTCCCTTTGGGATCGCCATTTGGCCAATCTCTCCTCAGAGACTGTCATGATCTGAGCCCCTAGTTTGGCCATTACAACTCGGTTCTCACACCAATGCTGTTCAAATTGACTTCGGCCTGCTGACAGTCGCTTTAGTTGCTTTGCTCTATGTCTACGAGATTCGGTCGGCAGAGCACTTCATTGAACGTGATGGTTAAGTGCAGTTCGTTAGCCCCCTCGTGAGAGATGAGTCGCATGCGTTCATGTAAGAGCTTGTTATAGTGCTCGTCAAGATGTTCTTGCTCTTCCCAAGATAAGGGGAATGGTAAGTATTCTTTGAGTTGCTCCTTAGGGAATGCGCCCATTTCCGCAAGGACGTAGACATGTGCGAACACTTTGAGCTTAGCATCCAACTCAATTAAGCATTCTGTGACACTTCTATGTTCAATGAAGGCTTGCTCGGTTGCCATCTCATGCAAGGTTCTAGGAGTTGGCCTAGGCTTTAACATAGCTGGGGGTTCAGGCCTATATGAGCAAGATTGGTCTACACTAGGATTGCTCATGCTCTTGGGGTTTCCATGTTTCTCTTGAGGCTTTGTTATTGCGTCATGGTTCTCCTTAGGTGTGACTGGTGTGGATTCTTCACCCCATCGTGACAGTGTTGTATTCACTCTTGATTTGTCAATGCGAGTTCTATTGTCTGTGGATTGAGTGTTGAAAGCAATTGTTGATGGCAACAACTGCTTTGATTTTTCAGAGCACACGGATGTGTCTGAGGTTTCACCGCTATTAGGAGAGACATCAAAGGACTCACTGGTGGATGGACTTGATGCTTTATTCCCTAGCTCTCCAGCGCTCTTGGTCTCAACGTTCTTGGGGTCCACAACCACCTGCAACTGTTGTTGTTTTTGCTATTTTCTCCTCTTTTTCTTGGTCAGCGCAGGTGCATCTAATGGCTCAGGACCTTGGGCTAGGTTGACCACCCCGCTGATGTGCTTGGTTGGGCCTTAGCATTTTCCTTCTCTAGTGTGTCCTTATGGGACCTAGTTGTGGCCTGCGGAATAGCCTTGCCAGGTTGCGTGGGTACAACTGTCTCCCTTTTTGGAGAGTCTAGCTCTTCCCTTCTGTTTAACTCCTCTAGCCTAGGCTTTGGGCACTTTGGAAGTGTTGGAGTTGTCAATGAAGTTGGTTGCGACACCTCCTCCACAGGTAAACCACTAAGGACACGTTTCGCAAGGGGTGTTGTCATGACCAAAGATTGTGACTGCTGTGGTCCCTGATTGGAAGTAGTGGTGGGTAGTTCAGTGGACTGGCTACCATTGGTAGACTGCGGTGTCAAGTCCTTAGGCAGATCAGAAGTGGTCGTGCCTTTTGTTGCCCTTAGAGCATTCACTTGAGTATTAGTTGAGCTAGCCACGGTGGATTGCACATGCATATCCTTAGGCTGAGAGCTAAGGGTGGTGTCGTGTCCTGCCTCTTGGATATTTGGAAGCTCTGATGTAGGTAGAGATTGGGATCGAGTAGCCGCACTTGACAACTATTGTGCTTCCTGTGTCCGTTTAGGGGAAGAGGGTGTAGGAGACTTGGAACTCCTAAGTGGTTTTGACTCTGGCTGGGAGATTTGCTCGTGGCTGTTAGATGATTTTGCTCTTTGCTTTGTTGAGCATTTAACCTTGCCATGAGCAATGTTGATCCTATAATGCTTGCTATCCTCTTGGGGAATCAAAGGCTCCTTAGGCACTAGCGGCTTCTACGTATCTCAATGATTACAGATGGCATCTGCTTGTCAAGCACGCTAGGCTGAGGATCTACCCTCCAATTGGTCCCGTTTGGTTTCTTGATTTTGACCATGAGGGGCTCGGTCACTCCACTGTTGTTGACTTGAGACTTGGTTTTTCGTTTAGATCTCCTCCTACGCTTCTTTGCTCTTGATACGATCTAGCCTTTAGCCGACCAGGGAGATTTAGCAAGGGGTTTTGGCACCCAAATCCATGGGTTACCTACGTAATACCTTGAGCAAATAGCAATGCTTTGGACACCCATCGTGGCGTTGTGTTGACCTTCCATCGATGGCTTCGTCTATAAGGCTTGGGCTTCTTTTGGGGTTTTCTACAATATTTGTAAGTCCAAAGCCCATCCTTGGCATTGTCTCTTGACCTTCTTGTTTCAGGCATGGCCTCACTCACTGGTTCTTGTTGCTCGACCTGTGCTTGCATAAGTTTTTCCAACAAGTCCTTGCTCTCGTTAGTAGGCTTGACTATTAAGTCAGCACCTTCCTTGCCTTTCCCTCGAGGTTTGATGAGGCCACCCTTGCTAAAGGTTGTGACTATCCTCACACCTGGTAGTGTCAGGTGTATCCTCTGTGCTACATAGTCGGCCTCACACTTGGTCACCCTTTTGAAGGGTCTTCCTAGGAGGGTTTCTTTCCCACAGCTAGCACTATTTGGAGGAACATGAAATAGGATAGGCAAGCTTTCTGTTTCAATTGTCGCAAGGATTTTGCACTTCCCCATGAGTGTTTGTGGGTGTCCCCCATAAGGGCTAAGAGTTGCACTAGTCGATGTGAGCTCTGGTTGGCCTAGTAGGGTCCATGATTCATAGGTCAAGATGTTAAAATGTGCTCCTTCATCAATCATAGCATCAATAGTATGCTCTCTTTTCGCGGTGAGTTTGACCCTAAGATAAGTAGGTGGTACTATGTCTTCGTCTTTCGGGTCTTGGCTTGTAAATTTAAGCCTTCTGACAAATGCCCTTGAGTCCCCACTTGCATGTCTAGACGTGAATTCTCCACCAATGTCTTGGGTTGTCTGTGCAGTGTTGCTCAAGGTACATCTCTCACCAAGAGTGTCATGTCTAGTCATCTTGGCATTTGTAGCTTGCTGATGTTGCATTCTGCTCTGACTAGACATGGTCTAAACACAATGTCTTTGTGTTCTCGTAGTGTGGCCTTTTTGCCCTTAATGGCTAGATTGGCCCCTTGATGTTCTAGGGTCTCTGTTTCTCTCTGTTCGGGTATGGGCTTTTGGTTGCTCTTTTGCAAGTGAGAATCCATGCTTATGTAGAGCCATTACTACACTAGGGTCCAATTTGGAGGACCTGTCACAGCGCACGTTTTCTCTCCAACCTACTTGGGGGAGGTGCGGAAGGGGAAGAGCCCCCTCTGTGGGGGTTCGGGGGGGCAGTCCCCCTCAGCCCACAGGGCCGTTACGGTAAAATCCATGCACAATTTGGAGGACCGTTTATAGCCAAATTTTGAACTACGTGCTCTAAATTTTAGCCCAATGATGGATCTGTGATGTGCCTTTAGCTCTACTAGCCTTTGGGGTCAATCTCAGGGTTTAGACGTGTCAAAATTTGTATTCTAGATACCTGTTCGATTTTGACAGTTTTTTTTGTCCGATCCTCAGATGTTTGATTTTCAGGAGTCCGATTATCAGAATCGGACGTCCGATTTTGGGTTGGTCCGATCGGCCCAGTGGTCCGATTTTGGTCACGTCCGATTTTGGGAATTGGATCGGACATGGTGGTCCGATTTTGGAGTGGTCCGATTCTGACTGGTTCGATTCTAATTGGTCCGATTCTGGGCTGGTCCAATTGGTTCGACTGGTTTGATCAGACACGATGGTCCGATCAGACGGTTGTCCGAGTCCAATTATGGACTGGTCCGATTCTGGATGGGTCCGATTCTGGGACTCGGATGAGCTGGTCCATCTATGCGGCCGACAGCCTGCGAGTTGCATGCGATGCCTCTAGGCTAACGTCTACTACACCAAATCGTCCAGCGCCTTCCAGATAGGTGCAAGACACTACAAGGGAATGCCAGACATGCCTGGAATCACTGTGGTGCTCGAATCAAATGGCACTCCAAGGATCTGTGCCCCTATTTCTCTGTTTTAGCCTGTTATACAGCAATAGAAAACCCTACTTTTTGCTTCTTTTTTTTTCCTATCCTAAATGTATACAAATCAAAAAGTAATCACCTACAGTACTCCAACATGCTTTTTCAAATCCAAAAAACCAAAACCTACTTGCTAAGGAGATTGAATACCTCTTCAAACTCCCTCGCTTCCTACCTATCTACCTCAAGCACCGGTTTGGGGAAAACCCTACTCCAATGCTCGATTTGAATCGTGCAAGCGCTCAAGGCTTGAATCTGTTGGTCCTGGCAATGGAACCAAAATGGAGGGGAGCTTCGAGCTCTACCCCGAGACCCACGGACCACTTATTGTTTCAAGCGTTCCAAGCCGAGCACTAATGGCTACCTCTCACATAACCGATGCGCCATCCATATCTACGAGTGTAGTGAGCTTACCTCCGTGCCGTTCGAGTTACCTCCTCTCCCACGCACTCCAGTAGCTCCATGATCCAAGTGCAAGCTTCAAGCAAGCTCCATCCTCAAGCTCCACGCTCCAAGCTCCATTGCCACGAGCAAGACAAGAGAATAGAAGAGAAGAGAAGAAGAGAGGAGAAGAAGAGAGGAGAAGATGGAGAGCTTCTCCTCCTCGGTCCCTCACCCTCACACACTCACTCCCTCACACTCTCACACTCCCTCTCTCAAGCACAAGCTCAAGCAAGCAAAAGGAAGAAGAAGAAGAAGAGGAAGAGGAGAGCTACTTTTGGCCACACACAAGAATGAGCTTCTCATTCACTTTTCAACTTTATATACAAAACCCTAAATCCCTTTTGGGCGGTCATCCCCTTTTCCCCTTTTTACATGGCCGGTCGTAGCTTCCTTCTATCTTCCTAGCTTCCTTTCCATTGCCCATCTACATTTACAAATTGCACGGGTGAGAGCCCGGCGCTCGAATTAAACCATGATGCGCTTGCGCTCTTTTACAAAAGTTTTGACTTACCTGCAAACCAATAAGTATGACTGACCAAGTTCAGTCCACAACAGTTTATGACAGTTTTTTGCAACTAATTGCAGTAAAAAACCAGGGTATTTCAGCCCACTGATAACCCAAAACAGTCCCAAAACAAACGGTCCAACCCGTAGGTAAAATAGTCAATACATATGCTATGTATTTGCTTTAGTTTAAACTCCTGCAACCTCACTGCTAGGGACCAAAGATGCAGTCTGAAAACTATAGACTGTGAGTAACCAACAACAATTTCAAGGCCAAAATCAATGTGTATACATGTCATACATGTCCCAAAAACTCCAGAGTATCTGCTAGTACATGTGGCAGTCCAAACATAACCATTCGAGCACAAAGTAGTGCATATCCAGCAAGTACAAGTGACATAAATCTGCTCATAGATTACAAACAACCAATACTTTGGTAACCAAGATGTATTTCAGCTACAAAAATATTCAAGACATGTCATACATTCACTTTGAAGTGATAGGTTCAATACATGAGCATTTAGGTAGGCATAAACAACCTATCTTCATTAATCACTGTCAAGGAATACATGACTGTTCATAACCATGACTGTTCATAACCAGCCCAAGCATTGTCAAGACAATTATTTCAGGTCTAGATTTGAGTATTCAGCAACATCCAATGCTTTCCACAATCCTCCATACATTCAACATGCATATGTCACTTCATATAGGTGATAGAAGCTCCAAAGTGACATGTATTGCTTCAGCAAGATACAATGCTTGCTATTCATTGTGTATGATAGTTTCTAGCCATTAAAATATTTCCAGATCTAAATATTTTAGTCATAAAAAACTAGCTCCAACACATGAGAACATATACATACGCCTCCAAGCAAATGTCTACGCCTTGTTGATGCTTTTGGGCATAACCAAGAGCTTCTATAGATCAATGATAATAAAATGCAAGCTATCCTTTCACTTTCCCAATAGTTCAAGACTGTTTCATAGATTTATGTACTCTGTTCCCAGCTCATAACAGAGCTCCAGCACAAGCAATGGCTTCCTGTAGTCTTCAAGTACCTTCAGAAGGTGTAGACAAGCTCCATATCACTTAGTAAATGATGTAGTTGATAGTTTGTAGAGATCTGTGATCAACAGTCTAGCAGGTGCAGTCATGCTGATTTCCAGATCTGGTTTGACAGCTGGTCCTCCTCATCATGAGGCTCAATGAGCACTTACATATGCTCAAATATGCCCACCAAGGCTCCCAGAAAGGCCTCAACCACTGTGATAAAGCATAGAGTCCAAATAAGCAAATGCATACCTTGACAGAGTAATGGCAGCTTGTTTTGTTTTCAAAAAACCTTGTTCTTCAGCTTCTTCAAGTCTTCTTGACTCCCTCCTACTCCAAGAAGTCCACCAAGTCCTGCTCTGATACCATGTTCAAAGATGGGAGAGAGAGACAGGGAATACTCCATATCCATGAGCCTTTAGGCTCTCATTGTGTTTTCTTCATTATTCAAGAACTAACTGAGAAGTCCACAATACAATGTAAAAGTAAACTAGACTAGGTGTAGACCTAACTGACTAACTCTAGTCAGGTCACTAACTAACACACACCCGACTTATTCAATGTAGTCACATGGAGACAGTTGTACACACACACTAGCTGTCATAGATGTCGGTCACTCATAAAGACGAACTGAAGTGAGCTTGACTTCCAATAGCTTCTCCTTGCAATGGATAGCCATGCACTACTTGATGGTGACCTTTGAAGATAATAATACAGGATGAGGGTTACCATTGAGTGATGGAGGCTTTCCTTGGTAGTGGGTGGCCATGCATCGCTTGGTGGCAACCCTCGAAGATAATTACATGGGATGAGGGTCATCGCCAAGCCATAGACACTTCCTCTTGCTGAGGGTGGCTACATATAGCTTTGTGGCAACCCTAAAGACATGAAATGCAGGCCGCCATTGAGCAAAGGAGGCTTCTCTTGGCCATGGGTTGCGAGGCTTCCACTCTGGCAATGATTAGCCATGTATCACTTGGTGGGGACTATTGGAGTCAATAACAAGGGATAAGGGCCACCACAGAGCGAGGGAGGTAGCCCGTGGTAAATGGATTGCCACAGATTACTCAGTGGTAACCTTGAAAGACCATCCACCAAAGCAAAACCCTGGTGTGAGAACCATTGCCATGGGGGGAGGGAATCTCAAATATGTAGTGCTCGAGGATGTTTATTGGAAATAAAACATGGCCCTATTGGCAAATAGATCATGATAGAATTGACATTGTGGTGGTAGAATCTCTTTTTTTGGTGATGATTCTTGGTATGGAAAGGTCAAAGATACACTCCTTCTAGGGACGGGCTCAATATGAGGGCTCAAAAAATGGTTGGGTGGGTGGAAGGTAGAGTAGAGGACCAGGTGAAGGTGAGAGTAAGAAATCTGCAAAATGCATGTAGAGTCCAATTTGGAAGAGCTATTGTAGTAATAACTGATTTATGGCGTGAGGATCAAGTATTTTGTATTAACTTGTTAAGGGTATGGGCATTAAAAACTGAGTGATTTTTCCTTAACATGAGATATTTTTAAGCTTTATTTTAGATGAGTCCCCATTGAGACATGATGCATGGCACCATCCAGACACATGCTTATTACTAGGGATTCAACAAAAAGTAACAAAAAGTATTGCAGATTGAGAATAGTCGTATATATTTGACCCATTGATTCCCACTCTTTGTTGAACAATTTGGGTTGTTGATCCTTGTGGGAGATGGTGTTGTGGCCCATTGCCACCATCAATAAAAAGGGAGATATAAATTAGAATCCTAAAAGGGGGTGTTCCAGTCATTATTGGTCTATCATTTAAAGAGGGACCATTGAGCATATATGTGCGAATAGTTTATGGTTGAGGGTGTGCCTTACACTCGTGCTTTCCTAACCTCCTTCAATCATGCATGCTCTCTGACATCTAGTGCATTTGCTCTCGTCTTGTTCTTACTTCAAGCCTACTTGATCACCCTTGCTCCCTTGATGTGGTAGATGAAGGAATCGACCCATCTGGTGACAGACATTGTCTCTTCGTGCAAGCCATCCAACAACACAATAGGTGTGGGCTACTTCTAACTTTGTGTTATTTCTAACTCTGTAAGCATCAAGAGAGGCCCCTCACTAGGATAGCAGGCAAAGAGTGTCACTTGGTGTTGACCCTCATGAGCATTTGAATATAGTATGGGTCACCATCGAGCAAAGGAGGCTTCTCCCTAGTCTTGAAAAAGTGGAATCAATGTGACCCCATGCTCGTGAGTTTATTGGTATTTGTTGGTGGATTCTTGTGGGATCTAAAATGGGCTTGACAATGGCTCTCACATACTCAAGTGCACTGATGGACCTCACAAGACCCACCCCCATGGCCTTTGGCCATGAGCGATTGGTGGCATTGTCCTTGTCAATGTTCTTATGTAGGATCCCATGGGGGCTATTTGTTTGTACTTGTCTCCTATCTCACGTAGGCATAGTTGGAGCACATTGCTTGGTTTTGACCCTCGTGTGCACTAAATGCCATGTGGGTCACATGGGTCACCACCAAGCTATGGAGGCTTCTTCCTCGTATTAAGAGCTTCCACATTGCTCAGTGTTGACCCTCATGTGCACTTAAACATAGTATGGGTCACCACTAAGTAAAGGAAGAGGCTTCTCCCTAGGTATAAGAGCTTCTACATCACTTGGTTTTGACCCTCGTGTGCATTGAATGCCATATGGTCATGGGTTAGCATTAAGCAAGGGAGGCTTCTCACTAGGCTTAAGAGCCCCCACATTGCTTTGTTTTGACCCTCATATACACTAAGCACCATATGGGTCACCACAAAGCAAAAGAGGCTTCTCCCTAGTCTTAAGGGGCCTCACATTACTCGGTGCTGACCATTGTGTGTAGTAATGAATGCCATATGGGTCACCATAGAGTGAGGGATGCTTCTCTCTAGGCCCCACGTTGCTTGGTGTTGACCCTCATGTGCACTTGAATGCAATATGGATCACCACTAAGCGATGGAGGCTTTTTCTTAGACTTAAGAGCTCCCACATTTCTTGGTATTAATTCTGGTATGCACTGAATGCCATATGGGTCACCATTGAGAGAGGGAGGCCTCTCACTAGGGTGGTGGGCAAAGAGCATTTCTTGATATTGACCTTCATGTGCACTTGAACACACATGGGTCTACTACTAAGAGAAGGGTGCTTATTTTAAAGTGGTTTGTTTGGCTTGGAGAATCAATCATTTTCTTCTTTTGGATTTTTCGTTGGGCACATGAAATAGGATGATCAAGCTGGTGTTTGAGGATGATGTAGAGGAGACTCTAGATGCAAAGTTATATATGTTACTCTACAATGCTAGTGCTCACTCCCATGCTCCTGAGTTGTCATATATGTTCAAGTCACCGCTTCCTATTGAGAAAGTATTGGGCTCCTTTGGAAACATGCTGGCTGAGAAAATGGAGGAATACTGAAGAATCACATCATCTAGCATGGTGATAATTGATGTAGAAGAATATGTTCACTCGGAGGACTTTCTGACCAAAAAAGTTACTAAGATAAAGTTAGCTAGGGCATTGGATAAATTACTTGCCAGTGCATAGTGACAATTGATGTAGAGGAATACGTTCACTTGGAGGACTTTGTGACCAAAAAAGTTGATAAGATAAAGTTAGCCAGGGCATTGGATAAATTACTTGCCAGTGCATGGAAGGGCATAGAGGACTGCCTAGTACACTCAAAGATATGTCATCTACTACATTCTTCCTTTGCATTCCTTTGCTAATTCCACCTCTAGTGAAGAGTTGGGTATAGCTTTTGTCTACTAATCTCCACCATGTCTGGGGTGCTCTTGATGTCCTCTTTGTCTAGGTGAGATCCTTGTAGGAGCTTTTCAACACACTACTCGGATTTCTTAAAGCTTTTCTTGGTCAATATGCTACTTATAGATTTGTGAGGAATGATGTTATTGTAGGCTTTTAATGCTTTCTCCACGTTCCTCGTTTCTTTGTTTGGATGGAGAATGGTTCTATTGGTTACAACAACCACGTCACGCATATGAGAGTGGATTCTAAACACATTCACAAAACAATTAGTTACTTTGGACTTGATGCTCCTAACACAGAATAGAATAATACAAGTAGTTCAGGGTGAGTGACCAATAGTTATCGTATTGCTATTATTCTTCTCTTGCAACCTACGCTTCCAGGCTTGAGAGTCTCAATATTCTTCAGACTTCTTTACCTCTCACCCCACTCAAGCATCGTTTCCTTTTGCTTGGCTCTCCTCCAATTGTTTCATCATTGTAGCTCTCTCTTGGAGTAACCATTGGTTCTACAAATTCAAAATGTTTGAGTGGGTAGCTAGATTCTGTGTATAAGCTAAAGTCCTTGGCTACCATCTCCAACAAACCTCAGCAATTAGGAATACGATGAGAATGGAGGGGTGCTTCTCATTGTGTGCATAGGATACAAATTTCCATTAGTCCATAAATCAATACTCTTTCTACCCTCTGATATCATTACCTCTCTAGCACACTTGGTTAGAGGTGGAGCTCACACTCAATCGCCAAGACCCATGGACTGCTTATTGTTCAAGCGTTTCAAGTGAGCACCAATGGCTACCTCTCACATAGCTGACGTGCTATCCCTCTCTACGAGTGTAGTGAGCTTACCTCAATGCCTGAATGAGTTGCCTCCTCCCTCAAGCACACCGATAGATTTATGATTCTTGATGCAAGCTCAAGCATCCTCAAGCCTCCACCTCCAAGCTCCATCCTCCATAGCCGCACGCGAGAAAAGAGAAGAGAAGAGAAGAGAAAAGAAGAAGAAGAGAGGAGATGGTGGAGAGCTTCACCTCTTTGATCCCTCACCCTCACACACTCACTCCCTCAAGCACACACAAGTGAGCAAAGAGAAGAGGAGAAGAGAAGAAGAAGAGTCTCTTGTTGCCACACACCAAAGAATGGGCTCTCATTCACTTTTTGAACTTTATATACATGCCCTAGAATCCCATGGGCACCCATCCCCTTTTTTACACGACCAGCCATTGTGGCAAGGCCCTTTTTCCCATTCCCTTCTACTTGGACTATTTCTTTAGTTTATGCTCGTCTACCCTTTTACAAATTGCACAGAAGAGAGCCCGATGCTCTGTTAAAAATTTTGAGGCACCTTTCACTTGAAAGTGCACTTTTGCCTTTAGCTTAATTTTAGAGGCCGTCCTTGTGCCTTTGCTTGTTCTCCGATCTACTTCTTCTGTCTCAAGATGGGGTTAACATTACCCCCCTCCTTGTTTAGTGCTAGTCCATGGCACTGATGTGGAGTGGTTGATAGAAGGAATGGGTGTAGTCGGGGTGGCTTTTTTTGAGTTGGTATACAAGCCCTTGCAAGGGTTGGTGTGGGATGAACCGACCCTTGAAATTGAAGATAAAGTTGGGGTGGGTCCTTCTTTGCTACTAGTGTTGAGGGGATTTGTCCTTTAAAATTAAATATCGTGTTGGGTGGATCCTTGCATGGAGAGAGGCTGATGGGTGGATCCATTTTTTGAAATTGAAGATGGTTTAAGACAAATCCATCTTTTGGTCCTCCGCAGTTGCCTTTTCCTAGATTGTTCCAAATGAGATTCTTCATTCACTTTTTGACTGGGGCTGCCTCGTTTTGTCTCTGTTCTGTTTCACCTGCATGGTGATATTGTCACATAAGATGACCCCATTCTTAAGCAGGTGCAAGTTCTAGGACACTTGCATTTTTGAGCTGGCGAAGGCTCGATGAGAAAGCGCGAACATGTGAGTCGATGTTGATGGGATCCTCGGGGAATCGGGCTTGGGATGAATGGATCACTTGGTTAAGGTGGTAGTGGTGGCTGGGGGAATATTGCATGGATGATGGGGCCTCCAAAGCTAGTGGTTGCGGCATTTGTTTGTACCTGAAAAGAAAAGAAGGTGCACTACCTGGGGGTGTCTACTGCCATGTGGTGCATTGTGCTAGTGGAACTGGGAGTTGGGTCGAAGCTGCCTGGGTATTGTCCCCCACTTGAGGACCCAGTGTGTGCACAAGGGGGTGCGGTGCAGCTTAGGGTGATAGGTCTAACCATAGGTGAGTGTTACTTCCCTAGGTATGTCCTGTCCTTGATGTGCCCTAAGCGTGGTAGTGGGGGGTCAAAAAGGGGCTAGGGACCAACCAATCGAGGCCACTGGACGCACCTCTAACTTGAAAACTGCTAGGTGTAGTGACTGTGATCGACGTACAACTCATGGTGTCTTGTGTGATATCTCTTTCCATTTCCATTTTCTTTGTTTTTTTAAATATTTTGTACGAGTTACATAGTTATGATAGAAGCTAGTCTTTGTCATCAGAGTGAGGCAAAGAAGGAGGCTTAATAGATTTGTTAAGGAATTGGCAGCTTTGGAGATACCCCTTGAGGTTTAGGTGGACTTGAAGGGTGGTGGAGAGGAATGGATGATTGTAGGGGGTGAAGCGGCTATCATTCATGTCCTCTAGAAGAGCTAAGAAAAATGAGGGTAGTAGAGCGGCTCGCATCATTAGTTGAGTCATTACACAACTATCTATAACATTAGGATCAAAATGGAGGATTGGTAGGCCGCACCCCTACGGAGTGGGGTCTTGCCTAAGGAGTATCCTAAGCAATCTAAAATAATTATAGGTTGTAATAAAGGCGGGGTTAGGGCATTGAAGAGAATTGGCTAATGAAGTGGATTAGGGTATCATACCAATTTTTTGATGTGAAAACGAGGGCATATTCATATGTAGTACAATGTGGATTATAAATTATTGGAAAGTCATAGTGACCGTTGACACTGGAGTCAAAATCCACTCCCATCCTTCAAGGGTATGGCGGCATGAAAGTTGGGTCATTCCACTCAAAGGGTTGAGTGTTGCAAAAGGCCATCCAAGTGTCCATGTTGGCATCACAGATCCTCCTTCTCCATGTAGGTTGGCATTCATAAACCAAGCACAGACCTTGGTACCTCAAAAACTTTGTTTTACCAAAATTCTGCATCTTCAGTGCCCCATAGTGTGGGTTTCTGCTCTCTCTCCTTCAACCACTTCTCGCCAAGCCTGCCTCCGATATTAATCACCTCCTCCACCACCTTGATGGGAAAAACTCTACACAAGGTGGTGGGGAATTGGAAATTAAAGTCAAAGGGGTTCTTGGCCATTTCTTGCCTCTCCTAGATTACAAGGTCAATGTGGAAGCTTGCTTGGGAATCGTTCTCACAAGAGGGGATAGGTGTCGGGGTGCCCTTACTCCTCTGGCATTCTAGTTTCTTCTTGTTTCCTTCACCATTTGTTTTCTTCTTTCTCTCAGCGCCTCCTTTCTTTCTGTGGAGGTGTCTGCGTGTCGCTATTTGTCAGGCCGTGGGAAGGGAGGTGGTGGGACAAGCTCTTCCTTGGGCAATCCTATTTCAAAGTTCACGTCCGCCGCCTCCTCCTGCCTTGGCTCTTGTTGCTCTCCTTTAGTGAATCCAAGTGCATCCACTTCTTGTGGGGTTAGGCCCGCCAACAAGAGATAGTGACATTGATCTTCCAGGCTAGGGCCAACTCCCACAGATTGTTGTAGCATTCTACAAGCATGCTCTCAGGGCCCTGTGTGCTATTCCTAGCTTCTTCTTGATGGCTTCTATGGATTCTCCCTCTTCTGATTGTGTGACATCCAATAGAGTATTTAGGAAGGTGCCTTGTTGTGTTTGGAAGCCCACCTGGGCAGCCTCTGCTCTACTTTCAACAAGTATTTTGTCTTTCTCTACTTGGGCCGCCAGATGACGTGCTAAGGTTCTCACCTCCCTTCATTGCAGGTTTCCCACTCTTCTTCTCTCTTCATCATCTCCCCGGAGCTCTCCCCCTGCCTCTATATTAAGGTTGTTATGATCGACTCTTGTTCTTTTTCCTTGTGGGGGTGAGGCCCTCCTTCTCCTTTCCAGGTGCTTGATTTCTCTCTCCAACCTCTCCTGCTCACAACAAGAACACCCTGATCACCAGGTCTTTGACCTCTCGGTGGTGCTCCTCCTGTTCCTACTCTCTTTCTACTTCTCTTGTAGCAAGCTCCCCCATGCCTAGTTGGACTCTTTGCAATTGAGCTTCCAGGTCTTGATGCTACATTATTAAGATTTTATAGTCGCATTGTAGTGCAACTAGCTCCCAGTTCTCGTCTTCGAGATGCTGTCTCTAGGTTTTCTCTTTTTCCTTCTTAGCATTGAGCTTGGCCTTTAGCTCGCTAATCTCATTTTGGTACATTGCTAAGTGCTGAGTCTTTTCCAGCTAGAAGGTTGCTTCCGACTCTTTCTCGATGGCTTTCAACTCAGCCACTGCTATTCTCTTTTCCTCAGCTTTCTCCAGTTGTTGAGAGAGTAGCTTTGTGACATACTCGTTGTAGTTAGCGAGTGGCGTCATAGTTGTGGGGATAAGGGTTGTGGAGGCTCTCATATTTTGCGGCTTAGGGTCCTGCCTTAACTCAACATCTGTTGCTGGTGTCGGCCTTTTTTGCCCTACAGTCGGGGTTTCCATGCTCTTTGTTTGAGCTAGTTCCTTGCTGACGAAATATTACACCCAGGCCACCATAAGGTTGGTGGCATCGACCATGGCTGGGGTGCTTTGGGTGGGTGTTGCTGTAGTGAGGGTGGGCACCATGAGGGGCGAAATGGTGTGGACAGGGGCTTTGCCCTTGCCCTTGCCCTCCTGCGCTATTGTGGTTAGCATGCCTTTAGGTACTTGAGTGCTCGACCTCCTCTCTTCTTGGGCTCAAGGTGTCCATCTCACCTTGTTCGCCATGCTACTCCATTGATCTTCTTTTGGCTAGTTCAATGTCTTCCTCTTCCTTCTTCCTCAACTTCTCCTCCCGTTCAGTGGCCTTTCTCCTCCTCTCTTCCTTGGCTCTTTTTGACTCTATCTTGGCTTTCTGCAGGTCCGCAGCCTCCCTTTTCTTCCTTTCCTCATCCTACTTTTTCTATGTCATCTTCTTTTTAGGCATCCTTGCTTTCCTTCTGCTACTACTGGATTGAGCTTCTTGCTAATTGTCCTCTCACTTGATTGTTCATTTTCATGATGAGGAGGTGACCTATCAGGTGTTTCATCCTCTCCCTCTTCTCCTACATGTGCCTCTTTTATCACCTCTTGGATGAGGGTGGTCAAGATTCCCACATACCCTATAAACAAGGCTTTGTGGTGGTTGAAGGCTTATTCTTGTTGGTTCCTTTCGATGTTGGGGACTCTTCACCCACTGGTTTGCTTCTAAGGGCTAGTGCTTTAGAGGATCAGTCTATGGTCTTCCACACGTAACCATTCCAGTCCACCTCATCCAGCAAATGAACCACCATGCTCTCCAACATGGGTACACTGATTCTACGCATGAGCAAGTTGTACCTTTGGCTGGAGAAGAGAGAGTGGATCACCTTGGCTTGCAATTTGACTTCTGTGTCAGGGATGTCCTGGATGCTTATGTTATCGTTCAAGACACTCTCCTTTCTCATCCTCGGCATGGCATAGACATCTCTTTTCTGCCTCTTTTCCACTTTTGGTTCCAATCCCAATGCCTTCTCCACTAAGGCCTTACTGAGTGGGATCTGCACCTGCTTGATTCCTTCTATGCTTCCCATGGATACTGCCCCACACTCCTTGTTGGGGTTTTATGTCCTTAGGAATTCCACACAGTTAGTGTGGTCCTGAACTTTTCGATGTACTTGGTGAGGTTGCAGTGGTCTACAATCCTCCTGATGGCCTCCTCACTGGTCACCACCTCTTTGATCTTGTGAATGCTCCTGAATCTGAGCTGGCTGTATGCTTGATTTTCAAGGGAGAGGCCATACTTTGCTCTTTCCTCTTTCGTGAAGGGAAGGCGATGGGCTTAGTCTTGCTACTGCAACATCTTTAGTTTCTATCATAAGCCATGGTTTGTCATCAGTACTTTTCAAAATAGTCAACTACTGGAAGAAAAAACTTTATGCTTTGCTGAATTGAAATGTTTTTAGCACATAAATAGACTTCCCTTCCAAGCTTTATTTCAAAGGTTGTGACATTTTCCTCAATCACTATTGAACATTTTCCTTCCTTTTCTATTCTTAGATGTGGATCGAGGCTTTTAAGATGTGTTTTTACTTTTCTTGTTTCCTTATGTGTTTGATTTGATTTTGATTCTCCTTATGATTCTCCTTACCCCCTTACCCTTCACCATCTCAGAATTGAGAAGAATCCTTTCTAGGATTGAAGGGGCTAGAGTGTAGAGGGCATTTTGTGCATGGGCATATTGCTTTACTTTCACATGAGCCAAGCATAGAAGTTTGGATTATATTCCATATGGGTGTACCGGTCCATTTCGAAGGTTGGATGCCTACCTGGGTGATATAAGTAAGGACATTGAGTAAGAAGTCACCGAAGTCTACGCAACTAGCAATGTGTAGTTCCTCCTCTTGGTGAGGATGCAATCTAAGTAGGGGTGTCCCTGACTATGGTCATTTTTAATACCCTATAAGAGGTTAGAGTGACATAGGTTGGGTCATACTCTGATGTTTTGATTGCACGTCATTTCTCGGCCTTTGTCATGATCTGATATCCCTCGATCTCCCATTGAAGGCGAAGAGTGTACCATGCTTTCAAGAAAGGGGAGTTGCTGGCAGTAAGCTATTTCAAGTCTTCTATCTCTTGATCATTGGCATAAGTTGTGCGCTTGTCATATGAGGTGATGAGGCATTGTTTCTGTGCTTGTTCACGGGAAATCTTGGTGGTGCCAATCAGCTCCTCAGTGTCTTGGAAGCCTTAACAAACACAATTTTGATTCTTCCCAAGAACAAGGGAGTTTCCGTACTTCCATCTCGCTACAGGCTCATTCAAGAGTCCCAAGTCTAAGCGGTCATAGCTTTTAGAAAGCAACATGAAGGTGGCATCTAAGTGTCTAAGACAAGCAACCAAGTCATCCCTTACGTTCTTTGCTAAGTCCAGGGCCACAGTTAGAATTGATTGCCACTCATAGGAGGGTGTAAGGCCGGTAGGTGGTTGGGGCTACTAAACTAGAGGGTTCATCAGTAGTAGTTGATGGGCTGCTTTGGTTGTTCCTGAGCTTGCGGTTGGGCCTTTTGTATAGTTGATTGGTTGTGGCTCTACTGATGGTGCATTGCTACATTCGGGTGATGTTCCATGAGCTATAGGACTAGTCATGGCATGTGTGTGGGTAGCAAGTTGCAGTTTGGGTTGATAGAATCACTCAATTTTCATTGGTTTGTGCGTTGGTGATTCTAAAGGCTTTGAATCTAGTGGCTTTTTGCAGCCTTGGCCTTGGTTGTGGCATGTGGGTTTTTGTGGTCAAGTTTGAGGGTGGCATTGGATTAGTGCCTTGGGCCATTTTGGCCTTAGGAATCCATATCTAGGCATTACCCTCGTAATAGCCTTGCGCTCGTAATAGGGTTTTGGGGACCCATCGCAACTTGATCGCACATTGATGTCTATAGTTGCGTCTTGATTCCCTAGGGTGCGAAGTAAGGTTCTTAGCCTTGCGAGGTTGTGGGTGTCTATCCCTAGGTGGCGGTTGTTGTCGTTTAGGCATCCATTGAAGCTTTGGCTCATGGGCTTTAGCTTTGACTTCAGTGATTTGCTAGTCTTGAGGCTTGGTGGGTTGTGACAAAGCACCAACCCCCTCCTTAGACTTGGTGGTAGGTTTCTCCATCGTTGGCTTTGCGGACTTGGAAGGAGCCACGCTGCCCGTGTGGAAAGCTGTAACTATGCAGACGTTACCCATGGCTAGGTGGATACCCTCCTTAGACTTGGCGGTAGGTTTCTCCATCGGTGACTTTGCGGACTTGGAAGGAGCCACGTTGCCAGTGTGGAAAGCTGTAACTATGCAAGCGTTACCCATGGCTAGGTGGATATGCTATGACTCATAGTCGACATTGTTGAGATATCGAGCTCCACTCGTGATACGCCAGGGTGACCGTTGTGCATTTATGCCACCGACGTGTCAGTTGCAGATGCGGTTGGTACACCGCCCATGAATAATAGCTACATGATAGCTATCCTTATCTATTCTAGTTCGTGGATCAGTTAGTATGCCACCTTAGTTAGTTGAGTTTGGTTTGAGACCCATATAGAGGGTTCTTCTATTTCTTTGTACTTGAGTTCTTTTGGCTTACACAACTAAGAAGAGAAAAACAGTTTTCAGCCTCCACCATTGTGTGTCTTCCCCCATTGTGCAAGCAAGAAAGCTACAAGTGAGACTCCTTTCTTCTCTCCCACAATCTTGACATGGTATCAGAGCCTTGTTCGTGGTAAGGAGCTCAAGAAAGCAAGCCAAGCTCGCGGTGTTCTGGTTTTTTTGATTTGAGGCCATTTCGAGGCCTGTTTTGAAGGCAGAAGTTTTCTGCACGCACTCAGGAAAAGGCCCTGTTTTATGCTGTGCGACCACTGTTCTACAGGTCGGTGAAAAGTTACTGTAGAAATTGCATCGTATGCTTGTGCGCAGAGACATTGGGAGTTTCAGAATCATCATTGGTTCCTGTTTATGCAAAATCGTCACTAGGAAGTGACTGTGTGGTCAAATACCACTTTCGCCAGTTTTGCAGATTTGCCCTTGTGAGGGTGAAGCTGTGTTTTTTGCAGTGACATAATTTTTTGCAGTATTCTGTAATGGCATCTGATTCTCTTTCACAGATTGTCACTGAAAAGCTTGACAAGAACAACTTCCAGGCATGGAAGTTTAGGATGACGAATTTCCTTATGGGAAAAGGATATTGGGAATTTGTTGCAGGAAATGAAGAAGAACCAGTTCTTCTTGATGTTCCCAATCAACAGCAAATGCAGGCATTTAAAGCATGGCATGAGAGAGCCAGGAAAGTTATGTACTGGCTGTCTATTAGCATTTCAGACTCTATGATTGTGCATATTTAGGATGCAAGTACGCCAAAGGAGGCATGGGATACTCTGCCAAAGATGTATAGCACAAATACACAAGCCAGGAAAATGCAGCTCAAGCAAGAGTTGCACAATGTGCAAAGAGAAAATATGAGCATCAATGACTACCACATGAAGGTGAAGAAGATTGCAGATGCACTTGCTTCCATTGGGTCGCCAGTGGAAGATGATGATTTAGTTTCTGTGACCTTGAATGGTCTAGGAAAGGATTATGCACAGTTTCGGACATCCATTTCAGTTCGTGAAAGATTTCCTGATTTTGAGGAGTTGATTGCTCTTCTAATTTCTGAGGAACAGAGAAATGGTGGTGCATCTTCTTCAGGAGGAACTTCAAAAGAAGCTGTCTTCTACTCAAATGCTGGAAGAGGTAGAGGCAGAGGTAGAGGAGGCCGATTTGGAGGCCGTGGTAGAAATCAGAATATGCAGCAAACTCAAGAAAACCAGTCCTATGGAGAAGGACGTGGTAACTCTAGAGGCAGGGGGAGCCAAAGAGGTCGTGGTGGATGGCAAAGAGGTCAAAATGCAAACAGTAATGTTGAATGCTACTACTGTGGTAAAATGGGTCATATGGCTAAAGACTGCTATAAAAAGCAGAATGACATCATGAATGGAAAACTGCAACAAGGGAATTATGCATCTTCTAGTAGACAGGGTGATGACAGAAATGAGCATTTGTTCATGGTGCAGCACATGAACAATTCTGTGACAAGTACAGAAGAAAGCAATGATGTATGGTATGTTGACTCAGGTGCATCAAACCACATGACAGGTCATGCAGAATGGATGGAGGATGCAAGAAAAATGGAAAAACCAGGATTTGTGGAGACTGGTGATGATACTGCACATCCTATTGTGCAGATTGGAAAAATTCCCTTGTCTATGCAGGATGGGAAAAAGAAATACCTGTCCGATGTATTTCATGTCCCGAATATCACCAAGAATCTGGTTTCTGTTGGTCAAATGGTTGAGCAGGGCTTGCAGGTCAGATTTAATCCTCATGGATGCTTTGTTGAGGATATGAAAAATAAAGGTCGCTTGATAGCAAAAGGAAAGAAGAAGGGCAGAATGTTTACGTTGGATGCAGACATGCCTGAATTGAGTGCAGCAATGTTTGCACATGGGACCGGTGTAGTTGCAGATATTGATATCTGGCATAAACGCATTGGTCATGTTAATGTACAGCGACTTAAATCAATGCAGGCCCAAAATATTGTTGCAGGTTTGCCAAAATTCAAGGTTGCAGAAATGCATAAGGTATGTGAAGCCTGTCAGTTTGGAAAACAGGCAAGGAAACCATTTCCTAGACATGTTCAAGAGAGTAAGAAGCCATTGGAATTAATCCACTCTGATGTGTGGACTACTAAAGCTGCATCTCTTGGAGGCTGTCATTATTTTGTCAGTTTTATTGATGACTATAGCAGAAAAGTTTGGGTGTATTTTATGAAAAAGAAAAGTGAAGTTTTTGGGCATTTCAAAACTCTTAAAGCTGTGGTTGAAAAAGAAACAGGCCTGCAAATAAAATGCCTAAGGTCAGATGGAGGGGGAGAGTACCTCTCAAATGAGTTTGCAAGGTTCCTGCAGGAGCATGGCATAAAGCAGCAATATTCATGCAGTCATACCCCACAGCAAAATGGAATTGCAGAAAGAAAAAACAGACATATTGGAGAGGTATCTCGTGCCATGCTCAATGAAAAAGACTTGCCAGATTTTTATTGGGCTGAAGCAGTTGCTACAGCAGTCTACATAATGAACATGACTCCCACTGCAGCAATACATGGAATGACTCCAGAGGAGAGGTATACTGGTAGGAAACCAGATATTTCTCATTTGAAAATTTTTGGTTGCATTGCCTATGTACATGTGCCAGATGAGTTGAGATCCAAGTTGGATCCAAAAGCTGAGAAGTGCATCTTTATTGGTTACTCTCTGCAGCAAAAAGGGTATAGATGCTATAACCCTTCTACTCGTAAGTTTACAGTGAGCAGAGATGTTGTTTTTGATGAGATGAGTAGCTGGTATAAACCAGTAAATGTGATTGATGATGTAGATGCACAAAATGGTAATGCTGCACAGAATTCACAGCAGCAGTCACAAAATATTAGTGGACCTGGAGCGTCCTCTAGCAGTGGTTCACATTCTTCGCCATGGACAGGCAGATTGAGATCAGGAGAATCTTCTCAAAGTAATGCAGATAGTGGTATGCAGGTATCACGAAAAGGAAAAGAGAAGGTTGATCAGCCCATGTTTGATGTGAATGCAGGTCACTCTTATGTGGATGGTGAATCCAGTGGCTCAGAACAGAGCATTGATGATGAGTTGGGTATTCCTTCTATTGTTACACCTGGAGTAAGGAAGACCAGGGATGTTTTGAGAGCACCTGGGAGTGAACCTACTTTGCGCAGGTCTACCAGAGCTAGGTATCCTGTGGATAGGCTGAAATATGATGGATTTACAGCCATTCACTATGCATATATGGTTAAAGTGATACAGGAACCAGAACCCACTTCTTTTGAGGAAGCTATGGGAAAAGAAAAATGGGAGAAAGCCATGGATGAAGAAATGGATGCCTTGGAAGCAAATGCTACATGGGAATTGGTACCTTTGCCTAAAGGTAAAAATGCAATTGGCTGTAAGTGGGTTTATAAGGTGAAGCACAATGCAGATGGTTCTGTGAATAGATACAAGGCAAGATTAGTAGTCAAGGGGTATGCACAAACATATGGCATTGACTATGAAGAAACATTCAGTCCGGTTGCAAGGATGGCAACCGTAAGAGCAGTCATTGCTATGGCTGCATCAAAGGGATGGTCTTTACATCAGATGGATGTAAAGAATGCCTTCTTGCATGGTGATTTGCAAGAAGAGGTCTATATGGAGCAGCCACCAGGTTATGTGCATGCTGTTCATCCTGAGTTTGTTTGCAGGTTGAAGAAAGCCTTGTATGGCTTGAAGCAAGCACCTAGAGCATGGTCTGATAAGATAGGACAGTATCTTGTCACTATTGGCTTTCAGATTTCCAAGGCAGATTTCTCACTTTATGTGAGAAAAACAGAGAAAGGTATTGTGCTACTTGTCATTTATGTTGATGATTTGATTATGACAGGTGACAGTGATGAAGATATCCTTCATGTGAAAATGCTATTGAAGCAGAAGTTTGAGATGAAGGATTTGGGAGAGCTGCGTTATTTCTTGGGCATTGAGGTGATTAGATCACCAAGTGGGATTCAGCTCTTGCAGAGGCAGTATGGATTGGACATGCTGTCCAAATATGGGATGACAGGCTGTAAGCCTATTTCAGTTCCTTTGGAGCAGAATGTGAAGCTGAGCACAGATGCAGGTGAGCTTCTAGAAGACCCTACTATGTACAGACGCATAGTAGGAAGTTTGATTTATATGACTATTATCAGGCCAGATTTGAGCTATGCTGTTGGATTGGTAAGTCAGTTTATGCAGGCTCCAAGGAAACCACATTTGGATGCGGCTAGACGCATACTCAGGTATGTGAAGTCCACATTGCAGTATGGACTATTTTATGAGACTGGGGTTCAGATACAGTTGCATGGATACACTGATGCTGATTGGGCTGGTAGTATTTCTGATAGATGATCTACCAGTGGATATGTGTTCTCTTTTGGGAGTGCTGCAGTCACTTGGAGCAGCAAGAAACAGCCTACAGTTGCCTTGTCGAGCACAGAGACTGAGTACAGGGGTGCAGCAATGGCTGCATGTGAGGTAGCTTGGTTGCATAAGCTACTTTATGATATGCATCAGTCTACAGATGGGCCAGTTGTCATTTATTGTGACAACATGAGTAGTATACACTTGGCAAATAACCCAGTCTATCATGCTAGAACAAAGCACATTGAGGTGCATTATCACTATGTGCGGGAGAGGGTTTTACTAGGTCTTATTGATCTAGTTTATATCAGCACAGAGGATCAGGTAGCTGACATATTCACGAAGGCATTGGGCGCAGAGAAGCTGCGCAAGTTCAGAGACCTGCTTGGTGTGCAGGAATTGGGATTGAGCTCGAGGGGGAGTGTTGAGATATCGAGCTCCACTCGTGATACGCCAGGGTGACCGTTGTGCATTTATGTCACCGACGTGCCAGTTGCAGATGCGGTTGGTACACCGCCCATGAATAATAGCTACATGATAGCTATCCTTATCTATTCTAGTTCGTGGATCAGTTAGTATGCCACCTTAGTTAGTTGAGTTTGGTTTGAGACCCATATAGAGGGTTCTTCTATTTCTTTGTACTTGAGTTCTTTTGGCTTACACAACTAAGAAGAGAAAAACAGTTTTCAGCCTCCACCATTGTGTGTCTTCCCCCATTGTGCAAGCAAGAAAGCTACAAGTGAGACTCCTTCCTTCTCTCCCACAATCTTGACACAACGAGCTTGCTTCTTCAAGGTTCGTCCTAACAACGATTCCCTGCCTGCATCTTTAGTGTTGGGAAACAAATAGAAAATCATTAGCATGCTTTCAGACTCGATAGAAATTGTAGCCTTGCTCTTTCCCAAGAGTGTGTATGATCGACCCCCCTTGCCATTGAAGAAGCCTATGCCCTCACCTTCTAGGGTTTCAAGTTCTACATTGCCATTTTGGCTAATGGTTTGAACTCTGAAAGGACCTAGCTCCCAAAATTTCATTTTCTTTTTGTGTCCCTTGACTGAGTACAGTAGTACTAAGTTGCCTTGTTCAAATTCCTGCTGCTTGACATGCTTATCAAACTAGCTTTTGCGTCTTACCTTCTCGTATATTAGTGCATGGGTGGCTAAAAGCTGAGTTTTCGATAAGAAAGCATTCCATCCATGCCTCATTCCCATCCCATCTCTCTTAAAGGGCTATCCTCAGGCTAGGAATGAAGAACTCTAAGGGTAGAATTGCTTCAATTCCATAGGTCAACCTAGAGGGAGTTTGACCCATAGTTGTTTTATAAGCTGTGCGGTAGGCCCACAAGGCCGTCATCAAGTTGTTATCCTAGTCACTGCACAAGGTAGAGACTACCTTGGTTAGGACATTCACAAAGATTTTATTTGTGGATTTAGCTTGGCCATTTGCCTAAGAGTAATAAGGTGAATATTTCCAATGGATGATTAGGAAGGTGGATAGGAGATGAACTATTACTTCGTTGATGAAGTGTGTGCCTTGGTCACTAACAAGTTCAATGGGGCAGTCGAATCGTGAGATCACTTGCTTTCATAAGAACTTGGCAGTAGTCCTAGCATCATTTTTTCTCGTAGCTTGTGCTTTTATCCATTTCATTAGATAGTTGGTGGCGACAATGATGTATTTAGCTTGTAAATATTGTGCCTGCAGGACTAATGGGTTTGATGAAGTCATTCCTCCATTTCTAGAAGGGTTGTCGTGCAATGATTGGGGTTAGCTCCATGTGATCCTTATGAATAGGGATATTAGTCCGTTGTGGCACTCATCACAAGAATTACAAATCATGCTGCATCTTAGAAAATAGTAGGCCACCTTAGCTGGGATTGCAGCACCTTTGGAGCCCCGAGAGGAACACCAAGGAAAAGGGAATTCTCTTGCAAGAAAATCTATCTTGTAACATCAACAAGCTTGTTTATCATGTTTCATATGATCACAATGAAGAAAAGAACACCAGGCACAACAAATCTTCATACAGCATCATGTAGACCTCCCACAGATTTAATAGAATCAACCATATTCTTCAATATCTTCATAAAATCCATCTATAGAACAAAGAAAGCAAAGGAATACACCATCTTTGAATGGAAATACATCACATAGTATTCATCTTCAATATCTTCCTAGTCTTCTCTCTCAATCTCTCATATACAATCACTCTGTTTGAGTAGAATTGGCTATCTCTGACTCTCTCTCTCTCTCTCCATCAATAATACATCATATCCCTACTACAATCTCTCAAAATCACCCTCAATAATCCTTCTTAGGTCGTGGATACCCCTCCCAAGAGGTATATCTGATATGAAAAGTCACCAGAACCACTACAGTGTCCTTTCATAGCTCTCTACTGTCACTTCACTCTAGTCTTCACTTGAGTCTTCAGCAGCTACTTCTTCCACTTCTTTCAGCTCTTTTGCACTTGTATTCACCTCTTTCCAAGGCTAGAAAACTTTCCCAAAGTCACACATACATTCCACAGAACACTTACAGAAGCATACAGAACAGTCTACAGAACAGTACCAGAACAGCTACAGTACAGAACAGAACAGAAGCAAAACAGAAGTAGAAGCTCTACAGAAGACCTACAGAAGGTTACAGAAGGTCATCAAAACTACATAACTCATTCTCAAACCATTCCAAACTCTCACAAACCATTCAATAAGCTTTCACAATATCTCATTCTTCATCAATCAATACTCCTTCCCTCTTTACAGAAGACAATCAGAACAAAACAGACCAAAACAGAGCAAAACAGAACAAAACAGAAGGTATACAGAACCAATCAGAACCTATCAGAACATCACAGAACCACCAACAAACATCATGATCTTCCAAAACACAATCATTATAATCTAAAACACTCTCAAACCACTTCCAAATCAATCAATCATCTCATAAAATCAACCATTCAGCTCTCAAAAACAACAAAAATCAGCCAAAAAACAAGTCATTTCAACACTCAACATATCCCCACACTTAATAAGGAAGCGTCCTCGCGACCCAGGAAAAAGGGAATACAAGTTCAGGGAAAAGCTCAACTTTGATCTTCAATATCTTTTCAAAAAGAATTCATCCACCACGACCCCAACTTATAACCTGTTTCTGATAGAAAAATACAAAGAAAGGAAAACTCTTTATACATCAATACCTCTTATCAAACTAAAATCACAACAAATTTATAAAGGATATAAGAGTTTGCTTCTTCTTCATCTGCATCTGCTTCAACTCTCCAACCATGACCCCATCACCACAATTTTTCAAAACGTAGCTCGTACACGAAATCCAATAGGAAACCACCACGTTCGTTTGACATAAATGAACTCACAACACAAACACTAATACACAACACAACCATCTGAATGACTCCTTCAAAAAGAGAGTTTTTCATTAAAAGCTTCCACCATACATTGGAAAGGTATCAATGAAGATGATCCCTCTTAAAAGATTGATGTTGTCGGAATCGATCCATAGATAAGGATTCATCTACAAAGTTTTTAGGAGGATTTTGAAAAAATTGGAGACAACACATCCTTTCCAACAGGACTAAGTATCTGCTAGGCAAACAGAGGGCATGAAAATACAGTATCTCCAGCTGTTGGGAATCAATGCTAACATTGACATTCATGCACAACTTTGGAATAGGCTTTGAATCATTATGAGAGTGCCTATGCATATACGCCAGGTACCAAGCAAAGTGAGCAGTTAATCTCACTGAGGGATCTGCAGACTGTGAATACTGCTGAGCAAAATGAACATAATTCTGATAAGCTTGACTGGAAGCTGTCCATTCTCTTGGAATTACTGGCCAATTAATCTGCGGTCCTGTAAGGCAATCATCCGAACTCCATCCCCTTCTTCTAAAAATCTGATTATCAAACCCGTCACAGTCACTAACCAACTGAGGTGGTTGAGATATGGAAGTGTTAGGAGAGGGTAGTGGAATAAGGGAAAGTGGATGAAGGGAAGGATAGGAAAAATCATAAAAGGAAGAAAAGGTTAAAGAAGGAGTGGTAGAAATTTGTAAGGAATCACTAAGGAACGGTGTTAACTGATAAATAGGAAATGTGGAGGGTACATTAATGGAGGGAGAAGGACAGGGTGGAGAAGGGGAAAATACCCTATCCTCAATAAAGGAACAATAAGTGAAAATGGGAATTTGAGGAAAAGATGAAGGTTGGAAAAGAAGTGGTAAAATTATTGTGGAATTAGATTGACAAAGGGAAATATATATAGCATAGCGGTGAGCCATTTGTTGGTAATAGAGGAGGGTAGGAACAGAAGGTCCTAAGAGAGATCGTCTATGATAGGCATCAAAGAAGGTAGCATCAAACGGATTATGTTTGGAAAGATAGGTTAAGAGATCCATCCTCAGTTGGTTAGTACTCTGGGCAAAGGTAGGAGGTGTGTTTTGTCTTTGATTTAGGACCACCGAATCAATCATGGAATGCCACGAATTATCATGACAATCAGCCACTTTGGAGGAATAACTTTGGAACATGTCAGCTATGCGCAACTCCAAATGATTGACATACAAAACAGCCTGTAAGACCACATCCCCCACATACCATGCCATATCTACCTCATTTGGAATTAACAAATCTCCTCGGAGATACATGTATGACATCAACATGGTATCTGGCGTGACAGAATCTTCAAAGACCATTCTGACTACCTCTGTCAACAACTCAGTAGACCAAGCCCCACTCCAGCCATCCTCTGGAAAAGGTAAATCCATCGTGGAAAGCTTCATGTAGAAGACCAACTTCTGTAAGTGGTAGTGGACAAAGAAAGAATGGTCTGGTAAGACATGTTCCTGAAACTGTTCAAAGGTAGACCATAACAAGTCCATTCTGGACTGCAATCTTTCCACTTTATCTTGGAATAGAGGGCACAAAGTAGCCTGTCTCTAAAGAGCAGCCAAGTCCTGCTGGGAAAGAGAAGGAATCAATGGAACAGGAGGGCTTGGAGGAACAGAGCGGGACTTTGCAAGCTGATCTTGCAACTGCTTGATTTGGGAGGCTTGGTTAGCCACTTTGTCATTAGCAGTCTGTAAAGCTGAAAGCTTGTCATCTAAGATAGCGTGGAATTCCTTCGCTTCTCTGGACATCCTCTCCTTCTCTTCTGAAAGGCTAGTAACTTGTGAATGAGCCTCGAATAACTGGGTCTTCAATGAAGAAATCTCATCGCTTTGGGTGGCAACCAGTTGGGTTTGTTGTTCCATTTGCTTAAATAAATCTGCTAGGGTATCCTTAGCAGAAGCTAACGCAGATGTTGCCTTATGCAACTGGTCCTTAGACTGCATGAGCTCTTCATAGAAAGATGCGTACAGCTGTTGAACACAGGCTGTCACTGACAACTCAATGGAACTTTGAATATCCTTGCAGAGGAAAGGAATGGCATCTCCTGAGACGAGACTGTTCAGGGAAGGAACTGAGATTTCCAAGGATCCTTCTCGATGTGCTCTGAACAGGTTATTACAAGTGAGATACCTAGGGAGTTCACTGCCAGAGGTAGCAGGGATAGGCACTGAGGGAAGTACAGAAGGGGCTTTATCCGCTACCCTCTTCAAGCGTTTGCGCTGTATGACCAGGGGAGGCGGAGAATCATCATCCTCTATGTCAATGGGTTCTGATTCTTCTGAAGGTGGAGGAGGAGGTACTGGATCTGATGGAGGAGGTGGAGGCACAGTCTTCTGTAAACCTGAATAGGTCAAGAAGGCAGACAAATATGATCCGTATGTAACATTGGTAGCATTACCCCTGGTGACTTTAACAAAATGCTGATCCATTTTAGTGAGGAGGTAAGTGCTCCAATCAATAGCAACTCCTTTCAACACCATCCTGGAAGTTGTGAAAAGCTCTTTGGACAAATAGTGGGATGGCGTTTTAGCAGGCATAAATCTGTCCTGAAGGAACTGACACATCGTCTTCCATACGGGATCAGTGATCATAGAAAAGGAAACTCCTGAAGAGTTGATCACCTTCTTAACATCGAGGATTTCCCTTGTCTGCTTCTGCAACAGCTTTAGAATCTCTTCATTAGAGAAGAGCTGACGAGTGGTCACAAAAGGTTCACCTTTGAAGGGTAAAGACAGAGCCTTCCCTAGGCCTCGAGATGTCAAAGTCATAGACATTCCTTGGACTACGCCTGTCTTCTTGCTGTAAGAGGCCAGGAACTCATCACATAACGACGGATCCTCTGGAAGCAATGGAAAAGGAGTGGCCACAAAAGCAGCAAGTCGCGCCGTCGTGAGGGGCTCAAAAGTAAGTAGGGAAGAGTAATCCCTACTAACTAGTGGGACGTACTGGATAGGGGGAGGAGCATGAGAAGGCGCCATTCAGATGGTTACACACACACCACAAACACAGACAATCAAGGAGAATGCCTGCAAAGCAAGAGACAAAAACCAAGGATAAGAGAATAACCAATAAAACGTGACACGACCAACTAACCCCAAGCAAACCACATCCTAGAAAAAATTCGACATGACCTTGAGACAAATGCGACCGAAAGCTTCATGCGATGCATCAGACAAACACCCAGAACCCCGTATCAGGCAACAAAAGAAAAAAAACTGCGTACCGTACCCGTAACCGTAACTAAGACAGTAAACCAAAATAATACCACATCCGACACATATCAAAACTATATCTGTGATAAACCAAGACTGGACCATGGAAAATAACACTAATGACTGCGCATACCCATCCCACGAAACGGTTCATTAAAAAAAAAAAAAAGTGCAGTGAGGGGGGAATTAATTTAATGAAGGGTTGATTTTAATCAATTAGTAAAAATTGGTGAATTTTTATTAGGTGATAAACCTTAGCAAGAAAACGACGGTTCCTTATTATAAATTAAATTACCAATTATTAGGTGAAGCGGTGCAGTTATTCGATTCCCGGACTTCGATTCCAGACTGGGTCTCTAAATGCAATTCATTGATTACAAATTAAGGTGATGTGGGGCGTTTTTTTGCCAGCGCATGCTCATGTGACGGCTGGTTCATTTTAATTAAAATTTTAAAGTGCCTCTGTAGCGCACGTAGCGCGTGCTAAGTGAACGGCGGGTTTATTTTAATTAAAAAAAATGTGTGTGTAGCGCGAATGCGCGTGGAAACTGTGGGTGAATTAAAGAGTTCATTTTAACAATTAATTTGTGATTAAGGGGAAAATGAAAATAAATAAAGCACATAAAATAAATACCTGGAAGGGGTGTGTATGTAATGCAGGAATGCGCACGGAAGAGTCTCCCAAAAGAAGTGAATCCAGTAAAGGAAAAGTAAAGATCACTGATGAAACAAGAAACACAACACCTTAGCGGATGTGTGGATTTGGTTGGTGTTGGTTGTTTATGTTTATTTTTTTATTTTTTATTTTATTTTATTTTATTTATTTTTTGTGTTAAGTTGTGATTATTTATGGTTGAATAAATGGAAAATGAGCAAGGGAGGTGAGGGGAATTTTTGAGAATTTTTTAGAATTTTGTACTATTTTTAAATGAATTTTCTACATTTATTGGCAATTGGGGGATTAATTAGGAAAGATTTAATTTTCAAAAATTGTAGGGTAGGTAATGGCCAGCGGACAAACTCCCAAAAATTGGCAAAAAGCAAAAGGAATTTTTAGAAATTTTTTTGAATTTTTTATGGAAAAATTAATTTAGAAATTAATTAAATCACATAAATCATGTTAATCAGATAAGTCAATTAGAAATAAGTCAGTTAAGTCTGGTTAATGTGGGTAAGTCAGGTTAGTCACAGGAAGTCAAGTCAGGTTAGGTTAGTCAGGTTAGTCTGGGGTAGGCTAAGTTAGGTTAGTAGACTAAGTTAGGTCTGTGGGGACTAACCTAAGGAGGGTTAGTGTAACTAGGCTAAAGTTAGTTTAACTAGGGTAGGGTTAGTGTAACTAACTGAGGGTTAGAGTAACCTAACTAGGGTTAGTAAACTAGGGGTGGGGTTTAGGGTTAGTGAACTAGGGTTAGGTGAGGGTTAGCTAACTAGGGTTAGTTGGTTAGGGGGTGGGGTTAGGGTTAGTTAACTAGGGTTAGGTGAGGGTTAGCTAACTAGGGTTAGTTGGTTAGGGGGTGGGGTTAGGGTTAGTTAACTAGGGTTAGTTGGTTAGGGGGTGGGGTTAGGGTTAGTTAACTAGGGTTAGGTGAGGGTTAGCTAACTAGGGTTAGTTGGTTAGGGGGTGGGGTTAGGGTTAGTTAACTAGGGGCCTAGTTAATCCTAGTTAGGGTTAGTTTAACCGAGTCAGTCCTAGTTAGGGTTAGTTAATTAGGGGCAATGGTTAGGTTAGTTGAAACTGGTTAGGGTAGTTAACACTAATTAGGTTAGTGAACACTAATTAGGTTAGTTAACACTAATTAGGTTAGTCACTAACCTGAGGGAGGAGGTGGAAGAGGAAAAGGAGGAGGAAGGGGAGGTGGATGGCGGCGGCGGGCGGTGGCACGGCCGAGGAGCGGCGGCGCCAGCGGGCGTGTCGGCGGCGGGACGCAGAGACACTGGGAGGCGGCCGGGCGAGGGCGGGGGCTGGAGGCGGCTGACTGGAGGGAGAGGAAGGAGGGGAAGGAGAGGGGAGGAAGGAGGAGAGAGGGAGACGAAGAGGAGGGAGGATGGCGACAACAGAGAAGGAGAAGAGGGGAGGAGGAAGAGGGAGATGAGGGAGAAGAGGGGGATGAGGGAGAAGAGGGAGATGGAGAGGGTGGGAGGGAAGGGGTCGGGCGGTTGGGGGGAAGGGGTGGGCAGGGGCAATGGGCGGGCGGGGTGGTTGGGTAGGGACAAGGGTAGGGTAGGGTAGGGGGTGGGCAGGGTAGGGTAGGGACAAGGGGAGGGTGGTTGGGTAGGGACAAGGGCAGGGTAGGGTAGGGGGTGGGCAGGGTAGGGTAGGGACAAGGGTGCGTACCCCCGTCCCGCGCACATGCGCGGGGCGGGGTAAAAAAATTTGCCGTGACGGGATTGAAACGACACTGGGATGACGGTACGGGTTAGGCGGACACGACCGGGGCGTGTGGGGTTGCGTAAAATCGAAAAAGGGCGCGTTCACGCGCAAAATGGGCGTGCGAATACACGTAAAAATAAAGAAAAATTAATAACTCCCAATCTGGACGTCAAAACGAAATAGCGTAAAAACAAAAAGTGGGCAGGACGACAGGGGAAAAACAGGGAAAATATATGACGAAAGTTTCGGGAGGGGTAAAGGGCGGTCACGTGCAAAAAACACAAAAAACGAACCAAAAAACTCATTTAAAAATTAATATCGAAAGATCCGTGCATCGGAACGAGGTGCAGAAAAAAGGAAAACTGTGCAGAAAGATGTGCCCGACAATCCTATCACCTCAAAACATAATTTTGACGGAGATAAGGGGTGTTCTCATGGGAAAAACCCAAAAAACAACCCTGAAAATGGGATCGAAAATTAATATCAGACAAACCGTTCACCGGAATGACATGCAGTAAGAAGGAAAAATGTCCGCAGGAAGGAGTGGCACAGGGTTATCATGTTAAACCGCAGTTCCGGTGGAAATAGGAGAGGTTCACATGCAAAAAACTCCAAAAATACTCCCAAAAATATATTTAAAAATTAATAAGTAAAAATCCGAAAGTCGAAAGAGGGTGGAGAAAAAAGGAAAAAGGTGAGGGAAGAGACAAGGGACACGGCTGACAAATCAAATTGGAATTCCGATGCAAATAGGGCAGGTTCACATGGAAAAATGTCAAAAATACACATGAAAAAGTCGTGAAAACCCGAAAAATTAATAATGGACAAACCGTGTATCGGAATGATGCAGAATAAAAAGGAATAATGTCAGGGGAAAAGTGGTTGGCAGGGATATGATGGCAGAGCATGGTTCCGAAGCAAGAAAAGCGCATTCACATGGGAAACCGGCTAAATTGCGCAAAATGCTTCACAAATTAATAACTCAAAAACCGTGCACTGGACAAAGGTAGGTAAAAAGGAAAAATGATCAGTTCAAAGGGAGGAACATGGCTATAAGGTTGGATTGGGACTTTGGTGAACGTAGGGTGCATTCACATGGCATGACCTCAAAATCAGGGAATGAAGGAAAACTGCAGGGGAACAGCCCCAAGGGTGGGTGGAACATAACCGGATGGGTGGAAAGGGATCCTCATCAGGGTAACAGCAAGGCAAGGCATTCATGCATGAACAGGTTAAGGCATATGCAGAAAGGTATGCACGGTAGACGCGCAGGGACGCGTCCCCACACTTAAGACCTTAACGGATAGGGTTAACCGAGCAACAGGGACCTAGGACCACGCCACAGACCATCCACTAACGTCCCCACACTTAAAACATGACCGTCACGAAGAAACCAAAGTGTAGGGTTAGAAAAACTTGGCCCGTTTCGTCAAGAATCAAGGTTGAGTGTCGACGGCACGTCCACTGTTGTTGCCGGCTTCTGGAGGTACCAAGGCATCTTCTCGGCACACGTTCGTCATGGCAGGGACCACGCAGCAGTACCCAGGGAGGTAGCTGGTCGAAGGAATCGCAGGAAATTCGTCGATGATGATGAATGATACTTCACTCAACTCACAATCACTCAAACGAAATGAAAGAACAGTCACTCGCCCCATGACTAATATCACTCGAGGAAAAAGGATTGAAACCCATATCTCATACCCGGTTGAGGAATCGACAAGGGGGAAATGGTGCAGAAGGAGTATGCCAGGGTGCACAGTGGATGGTGCATTAGTGCGTCCAACCCGTCTGGCATAAGTGCAAGGAGGAAGGCAAGGGAGCCGTATAGTGCAGTGTACAGAACAGGGTGATGTGTCTTGTGATGACGGCGAAGACCCATCCCGTGGGTGCATAGGGAAACGGGAATATACCTGACTCCAAGTGTCGGAACGTCCCTCAATCTCACCTCTCGGTAATTGATTGAAGAAACTCCAGTCACACTCAGCCCACCCTCTGTCTCACGCTCTATTGATAGATACAGGAGGGCAGCCTTTTCCTGAAACCCATTGATGTAATCCTCACGGTCACTTGTGCAAAGGTTGTATGCCTTGTGCGCATTTGATGGTGCAACAGTGCATCCCGCCCTGTGCCGGCATACGGTGCGAGAAGGAAGGCAAGGGAGCCTTACAGTGCAGTGCACAGAAACAAATTGTGCTCTGTGCATTGAGAGGCCCATCGTGTGCGTGCAACACTTCGTTCACACTACTCACCTCTCATTTGATTTGAAGGAAAAAAGACTGGTCACTCGCCCCACCCTCTGTCTCACTCTCGGTTGATAGATACAGAGGGCAACCATACTCACTTCCCCATCCAGTTAGGATGAAAGCTCACATCATACAAGGGGTTGTCGATGAAGATCGCGTCATCAGTTGTTGAAGAGGCGTACCCAGGGAGGTAGCCATCAAATCGAACGTTGTATTGGACAGGAACATGTCGTCTGCTAGAGGACAGGTAGTCACTTTGTAGAGAGACCCAGGACACAGCGTACCAAGGGAGGCAGCTTCGGAATTGAATCCTAGGGATATCAATTAATGAATCCACTTTCTGGACTGCTGGGTGTTACCACCTTTTCCACAGCCAGCTTCTCGCCCAAGGGTGTTTACCACCTTTTCTTGGAACGAGGCCTGCTATGACAGGGAATTGTTTCCTTTTCTCTCATAACAGATTTGTTTGTTTGTTGTTTTTTTTTTCTTTTTCTTGTTTTCCCCTATTCCCGAGGGTGTTTCCACCTTTTCTCGAAGAATAAGTCGGCATGACAGGGACCTAAGTCCTTTTCTCCCATGACCGATATGTTTTGTTTTTTTTTTCCTTCTTTTTTTTCAATATTGAGCAAGGGAATGGTAGAAAGACCATTTGTCAGAACCAACCTCGCCACTGATGCTGGTGGAAAATAGAGGATAAGAGATCAAGGCTGAAAGGGGGTTTTGAGGGGACAGAGGGTTGCATCCACTTCATCAGGAGTGATTGAAGAACGGCTATCAGAAGTAACATCATAAGAAGTACAATGCCGTGCCAACGAGGGAAAGGATCAAGTGTCCGTAATTGTCAAGATCCCCAAGGAGGGAAGTACTTCTTCAGGCGATATCCATTGATCAGAAAGGGATCATCAGAGGCATCAACGGTCTGCACTTGGACAGAACCATTAGGGTTGACTGCAAGTACCTTATAGGGGCCCATCCACCGCTGTTGGAGCTTACCAGGAAACTTGCCAAAGTGTGAATCATAGGCTAGGACCAAATCACCTTCTTTGAACTCCTTGTGCTTGATGAAGCTGTCATGGTAAGCCTTACGTCGAGCTTGCGTGGCTTCCATGCACTGTAGAGCCATCCTGCGAAGTTCGTCCAAACATTCCAGGTGCAAGAGACGGCGTTGCAGTGAATCATCATCCCCCAAACGCTCTTTAATAGCCACTCTCAAAGAGGGTAGTTCCAATTCAACAGGAAAAACAGCTTCTGTTCCATACACCAGCTGGAAGGGTGTCTGTCCTGTTGCTGCTTTATGGGATGTTCTATACGCCCAGAGGGCCTCTGTAAGTCGATCGTCCCAATCACGACGATGTGCGGCAATCGTTCTTGTCAGGATCGAGCAGAGGATGCGATTCGTGACTTCGACTTGGCCGTTGGCTTTGGGGTAATAAGGAGTGGACTTGCGATAGCGGATCTTATACAACTCTGTCAACTCTTCCATGACTTTGTTGAGGAAATGAGTGCCTCTGTCACTTACCAGCTCTAAGGGACTACCAAAACGGGTGATGATATTCTCGTACATGAACAGGGCCACGCTGTTACCATCGTCCCGCTTGAGGGCTTTAGCTTCACACCACTTTGTGACATAATCTGTACATATGAGGATGTATCGGTTCTGTTTCCTTCTGGTAGGAGGATCGATCGGACCTACGAAGTCAATACCCCACTTCTCAAACGGCTTCAAAGGAAGGATAGGTTGCAGTGGCATGGCACTTGTCTTCGTGGGTTTCCCCATTCTTTGACAAGCATCACATCTTTTACAGTAATCATATGCATCTTTGTGAATTGTAGGCCACCAATATCCTGCTAGTAGAGCCTTCCTGGCTGTAGCTTCTCCTGCAAAGTGACCTCCACATGGCTCGTCATGGCAAGCCTTCAGAACAATCCCAATCTCATTTCCTGCAACACATCTTCGGAGCACTTCATCTTTGCCTTTCTTGTACAGTGCACCACCTAACAGGGTGTATGGGGCTGATTCTAGCATGAGCTTCTTCCTTTCCCGACTAGAAATACCAGGAGGGTACTATTGAGTGGCCAGCAGATTGGCAATGTCTGCATACCAGGGAGTTACAGTTTCTACCAAGAACAGGGAAGCATCAGGGAGGTCTGGATCATCCTGCTCCTCATCTGCAGTTTGTGGGATACGCGACAGATGATAAGCCAGAACATGGGAACGACCAGGCTTAGTAATCACCTCAAAGTCGAACTCCTGGAATAGAAGGAGCCATCTCATCATTCGTCCTTTCACATCTGCTTTGTTCATCACGAAGGACAGGGCCTCATGATCCACATAAAATTTAAAGTGGGTAGATAGGAGGTAGTGGCGAAACTTTTCCAAGGCAAACACCATTGCCAAGCACTCCAGCTCTGTCACTGTATAGTTCCGTTCCCTATCAGTGACTTTTCGGCTTGCATAATAGATCGGTTGATCCAACTTCGAGGAGCCCTTCTGGCAGAGGACAGCACCTAAACCTTCAATTGATGCATCAGTGTGTACATGGAACTCTTTCGTCCAATCAGGAGGTTGCAGAATGGGTGCTTCTATCAAACACTGCTTCAGAGTATGGAAGGCTTTGTCACATTCTTCCGTCCAACTAAACTCTGCATCTTTCCTCAGAAGCTTGTGCAAGGAAGTTGCCTTTGTCGCAAAATGGGCTATAAACCTTCTGTAGTAACCCACATGGCCTAGGAATCCCCTCAACTGTTTGAGGTTGGTGGGTGCTGCCAGAGCTGCGATCTTTTCAATCTTTGCAGGGTCTGTTGATATCCCTTGTGCAGAGACAATGTGGCTCAATAGAACTCCAGAAGAGACCCCAAAGATGCATTTGTCGGGGTTGAGGGAAATCCCATACTCCCGGCATCGATCAAAGCATTGCTCCAAATGTCCCCAGTGTTCACTGATCAAACTATAGACACAGAAGTCATCCAAATATACCTCAATAAAGTCGTGCAGATGATTTTAAAATGCGGCCATCATGACTCGTTGGAAAGTAGCAGGGGCATTGCAGAGCCCAAATGGCATCACTTGGTAAGCGTAGGTCCCCATTCTGTGGTGAAGGTTGTTTTGGACTGGTCTTCTTCTGCTATTTGGACTTGGTTGTATCCGCTAAATCCATCCAAAAGAGAATAAAGTTCGTGTCCTGCCACTGTGTCCAACAGTTGATCTGTGAAAGGGATAGGAAAGTGATCCTTCTTTGTTTTGGAATCAAGCTTTCGGAAATCCACACATATTCGAAGCTTGCCATTCTTCTTGGGTACAACCACGATGGGTGAAACCCATTCACTATTTGCCACTGGATAGATGAACTCCGCTTCCAGAAGCTTCAGCAGCTCCGCTTTCACCAATGTGGAATAATTCGGGTTCATTCGCCTCTGTCGTTGCCGTACTGGCTTGGCATCAGGCTCCAAGTCAATATGATGTTGACATATTGTGGGATCAATCCCCTTTAGGTCTTTGTAGGACCATGCAAACACGTCCAAATTCTCTTTCAACAAGTTGTACAAGGTTGACAACTCCTCTTCTGGGAGACTGCTACCCACCTTCAAGTGGCGTTTAGTGCCTTCTGCATCCACAAAGGTTAACTCCCTTTCACCTTCTACTTCACGGATGAAGGTCCCACGGACTGCTTCTGGATACAGATCCGACTCCTTCAAGGGAGTGGTGTCCTCTTCTGATGTCCCACTAGAACCAACTTCTTCTTTTGGTGGAGACTTAGGTTGCTCCTTAAGACGTTGGAATGGGATTAGAGCCGTTTCGGGTTTGGTTTCAAGATTAATTACCTCTTGACTTGAAGACTCCTCTTCTAAAGATGACACATCCAGGAACGTCACATAACAGGGACCCTCTAATTTCTGTTGGGTTTGTCAGACTGGTGCTTGTTGGCACGGTGCATCATCATCATCTTTTTTTGGCAAGGATGGGTGAGGATGGCAGGAGCCACTGTTGAAAGACGACTTGTTCTTCTTAATCCATCTTTTATAAAGGTTTTGCATATGAGAAGATCCATTTACCAGACCAAATGGTACCATCACCATGCTGTCCCATAGCATGAGCTCGTCGGCTTCTGATGCTTCTGGAACTTCTCCCTCAAATGTATCCTCTTTAGGTGGGATAGACTCTTCCGTTTCTCTTTCATAATCTTCTTCATCCATATCATATCCATCCTCTTCCGTCTCTGCTTCTGCTTCTGCGACTGCTTCTGCTTCTGCTTCTGTTTCTGCTTCTGTCTCTGTAGGAGCTCTGTAACAGAAGAACAGATTCTCTGTTTCCTCTCCTGCCTCTGTCTCGGCTTCTGCTATGGCCATGTAACAGGGAGAGCAATACATCCATGCTTCTATCTCATTGTCAGAAGTGATTTCAGAAGTCATTCCTGGTTCAGGCAGGAAGTATTCACCCATTGATAATGGCTTGGCATCTTTTGGAAGTCGACTTACAGTATCCACTGTTAAGGAACGTGCCACTATTTTCTTGGGAAGGATCTGTTTGACAGCATCTTCGTCTGCTGATGTTCCATCCGTAACCTCATTAGGGGAGTCAGAAGATAATTCCAAGGAGGTGGATCCATGTCCTTTTTGAGAACCATACAGTTTTAGCACCACTTTGTTGGGTCCTCTACCCAAGGTCAAAGTTCCTTTGAACCAATCCGTCCTTGCTCGGGCTTCAAAAAGCCATGGTCTGCCCAGTAACAGAGGATAGGATGTACCATAAGAGTTTGGCTTCACCACCAGATAGGTTAGCCAATAATCTTTTCCAGCCACTGTAGTCTTCACATATGGGAGAATGCCCAAAGGCTTGATTCTACTCTGATCCGCCAGTCTGATGAGCCATTGGGTGGGTTGCACACCTTGTAAGCCTAGATCCTTCATTGTCACATCCGTCATAATGTTTACTGATGAACCACCATCAATCAGTGCATTTGCGATGAAGCAACCTTCTATCCATACGCCAGTCTCTGGAGTACCCGGATCTAGGAAAGCATTAGCCACATCCACTTCTTTTACAGGCTCTGGAGCCTTGTTGGACTTTGTTGCTGTTGAGGGAGCAATCCTTAAACCACGTCGTCTTGTCAGTATACTTTTGAACCTTTTCCGGCAACTGGGAGACAACATCAATAATTGTCGGAATGCAAGGTTTGGTTTAAAGGTATCTAGATCTCTGACCAGATCGTATTCCTTAATAGGATCCACTGGCTTCTCTAACCGATTAGGGAATGGGGCAACACCCATTTTCATTTTCCCTTTTTCTTCCAACAGAGGAATTACAGGAACTTCTTCTGCCACTTGTGGCACTTCCTCCTCTTCTGTCTCCTGGACCTTTGGTCCTGTCTCTGTAACTGTCTCTGTAACTCTCTGTGGCACTGTAGGGCTCTGTATGGCACTGTTAGGCTCTGTTCTGTTCTGTTCTTCTGGTGGAAGATTGAACTTCACTGTTCTAGCAGGGGAGTTATTTTCTTTCTGGATAGGTGGTTCCTTCTGCTTTGCACGCGTGATGGCAGCAACTTCCAATTCCACTAAATTGGAGGTAGGCTCTTGAGCCTTGGACGGACTATCAGTAGCACTGTTTTTCACTGGGGCTGGGCTTGGACAGTCTTTTGCAGTGTGGCCTTCTCCTTTGCATCGACTGCATAAGGGCTTGTAATCCACTGACCTTCGAGGATTTGGACAATTTGGTGAGATATGTCCCTTTTCTCCGCATCTGTAACACTCCACTTCTGATCTCTGACCACCACCAGACTGTCTTCCTCTGTAACTTTGAGAGGGAAATCTTCTGGGTCCGAAATTAGGACCAAACTCTCTAGGCTTGGGTCCAATATCTTGTGTTGTCATTTTGGATTCCCGCAAGTTGAATCTTGCGTCTTCTTCCTTCCTTCTCCTATCATGCATCTCCTTCAGAGAGCAAATGTCCTCTGTATGGTTCTTCCGCAAACAGTAGGAACAAAAGGCTCCAGGAATGGTTGGTTTTCGTGTACATTCAGTGGCTAAATGACCTGCTTGATGACACTTACCACACCAAGTGTTTGACCGCATCACATCTCTTCCTGCTCCTGCAACATTGGATATGCTAGCGGTATTCACTTTCAACGTCTGTAGTTGTTCTGTAATCACATCCATCAACTCCTTTTTGATGTTTGCAATTGAGTTGGATAAATAATCCTTCAAGCTTTCTCCTCCGGACGTACTGGCAGGAGGGTTTTGAGGAGTCTCTGTAATCACAGCATAAACGGGTTGGGCTGGTACAGAGGGGTCTCTGTTCTGGTTCTGATTCAGGGCTCCTGTTTGAACTGTTGGCTGTTGACTCCAGTGGGTAGGGTTCCACTGTTGCTGCTGATTTGGCATTGAGGAAATTGGTTGGGACCATTGTTGTTGTGGTTGAACCACCATTTGAGGCATGGATTGTGGCCACTGTTGATTTGGTGCACTGTACTGTGATACCGAGGGCATCTGTTGGTAGGGATAGGAAACAGTCCCAGGAACTGCATTTGGTGGGTACATCATTCCTGGCATTAGAGGAGGTAGGACTCCTCTTCCTGTATTCATCGCCAATTGAGCTTCCACTTCATCATACAGTCTTGCACCTTCTGTTGCAGCTTGCAGGGTGGCTGGTCTTTGCAGCTCCACAAACTTACGGACTTCTGGTTGTAATCCTCTGAGAAACACTCCCTTCTGAATGCCATCATCTAGATTATGGCTAGTCCATCTCTTCAGGATGGATTCCATTCGTGAGACATAAGCTTCCACTCTTTCTCCAGAAGACTGACTTAGGTTCATAAATTCCTCTCTCATCTGCTCTTCAAAACCTTCACGCCTGAATTTAGTGAGGAAGGCCAACTTCAGGTCGTCCCATGTGCCAAAAGTTCCTGCTGATTGTCTCTCATACCACTGAAACGCCGCGCCCTTGAAAGTGGCGGGGAATATTGCTAAACAATGCTCAGGGGTTCTGGCATTGTAGCCACACATGCTACCATAAACTCTGCTACATGAAGATCGGGGTCTTCATTGTACTCTCCCTTAAAAACTGGCAATGGAACTACATTCGCTGGCCTGTCATCAATATTTCCAGGACGGATCTGGCTTGGAAGTGGACCTCCAGCAGGAGGAGGAAGGGCTTGATGTGCCATTGGGACTTCTGTAAAGAGTTCCGCAAGGGCGTCAAAGGCGGCTTCTGCTGCGAGCTCGCTCTCGGCTCTGATTCTTGCTTTCTCTCTTCTCACGTACCTCTGGACTCGTTCTAATGCTTGCCTCTTTATTGCGTCATTCATCAGGGGGTTGGCTCCACTATGTTGTTAGTGCTCCACAGAGGGTTAACAGAAGACTTCAGTCTCTGTAGGACTCTCTTGCCAACATTTCTTCTACTTCTTTCTTTTCAACGTCCCCGAATTCTGCTTTCATGCCACTGCACAGAGGAAGGTATTCGATTCTGAAGGTGTCAAAATGCATACGTCTGAGCATGGTGGTGGTGCCATCATCATAGTAATGCCAGCTTCTGATGGTTTCAATAGTGTATGTTGTGAAAAACACTCTGTCTACCAACTTCTAGTGGGTTGCTAATTGAACAAACAGAAGATTATCAGTACACCAAGCATCCCATGTATCTTGCTGTTGAGCGTCCACGAACAAATTCCAACTCTTTTCCTTCTTGTCTTTGTGAACCTCTACAGACCAAGACTCCTGAAGCTTCTTCACAATCTCCCACTTGATGTTATCTGGAAACTTCTCAATGAATGCCAAATCTTCCATGGATGGTCATTCTCTCTGTTTCTGCTCTTCAGTTTGTTCCCAAACAGTTTGCCACCAAGATGCAAGTTTCTGCTGCTTCAACAGGAAGAGGAAACTGTCCACCACATAGAGCATGCATCATGATGGTGATGTGTTTCCGCCATTGTGGGATGAACTTCTTGTGGAAAGTGGCTTTGATTATGAGAAATTCCAACTCTTTAGTGGAAGAAGGAACTTTACAAACATCCATTGAATTCTTCTCTTCTTGGCAATGCCATTTCCTTCATTTTCAGCCTCTTTTGGTGCTTGTTGATGGCAAGTTTCCCCGGCTGCGCACCAAAAATATGGAGCCTTGAGAGGAACACCAAGGAAAAGGGAATTATCTTGCAAGAAAATCTATCTTGTAACATCAACAAGCTTGTTTATCATGTTTCATATGATCACAATGAAGAAAAGAACACCAGGCACAACAAATCTTCATACAGCATCATGTAGACCTCCCACAGATTTAATAGAATCAACCATATTCTTCAATATCTTCATAAAATCCATCTATAGAACAAAGAAAGCAAAGGAATACACCATCTTTGAATGGAAATACATCACATAGTATTCATCTTCAATATCTTCCTAGTCTTCTCTCTCAATCTCTCATATACAATCACTCTGTTTGAGTAGAATTGGCTATCTCTGACTCTCTCTCTCTCTCTCCATCAATAATACATCATATCCCTACTACAATCTCTCAAAATCACCCTCAATAATCCTTCTTAGGTCGTGGATACCCCTCCCAAGAGGTATATCTGATATGAAAAGTCACCAGAACCACTACAGTGTCCTTTCATAGCTCTCTACTGTCACTTCACTCTAGTCTTCACTTGAGTCTTCAGCAGCTACTTCTTCCACTTCTTTCAGCTCTTTTGCACTTGTATTCACCTCTTTCCAAGGCTAGAAAACTTTCCCAAAGTCACACATACATTCCACAGAACACTTACAGAAGCATACAGAACAGTCTACAGAACAGTACCAGAACAGCTACAGTACAGAACAGAACAGAAGCAGAACAGAAGTAGAAGCTCTACAGAAGACCTACAGAAGGTTACAGAAGGTCATCAAAACTACATAACTCATTCTCAAACCATTCCAAACTCTCACAAACCATTCAATAAGCTTTCACAATATCTCATTCTTCATCAATCAATACTCCTTCCCTCTTTACAGAAGACAATCAGAACAAAACAGACCAAAACAGAGCAAAACAGAACAAAACAGAAGGTATACAGAACCAATCAGAACCTATCAGAACATCATAGAACCACCAACAAACATCATGATCTTCCAAAACACAATCATTATCATCTAAAACACTCTCAAACCACTTCCAAATCAATCAATCATCTCATAAAATCAACCATTCAGCTCTCAAAAACAACAAAAATAAGCCAAAAAACAAGTCATTTCAACACTCAACAACCTTGTGGGCTATCCTATCTTCCATTGAAGTATCCTCCTACGATTCAACAGTGTGCCTCTATGAGTACGTCATGCATCTCATGAACACACATGCATTTGCGCAACAACCCATCTTGACCCAACCTATAAAGTTGGCGTGTTATCAACTGATAGGGTTGGATCTTCAAGATGAGTCGCATAAGTCGGGCCTTTTCTATTGGTCTTCTAATAGTCCATGCTCAAGCACTTATACTATGTCATTTTCCCAATACGATGTCATGTCGACTCTAAACAAATCTCTTTCACTAGATAAGCAGAATAGATGTGCATCTGGTAGCTCATCTACAATGCCTTGTCTAGTAGCTTCTCTTGTGGGGATGTGAGACATATGATCAGCCATGTAGTGTTGCTTTCCTTTACGTACCACCACGGAGAAGTCAAATTCTAAAAGTGCTCCTACGGTGAATTTCAAAGCGTCAATGTGCACATGGAACGTGAGTGTCCAATTTGGGGCTAGTAGAATTGGTGCCATGGTTAGAGTCCTTTTCAGTTCCTCATATGCGCATTGACATTTCTCAGTCCATTCGAATATGATCAACAGCTTGTATAGAGGTCTAGGAATCAATGCATAGTTCAACACAAATCACCGATAATACCTTGTATGGCCTAAGAAGCATTGAATGCCCTTGTAATTAGTTGGGGATGGAAGATCAACAATGACCCTAACCTTCGAGAAGTCTGTGACAATGCCGTTCTTCGACACTACGTGCCCTAAGATGTATTCGTGCTTTACCCAAAATTAGTACTTCAAGGGTTTCAACAAGAGACAATATAGTCGACACTGTTCAAAGACCGCTGGGAGTTTGTCCAAGTGTTCTGTCCAAGTAGAGTGAATATATAGGTCATTTATGAAGACCTCTAACTCCTTCTAAGCATGTCTTTGAATATAGTGCACATAAGTAATTGGAAAGTAGCTGGTGCGTTAGTCAACCCGAAGGGCATGAGTATGTAGGCAAAGATGCCCCACTCAGTGGCAAATGCAATCTTATGCCTATCATTAGGATGCACTTGCATTTGATTGTATCTAGAAAAGCCATCCAGGAAATTGTAGGCCTCTTTTCTAGCCACTCTCTTGAGCATGTGCTTGGTGTATGACAATGGATAGTTATCTCTATTCGTAGCAGCGTTTACCATATTGTAATTGATGCACACTCTAATCTTTCCGTTCTTCTTTAATGCAATGACTATGGGAAACACCTAGTCCATGTGCTCAATTTCGTAGATGAATAGTGCTGTCATTAGCTTGTCAATTTCTTCCTTAACGACCGTGGGCGTGCCTTGGATTCATGGGATACGATCGCTGCGTCAGGTGTCATGGGTATGTTGTGAGTCACTACACTCGGGTCTACCCCTTTGAGCTCTTCTAAGGACCAAGCAAAGACTTCTATATACTCTCGTAAGAGAGCAATGGGACTTGCTTCCTCTTCCTCAATCAAGTCATCGGCTATAAAGACAAGTCAGTTTGTCTCCTCTTCCCTGGCTAAATTGACCTTCTTGACCTTGGCGAGCCCTTTGATTGGTTTGCTTGCTTTTCCTTGCCATTTGGCTCCCAACAATATCACTATTCTATCTCCTTTTTTTAATTTTATGAATTGCTTTGGTAGGTCTTGCGATTTTCGCTGCTCCTTTGCATGTGTTTCCTTAAGCAACTTTCGTCATTCCTCCCTTAGCCATCGGTGCCTTAGGTGGACGGGTAAGTCCACCTTGGTGCGTCTAGTTTTGGAAGGTTGAGGAATCTCAGGATCACTATTTGAGCTGACTTTCAACTCAGAATCGAATTCGTCATCCTTGCTAGAAGAGGAAGTCTCTCTTGGTGTTCGTAGCTCAAAAGGTGAGTCTGTTCTTAGTAGTGGCGTGTCACTTGGTTGGGGCTAGGCCTGCTTGTTGTTGATTGTCAATTGGGCCCATGCACTCCCACCAAGCTTGAACTCCATGCGCATGACTCCTTTCTCTATCCTGAATGTGTTTTGCTTGCGTGGTCTGGAGTCAACTCGTATTTGTTCGATTTCATGCCTCCCAGTGTCGTATTCTATAGTGTCTACTTCCCTTTCACTCTCATCACTCACTGAAGGAATAATAGTCTTCATATTTGTCGCGTTAGAGCTATCCATGTCTAACTGGTCATCATTTTGCAAGTTTTGATATATCTCTTCTTGTTGGTTGGGGATTAGAGCCCAATTGTACATCAAGTTTAAATTGTGCACCTTGGTCCATTGCCATTCAGGCTCATCCAAGAGATCATGGAGTGGCTTGAGATTAGTTGCTAGATTTCCAGCCAACTTGTTGGTCAGATATCTTAGGATCTCCAGGAGATCTAGTCTATTGTTCGGGAGTTGGAATGTGATAGGGTTGGGGTTTTTGTGTACTCTTCCATCTATCATGCAGACTAGTATTGAGGGTGTGTCCTTGGGCTTAGCCAATTGTCTTGATGGCTTGTTCATACTCCTCATTGTCTGAAAATGGCAGGTTGATGGTAGCAAGAACGTGCATCTAGTCTCTCTCATCCTCAAGACACGGGATATACTTGGTTAAGGCCCCATAGGATTTTCTAATCTAGCCATCACCCTTCAGTATGGTGGAGATGGCATCTAGGTCAATCGGTGTAGTCTTCTAGGTGTCCATCTCTACCCTCACATCCTCCGCTTGATTGCCTATGAAGATGAGACTATTGCCCTAGTCTTCTATGAATCTCGCGTTGCACATCCAGGGATGGCCTAGCAAGATGTCGTAGTCCACTCCCTTCATGACTATAAAGTCAATAAAGAATTGGAATCTTGTGATCGTCACTGGCCATTTTTTTTACACGCTGAATGGTTTCACCATCATTTCTTTAGCCAGTGTGACGTTGAACCTAGCAGTCTTGACCAGTGGGTTACCCTAGGTTTGGAGTACTGCATGGCTTAGCACACTCACTTCCACCCCTGTGTCTACGATTCCCTTTCTTGTGACATCTCCAAGAGCTAAGACTGGCAGGACTGCATGCATCTCTATGCCTTTCCAAAAGGCATTGACATGTAAGGACTAAGGCACTGAGTGTGGCGTGAGGCTCAGTATTTGCATTTTCACATCATGCCCATGTGAGTCTGTGATGGCTTGATTATTTGCACCTCTACATCAGTGACTTTCTTTCTAGCAGACAGTGTTGTGGCACTTTCGATTTTGAGCATGACATTAGTGTTTGGCCTTTTCTTCCTCCATCTTTGACTTTTCTTTTTGATTGATATTGTGTCAAGGTTGCTAGGCACTAGCAATGATATGTCGGCCTGCTTTGTCTACGCGCATGTCATTACGTGCAATGGGATAGGCATGGCCTCCTCATTGAGTGTCTCGACACCAAACAACCCCAATGGAACCGATGGCTCATTTGCCAAACTAGAGGATGGGTTCCGTCTAGGGCAAATGACAAAGAGATGAGTGATTCTACACTCAACGCATCTTAATTTGGCCTTGTCTCAAATTTCTTGCTCCTTCTCGGGGTAGCATGAAGAAACATGTCATGTGTGATTGCAAGTACAACACACGATTGGATCTTGTGTTTGCCCTCCTAGGGCTCTACCTCTCCCTCTACCTAATACCATCATCGATACTGGTCGGTAGTCCATAAGGACTACATTGCCTTCTTCGTCGTACAATACATAAGGGTGTACATAAGGCTCGGCGCCGTTGAACTCCTCCACATAGTGGACTAGAGTATCACTCGGTGGACAGGTTACATAGGGTCCAGGTGGTCTAGGAATACCCATAGGATTTATCTCCATCCTAAGGATGGTTAGCTTAGCATCATTAGGGGCTAGAAGAGTCAATGGGGTTCCCTCTTCAAAGAAGTTTGATGGCCTATTTGCAAGGTAGGATTGACTATAAGGTTGCGAGTATGGGAGTCTCCGAGGTAATCGACAATGCATGTTGTCATGGCCAAACCTACCGCAGTTTGCGCAAGGTCGTCAGTAACATTGCTGCTCCCTGACTTCAGCATTGCTGAAATTTGTTGTGTTGTTCAAAATTGTGCCTATGACTGGTCTTACAGTTCATGCTATGGGTAGAGGCTGCCATTTTTCCTGCGATGATAGGGGTTTTTAAACTCCATATCTAAGCTCCCTTCTCATGTAATATCTTGCCAAATGATGTACTCTGCATGCTACTATGACTGAAAAACAAGTTGACTTGTTCCTAAAACCCTAACTTCATGGATTTTTGAGCTCAAGCTCATTTCTCACTTCAGTTTCTCTCCCCTACCACTCAAACTAACCTATTGCTACTCTGATTCACTCATCTACTCAATGCCATGCATCAAGGAAGGAAAGATTCTTGGAGATTTTTGGGAGATCTTGAAGACTTGGAAGTTTTGGAAGACTATCAAGTTCTCTTTCCACTACATTTTTTCACTCTCCCTAAGCTGAATCCTTCAATTTCCAGCAAGCATTCAATTGATTTACCAGCAAGGAAGGGACTTAGGTTACAAGGAAAGCATCAAAAGGATCATCTTCAAGCTCAACATCAAGTTCAAGCATAGTATCTACATAGTGTGTTTTCACATTGCCATTGTTTGCGTCTTTTGACACACTAGATTTCAATTGTATTGCTGAGAGTTTCAGAGTTTCAAGTTGATTCTCAATGGAATTTATGAAGACCCTAATGTGGAACTCATTCATGAGAAGTAACATGATTATTTTTACTCATTTATACCACACTAGAAAAATGTATATTCTACTTGCAGGAACACATGAACCTGCCTACATCAAAGAGCAATTAATGAATCCATTTGAAGATATTTTTGCTACCTCAAAGATGATAATACCTCTGCTTGAGGGGAACATGGACATGTTGATTAATGCAAGCAAAGTCAATAATGAAGAAGAAGACCAAATAGACCAAAAAGAAAAAGACCAAGAAAAAGAAGACAATGAAGACAAAAATAGCATCAAAATGGACTACATCAAAGGAGAAGACAAAGAAAAGAAGAATTTGTTATGCCTACCATGACATATCTGATAAAGAAAACCACAAGGGCTTGCAAATCCTTGACCCAAATTTTTACTATACTTTTTTATTGTATGTACTTGCAATTATTGCTTCTGACATAAGCTTGTAAACTCCTCATGTAACCTTGTACTATAGCCTCTATACACTTTGTGAGGCCTCTAGATGTTCACCATGTCTTTGGTACCCACACACAGCCTTTTTTGCGACAGCCTCTAGAATTTACCATGTTTGTGGTGTGCCCACACTTTGCAGGTGGTTGCTCATTAAAGCGTCTACACACTTTGTACTTCTCTGGTTGTGATTGAGGAGGGGTGTTGAGATATTTACAATGACGCCTGGCTTAGCCTCTTTGTATCGAGCAATAGGGCAAGACTCAAACATCTTACTAGAGAGGATGCTTGAAATACAGGGTGTCTGAATCCCATAAGCATAGTGGAGAAAAAGGGAACCATCATGAGCCTATAAAGTGATGTACCTTTTTATCATTCAATGACGGAACACAACTATACTTTGTCCTTTCAGTCATAGTTAGTGTCATACTCAAGATTGTGTTTATCCATCTTAGAACCTAATTCACTTGAGTAACAATTGGTCTCTTCATTCTATGTCATCATGAACATTGTCTTTGTGTTCCATCCGCCATAGCCATGCTCTAGATTCGACATTTTAACAATAGATTTGGAGCCACATTCAAAGCTAGTCAATAAGTTACCCTACAAACTATCTAAATGTGAGCATAAAGAAGTGGCCAAGCAAATCAAGAAGCTTCTAGAGATGGGCTTTGTTGAGCCTAGTTCTTCACTTTATGCATCTCTAGTCTTGTTAGTAAAGAAGAAAGATAGATCCTTTAGGATGTGTATTAACTACATGGATCTAAACAAGATTACAATGAAGAACATGTATCCAATTCCTAAAGTAGATGTTTTGCTTGATGAGATCAAGGGAGCTAGGTTATTTACTGAAATTGACTTGAGATTAGGATATCATTAGATCTGTATGTGAGAGGGTGATGACATTAAAACAACCTTTAGGATTGATCATGGATTATACCATCTCTTGGTGATGCCATGGAGAGTTGGTTTTGTTGAAAGTATGCAAGTATTGTTACTCTACTTTGAAGGATGGATCCAATAACAAACTTGCACACAGGTTTTATGGACCCTAGAGGATCTTGAAGAGTATCAAAGACTTGGCATATAGTCTAAAACTACCATCTACTAAGATTCATAAACTATTTCATATCAACTAGCTCAAACCCTTTTATGGTACTTAGGTGGAAATAGTTGATGATCTAATTCCTATGGATGAACAAGGTCTTATTTAGTATATCCTTGAGGAGATCATAGGCAAGTGTGAGAAGAAGCTTCACTCTCATTCTGTCACTGAGTATTTGATCAAATGGAGAGGTTTACCACTTGAGGATGCTCCTTGGAGGCCAGATTCCATACTAGATAAGTTTCCTTACCTATGAAATGCATTGGTGGTTGAGATATAGTTAATAATGGAGCCAGTTATGGTACAGGGACTAGGCAACAATGTATTTTAGAATGATTTTTATTCTATCTAATTTTTAAAAACATCCTATCTATGTAACGTCAAAGTACTTGTCAATAGCTATGTTTTGACATATGGCAAGCTTCATTTGGATACTTCTATATAAGAAGTTATGGTAGATTATGTTCAACAGGGTCTATTCTTACAACAAGCTATCTATCAATTTTAGAGTTCATTTCTTGAATATTTAAAGGCTCAACTTTCATTTTGAAGACATCTAGGTTATGTATATGGTAGAGGCTTTCCTTTATGTCTTCATTTCAATAAAAAAATCTCAATTTCTTCATTCATTTTCCATACTTTGTATAACTGAAATCAAAGTAGTACTTTGATTCATCCATCCTTCATAGCCATTGTAGTTTGTTCTTGTAGGAAAAAACCTTGGGATGAATTGTAAGGAGAGAGAGAGAGAGTAGACTCCTTTCTCATTCCTTCCTTCTATTGGATCCTTATTCCCACAAACCCTATGTTCCTAAGATACCTATGTATCCTTCCTCCATTTTACTCATGGAGTGCCTATAATGCTCCAAGAATGGTCATTTGTAAGTTTATGTGATATTTCCACACAATTAAAAATATATATATTATTACTGCAAAGTGTTCTATACGATAGTCAATAATTGAATTATGGATGCTCAAATCCAATGCCACATACTCAATATCAATGTTGGGGTCTTATGTCAAGCCTTTGCCTTGTGACCAAGAGTGTTCATGGCTGCAAGAGATGTGGTGATGCAAGGCAAGGTTAGTTTCTTCTTTAGGCTTTGGAGACTATGGATACGTCAACAACCACATGTAACTTGAAGACAAACCTCATAAGTAAGGAGACCTACACAAATATTCAACTTTCATGCCATTTTGTTGTGCTTCTCATAAAGATGTTTCACGAACCTTTTCATAGTGCTAGTAGTTTGAATAAGATTGCCATGCATGAATGTAGTTAAATGGGTTTATATTCTAAAGGGCTCACAAGAAGCAAGAGCATATATGGAAGTGTTTGAATAAACAAGAAGAAATTTTAGAGTCAGATCTAGGTAACTATGAATGTGTGTCTTTAGACGACATAATAGTAGATGCATTGAAAAAGGGCTTGCAATAAGCAAAAATGTCGTGTCAATCATTGGGATTGAAACCTAGCAAAGCAGATAACTCGAAGTGGTGGTCATAGCCTTGGGAAGATACAAATTCTATGTGGTCAAAGATAGCCAATAAAATGGGGGAGGCTAATGAATATGATGACTTTGGATAACCAACCAGTGATGAAGAACAATTGGAGGCTCCAAATGGGGATGATGATATCATTTCTCTTAGTGAGGTTCTTGGCTTAGATGAGGTTTACAACTCAAGTTGTATTGTTAGATAAAGATTGAAGATCAACCCAACAATAGAAGTTAATGGAAAGTATATCTTCAAGACTACATTGGTCAATTGATTGAATGGGAGTTCAACTTTGTCAAAGGATTGATTGACAAGAGTAAGGCAAGGTGTCTACTTTGACCCTAAACCAAAATCACAACAATAAAAAAATGTAAATTTCTTTGGGATAGGTTGTGATTGTGCAATATATTTTGATAAACAAGATTAAGGAAGTGGTCAGCATCCAAAGAGAGATGGGAAAGCCACAAACTTGAATAAAATGGATGGGTCTCATAGCATGTGGTATCTTGGAAAAGTCCAAAAGATGAGAAAAAAGTAGGAGGCACGCATGTGGATTGTAAATGAGGCTTTGATTTGACAAATCGACCTCAAGTCATAGAAGTTTGGCTTGGTTGGTACTAGAGGATGAAAGGATCACGTATGTTTACATATGACTTAACAAACTTGAATATGATTCCTGTAGAGTCAATGATTGCATTGGAAAATTTGACATACAATCCACCAAATGAAATATTTCAATAGATGAGAATGATTATAAGTTGTTTAATGACTTTCTCAAGTATCTTAAGTGTTCAGGTGCATGCTCAAAGTAAGTGATTTAAATTTAGAACAAGCTTTTTATTTTATTTCTAAATAAGCTTGTTACGCTTTTTATAGTGCCTTTTTAATGTAGGAAATGGATCTTTAAGCTAGCACTTCACAAGGCTAGGACGTATTCTTTGTAGTTGAAGTATTGCTACTAAAGGGTTTTTTGGAGAGCTCTTCGAACTAGTCTTATGGCAAGGTACTAGGTTGAATGAAGTATGTTTTTGTTGCTAAAGTATTAAGGTGATGTATAGGGATTACATCATGGCCAAACTATAATGTATATACTATATGTAATATCTAGTCTTCTTTTGACTTTAGTTATGCTAGATACTTTGTATATGTTGTTGATGAGTGCTTGACACAAGATATTTGCTTTTGCCTTGCTTTCAGAACAATTTTGTGGCATTTCTTCAATTTAATTTTTTAATGATGCCTTGGGTGCATAGGAATATTTTTGAAGAGAAGAATCAAAGAAAACTCGAAAAAATATTAATTCAGCATGGTGAATGTGATACTATCAGTTGTATCTATTGGGAGGGGAAGGAAGAGGTTATATCCATTGCAAGGAGATATGTTGACTATTATGGGCTTATGTATTATGTAGATAAATCCTTATGTGAACGGGGGTGTGGGAATTTAAAATATTTTTAACTTTAATCCTTAGTAAGGGCTATATGGCAAACAAACGAGCCATCCAACTACATGCCATGGAGAGGAGGATTTGAGATGAATCAAATCATCACTACTTTGCTTGTAAATAAGGAGATTATCCCGTTTTCTTGCTAGCAAAGTTAGACAAGATAAGTATGAGGAGAATTGATAGCTTAATGGTGATATGGAGTCCTTGCATGAATGTAGCATGATGTTGTTGTTGAGATATCGAGCTCCACTCGTGATATGCCAGGGTGATCGTTGTGCATTTATGTCACCGACTTGTTAGCTGCAGATGAGGTTGGTACACCACCCATGAATAATAGCTAGATGACAGCTATCCTTATCTACTCTAGTTCGTGGCTTAGTTAGTATGCCACATTAGTTAGTTGAGTTTGGTTTGAGACTCATATATAGGGTTCTTCTATTTCTCTGTACGAGTTTTCTTTTTGGCTTACACAACTAAGAAGAGGAAAACTGTTTTCAGCCTCCACCTATGTGTGTATTCCCCCATTGTGCAAGTAAGAAAGCTACAAGTGAGACTCCTTCCTTCTCTCCCACAATCTTGACAGTTGCCATACTAAGCACTTCTATAGCTAAAAAATGTAGAAATGCATCATTTTATTGATAGTGAGATGTAGCAATAGGCCACTTAATGATGTGATGCATTTCTATCATCCTTTCTTGATCATTAGACTAGACCTCCTCCCTTTCATATCTATTAACCTTCTTATTAGACCTTTGAAAAAATAGATCTTTTTGGGCCTTTGACATGGGAAAGTACACTAGAGATGGGGTCTTCAATCAAATAGAAGAACTAGAAGCATGAATTGGAGGTTATAATCACAAGATTTTGTTGGGCTATCTTGAAAATTCATGTGGATTCTTGATTGTTTTAGTTTATCACAATTGTTTCTATGATGAATGTCAAGATTGAAGTTACACCTAAAGTTGGGAGATCTAGTAGTTTCTAGATACCCTTCCATAAAGGAGAGGCTCTCACATCATCACAAAACTTTTAAAAGCTGATACTAAGGCATGGTCTTGGTCTTGAAAGGAAAGTATATGTTTTATGTTGTGTAACTACATCCATGGGTCTAGAAAATCTATGTAATGGGCATTTCTTATATGGGATCTATTCACCTTTTCAAAGATAGCAACTTTTGCTCATACGAAAATCCCTCTAAATCCCCCTAAAGGTGTAATTGATATCATGTGCTATATTAATCTAGTCTAAAATATATCCATTGTATATTTTTTTGTATCAAATACTCAAGGTCATGACCTTGTATCTTATCTTGACTCTTGCACCCACGATTTTGGCCATGATTATCTATGGTTGTTGTGCATAGTTCCAAAAGGGGAGTTCTCTCTCTAGGTGGCTCTTGTACCAAGTTTAAAAAGTTTACAAGACTATGCACTCTAGTGTTTATGTGTGTATCTATGGAAGAATAAGAAAATTGTAAAGAGGGTATTGGGATCCTTTGTGCAGATTCTCAAGTTTCTAGTATATTATGAGCTTTGGTTTTTGTAATTCCTTGTTCCCTTATGTGGGTAATTCCCCATAAGAGTACTTCCAAAACTATATGTGATACCATAGTTAAGCGTTCCCTTCAAGTATTTGAGCACCTGCATCCCTGCTTTCCAATGACTTTCTCGTGGTTTGTTTGAGAACCTACTCAAAACACCAATAACAAGACTTATATCTAGCATGGTGTTACACAAGTAGATGAGGTTGCCAAATAGCCTCTTGTACCTCCCAATCTTTGCTACTAGTAATGATGTATCCTCAATGGAAAACTTCACATTGACCTCCATAGGTGTAGCTATCTCCTTACACCTTTAAGACTTCCCATATATACTACTTTTGAGAGATGAAGATTTTGCCAGGATCTTGCCACTTCAATCCCCAAACAATAGTGCAACAAGCCCAAGTATGTCATTTCAAATTTAGAGCTCAAAGCCTTTTGAGTTTGATAGATCATTGAGATCTCACAATAGAAGTTGATGGCCCCACAAGTGATGTCCAATCATATGTAGTAGATTCAAGTGAAGGTGATACATATGCAGTTGGCATGGCAAGCTATTGTGTTGCCCATTGAGCATTCCCGTTTGGTTGGTTAGGAAAAGCATCAAAACCCCCAACTGACTCAAAACCAAAATAGATGTTGTTGAATCTCCTAGAGCAAGTGGTGCTACTAGTTCACTTGTTGTAGATGACATATCAAATGCTGCCCATGCAAGTCTTTAATGCATCTAAATCAATTGGTAGCTCATCTAAAGCTCAAAGTAGTGTCACTAAAAGATTGCCAACCCCTTTGTCCCCCTCCTTGGGGCTCCCACAATCTCCAAATTTTCGTTTATGAGCTTCTTGGAGCCAGTCATCTAATTTTCCCATTGTTAGTGGTAATCAAAGAATTGCCAAAATCTTGCTCTTCGCTGTAAGAAATTTGCAGATAGCAAGGTCATATTTGCAAGTGGCTTTTGACACAATTGTATGCTTTCAGTGAAGCTTCTAGGTAAGCTTTTGGTATTGATATAAAGTGATATGCTTGTGCAGTGATTGAGTACATGTCATGCCTCATTTATGAGCTGAAAATAGCTAGTTTTTTGTAGACATTTTCTATTGTACACAGTGAACAATAGAGACCTTTTGTAGACAGATTGGTAGCTACACTTATTTGATGCTATTTGGGGATGTCTATATGCATGTTATTGATATGAAATGTCACTATCATGCTGAAATATGATCAGTAACTAGAACTGAAGGTCTAAAAGTACAATGCAAGTTGGTTTTCTGCATCCCTTCTTGGTCACTTATTTGACTAAATTAGGCTTATTGTCTTGCCATTTTGAGCTGCAATCATGGCTGGCAGTAGTGACAGTAGTAACCTGCTACACATTAAGAAGCTTGAAGGAGTACATAACTTTGTGATTTGGCAAAAGTAGTGCTACAATGTCTTGGTGCAAAAGAAATAGGTGAATCCTATCAAGACGAAAGGAATATGACCTATCGACATAGCACAAGATGATTGGGATGATCTTGATGAGCTTGCTCACTCAACCATTGAGCTTTCAATTTATGATGCATTGTTGTTTAACATAGAGGGATTAGATTATGCCTATGCTATGTGGACAAGACTTGAAGAGTCATATGCTTAGAAGAGTGCTGTAGGCCTTGAATGCACATGATATAGTGGACATATATATAGTGAACCCCTTGAATGCTAAGAAGTATTGGAGTTGGAGGTGAGGTAGCATGTGCGAGCAATGCTCCCATTTAAGAACCCCATGTCTAGGTTGTTTCTTTATATTTTCCAAAGTGGTCTTGTTAAAATAATGATAGAAGACAATATCCTTAGGTAACGTCAATAAAATTATAACTACTAAATAGTCCAAGATTCTTATGGAAACCTAAGACGTTGAGTAAAAGGACAAAACACTAGGCAATTAGGAGGAAATTCAAGCAAACTTATCCTTTCGTGATGGCATCTAGTCCTCATATGGTAATCTTAGACAAATCGAATAATTTCTAATTAGTGATAAACTATAGGTCTAGAGAATACATTATGAGACATTTAATCTATAATCTATCCACTTCCTAAAAGGAATTAAGGGAGATATTAACTCAATTGTACTAGGGCAAATCTTAATGAGTATCTTATCAAGGGCTGAAAACATAAGGATTTATTGTTTAGGAGAATAAACCTTGATACTCGAATTGAGGCATCATTATTGCCTAAAAAGTGTTATTTTGTTAAGAGATCTTAAAATCGTAACTTGAAACTATGGAATCTATGTTTGTGAACTCATGGCCTATATGGACACTAACACACAATCATCTATAAAAACCTTGAGCTATTTAGCGGATATATCAACAAATGCCTTATCAACCATTCTTTTCCAAAACCCAGGAGCATTATATAGGCCAAAAGCAATCAAATGGTATGCAAAAGTACCAAAAACTATAATGAATGTCATCTTTAAGTTATCCTCTCTAGCTATGGCCATTTGATTATAACCCACGAAATAGTCCATGAAAGAGTATATCTCTCACCTTGCTAGGTTCTAAATCGATAAAGGGAAAAATCAACACATGGGCGGATTTGATTGTTCTTTTTCTTTCTTATTACCATCGGTGAGGACCAACCTTCCTTAAATGTATCAATTCCTCAAAAAAAGGTTCTCTTAACACAAAAGGCATATGCCTAACCTTCTGCCTCATTGACTTGCTACCTTCTTTCAATGGGATTGTACACTAGAGGGGGAAATCCCCTTTAGTTTGTCACCACAACTCCATGCAAATATATCCCTAAACTCTTGTAGGAGCACCACATAATCTGCTTGCTCATCAGCAAATAATATAGTGATGAATTTAATGGGGCAAGGATCATTGGGAGTCCCAATATCTAGCTCTATCACATCAGCATCACAAATCCTATACTTTGCCTTTATTGGCTCATTTAAACATACTTCCCCCATCCTAAAATAACTACCAAGGACCAACACAATCCAAGGGGGGGGACCTTGAGATTTGAACCCTCCCCCTCACATTGCGTTGTTTTTCCTTGTCCCCATCCCAAACCACCAATGACCCACACAACGCCGAGGGGGGGGGGGGAACCTCAAGATTTTGGACTCCACCCCCCTCGCATTGTGTGGGTCCACCTGGCCCCAAACCCCTCCTTGTGTTCTTCGGGTCCCCCTTTGCCAATTGGTGTTCTCATATAGTTGTGTTTGCAGATATAGATGCTACACAAGTACAACATATTGAGGGGACTCTTGAACCTACGAGGAGTGAAGCCAGTCCTAAAGATCTATACAAGAGCCTACTAGTATTGAAGACACTCCTAATGCTCTAGCACAAGAGCCTAGGAGGATTGGATGAATTCTTGAGGAGATGCTTGTAGATTTCCTTGGTCGAATGGGAAAATAGCATCTACTAGCATGTATCCCAGTGTTTTCTATCACTGCCTCTATGGAGGAATGGGTCAAGGCCTTACGAGTCTACCTCAAGGAACATGATGTCACTTTTTTTGAGTCAACATTTGTTGGAGAAGCTCCTATCGAGGGCTTGTAGTATGTTCACATGAATGATTCCTTTGTTGATAAGCCCCAAAGGAAAAGAATTTATAGGATAGTGCTAAGGGTTCTTAAGGGCATGAAAAAGGCATATCTACAGTGCCCTACACACAATCAGAAGTGTCATCTCATTGAGTACTTTCATGGGTTTGTTTCCTTTCTACATGTGTTGCTAGGGATGAAGGAAAAGAGCCTGTCCAAGACCTAGAAAATACACACCAGCCCTATGGAGCGGAGTCAAAGGGAGTGTAAGAAGCTTCACAGCCAATAGATGTGACTAGTGAGAGGGAGCAAAGTGCTCAACTCGATGTTGAAGATCTGAGAAGGGAACACAGAGGTGGTGAGTTAAATTGTTGAACAAGAGGTTGAGGAGGATGTTGGTGAAGTTCTCATAGCTCTGGTCCCCTCCTTCCTTATTGGCAAAAGGGAGTATGTTCTCCTATCCAATATCCAAGCCCTTTTTAACATCAGGGAGGACTATTGCTCCATTGTTGCAGAGAATCTAGAAATAGATCCTAATCTTATTGTATCAGACTGGGATAAGTATCTGCTTGTGGATTCAAATGTCAAGGAAAAAAAATACATATCTGCAACAACAGAGACTTTAACTATGATATACAAGGATGCACTCTGATATGAGTCATCCATTCCTTCAGAGGAAAAGTTTGAGGCAACACAAAAAAAATTGAATGTTTCTCACTGGGGCAGATCAACAAGGACGACTCCTAAGTCCTTGCAAATCAATCAATCATCCATTCAAATATGGAGTGATGAGTTGCTCATTTCATATGAAAATTAGAAGGTTTATTTCACAAACTATGTTCATTTGGATACCATGTTGATTTCCATTAAAATTTTCTTAAGACTCACTAGGTATGTTTGCTATTTTTTAGCTTATTGTGTAATGAAGATGGTTTCATTGGCCATGCAAGTGGCAAATGAAAGGGAGGTTTAGGAAAGGACTCTACCTTGGGCCATTACATCAAAGACCTCGCCTTTCCAAAGTTGCATTCCACCACAAGTTCTCAAGGGACAATGCAGAGTTCCCTCTTTTTGCATTGAAGATCCTATCAAGATATCTTGGAGGGTATCATATTAGGTGGAATGCAGATAAGATAATGTTTTTGGAGAAACAAGAAGCTATGAGGATTTTTGGTCAAGGCCCTGGTTTTTAGAAACTATGTGCCAAATACCACTTAGCATATGCATCATTCGGGCTAATGAATGAGATCAATGATCCCAATATGCTTCCAAAATATGGAAAAAGGTGCTTGTTGTATACTCAAGAATAGTGGCTTTTTGGAAAAATTGAGTTGCATATTTGCTATGTAAAATGTTTCTTCCAAAAATAGATAATTGATAAGTGTTTTTCTGTGTTAAAATTTCTACAAACACCTCAAGTATTTACAAGGAAATAATGGTTATGGGTATTCGAGTTTTTCCTTGCCTTTGTCTAGTTTGTTGCCACATAGTATGTTTCATCGATGCATCAAAATTCTCCCACTATTCTTTTCTTCTTTGTCTCTCCAAATGTTGCATTGCTTTGTTGATTTCAGATGTTCTTAGTGCTTCTTTTCTATTAGCTCCATGGACAAGCTTTCTATATGTCCATTGATGTAATTATTCTAAACTGTTGGCTCTCTCTACTCCTCCACCATGTCTTGTATGGTTGAAATAGCTGGTACGTGCTTGATAATGGATTTTCTCCATACCTTGAGTTGACCATACTTATAAACTACCATATTCCTTGGCAAACCAAGGGGTGTGGCTATATATAATGTTCTATCAAATCATAACAAAGGATGCCAGATTAGTACTTCATGCACCTACGATTAAACAATTATACGTTATTAGATATTATGAAGATAACATACCATGTAGTGATTTGTCCATGCACTAACCATTGAATTTTTATATTCTTCCAATGCTATTTCAAAGGCTTGGTAGTCGTCTAAGTTCCATGTGTGCATGTCACAAAACTTAAAGATTGTATCTAAAGACTTCCAAACATGTGCCTTGCATGGTTGTGCTTCACAACTATGAGCATGGTCCACAATTGCATTGTGGATGCACTTCCACTTATTGAATTGAAAATGCACTTTAGGGTCTTCAAATCACCTGCTAGATATTGTTGGGTAGTAGGTGGAATAGGGATATAGGCTTGCAATTTGCAAAAGACCTCTTTCATCTTCTTGGCATATGCTCGAACATTTTCATGGGGATCTTGATGGTGTGTCACATTTAGCACACGTAGCCAATATTTTCCACCTCTCTCAAGGGAAAATTTCCTTCGAAAGGCTACGTAAAATAAATTGATTGTGGTTATGGTATCTACTTCTAATCCGTGATACCACATTGTAGCCCTCCCTTCTAGGTTCATGTTAAAGAACATCATTAGATGTCCCTCATCATAAATTCAGCAATTAAACATGAGTTTCTAGAACTCGCTGATGTGAAGCTCTGCATCCTCCTCCGCTAATCCATTAAAGATGGGTAGAGAGAAACCTAAATTTGGTAAATCTAGCATTCATGTAGGAATTGCAATAGGTTACACCATAATGACAATCAAATTTGCTATAAGAGTTTGTAACGGCGTGACTATAACCCCACTTGAAGTGGGTTGAGTTACTAGGAGAATGGGAGCACTAGAGGAACATTCCTCCTCCTCCTAATGAACTATTTGTGGCACTAGGTTACTAAGACCTCTCCCTTATAGGGTTATCGAGCTGTAGTTGAGGGGACTACCTCCTAAGGATTTCAGAATGGTGTCTCACCCTTTCCACTCTTTCTTATTTTTGGATCTCGGCTTGATGGTTTTTATCAAGAAATAATACATATTTTCTCTCTTAACTTCTATGGCTTTCTTCTCTCTCTTCATGTCTTTCTCTTTCTATTTACAACCTTTTTATTTCCTAGAATAGTCTTTCTCTCTCCTCTACACTCTTCTTTTCTCTCGTTTGTAGTCATCTCTCTCTTCTTTCTCTTTCCAAGTTCACTTCTTTACAAGTGGTATCAGAGCATAGGCTCTTGATCCATTTGATTTTCTAAAGTTTTATACATATTTTCTCTATTTTCCACCATGAAATATGAGGTAGCAAGTGCAGGTTTTGCATGTGGCAAGTGTTAGTAGGCTTTCTACTTGGAATAGAGACCAATCTTGGAGCTTTTGACAAAGATCTGGGAGAGCTTTAGCCAAAACCATGGGAAAAATAGTAGATTGCGCAGCAACATCAATTATAGGCCATTTTGAAGGTAACCCTATAAAAGAAGAGGTAACTGGACTTAGAGAAGACTAAAATCTCAGTTACTTTTTGGATTGAGAGTCTTCTTCTTCTGCCTACAAGCTTGCTTCAACTCCCATGGTGGATTTGTTCAATATTTTTCTTCCTATGTGCATTAACGATAGCAACCACTTCTTAATCTTGATTCTTTACACTACATAGAGAAATATTGTAACACAATGATCAAGGCATCAACTATCATGTGGACTACTAAGAATTGGAGCAAAATGCACTATATTTCTACTCATAAATCATCATTTCCATGAGTTATTTCTTTCTTAACATCCATTTTAAATAGTCTTGGCCATTTAATCCTTGACGAGGTCATCTTGGTCAATCTTGTAGCTTGGTCATTCTTCATCAAGCATGGAAGTATTTGTCTCTGAAGCTTAAAGAGAGACGAAGCCTTTAGATTCAAATGATTTTACATGGTTTTTCTTCTTCATTATCAACATTGGAGCATTATGGGTTCAAATGGAGCATTATTGAGCTATGGACTCCAATCTTCAATCAAGATTTGGGGCGAATGGGATTAAGCTTCAATCTTAAGTCACTAATGCTTCAATATTACTTCCAAGAATTCAAGGAGCAAGGATTGGAGGCTATTGGAGTAACATCGATCAATCAAAAACATATTCAAGCATCGCGGAGCATCCAAGTCTTCTTAAAGTAATGCAAGAGGTATTTTCAATCAATTCTTAATCTCTCTCTCCTATTCACTTGTTGGGCTTCATCCACTTGATATGGAATCATCCCATTGACTAATTGCATTACTCTCTTAAAATTATAATGAATTGAAAGCCTTGTTTAGCATTGTGGCATTGTATTAAATCTCTTATTCAAGAGTGAGTTGTTGATTGGATTCATTACTCTTATCCAATGTTTTGCTTATGATTATTGATCCATAGTATAACAAAATAAAAATCCATTGTAAAGAGTAAGTTAAGATGTGAGTCACTATGATAAAACCCTCTCCCTACTCATTTTGTGGATTCCAATTCTATTCTAACGCATATCATGGAATGAGTTGAATGATTCCTTCAAGAAATGCACATCATGATGGTTGATTAGGATGTCAAGGGAGATAGAGGGATAAAAGAGAGGTGACTCTCCCTTACTATCTAAGATCCCAAAGAGGTGCAACCAGCCAACTCAAGGGGAATTTTGTCCACTTCCCGGTGATTGGGAGCCCGTGTAGGGAGCCCATCCCATTGTTTTATCCCTAGCACAAGTATTGCAAGTGAAGTTATTGAATATTTGAAGATTTAAGATCAAGGGCACTGAAATAGGGCATTTCTTGATCAGTCTACAGAGATTCTAGGTTGCTTACATGTCTATTCACCCTTTAAAAGCCAGATACATGTGCTTACAAGAGTAATAGGAAACTTGAGCATTTATTGGGCTCAATTTTCAGCCATTTATAGGTGCTACATGTTATTCCACGCTTATTATTTTAGATTGCTTTAGTCTAATAGTGCATTGGGGGTTATTTTGGGGTACTTTCAAGACCAAGGAGGGATAAGTGGTACATGGCATTTATTGCTTCTCACAGTTTATACACAATGTTGTTCATCTCAAACATTAAACCTACAAGGTTAAACGAGACTAAATTTGGACTTACAAGTCTCCCACAAGGTCACTCAGACAGGGATAGCAAGTCATGGACAATTTTTGTCATACAACTTTGAGCTACTATAACTTATTACTTCCTCATTTAAACTTTACTATTAATTTTTCTATTTGAAGAGGAAAAAAGCTTTGATATGAATCAAAAAGTTAATCAATCAAAGCTCTCTAGCGAAAGTTATAGCAGATTCAATGATTGTAGGTACTTCAAGGTACTCCAAAATGGCAGATTCAAGATTGCAGGTACTTCAGGATTGTACTTCACGATTGTACTCCAAAATGGCAATGAAGAGGGGTTTAAAAAAGGGTAATGAGGATTTATGACAACAATCCAAATACTCCATGAATCCTAAGACTGGAGACATCCATGGGGATGATCATGAAGAGGATTCTTATGGCATGGGTGCCTATACTACATTAAATAATACCTTATGTTAGCATGAAACAAGGCATTCAAACAAATGTTGTGAGTTACTAGATGCTATAAATAAGTTTGGCAATCAAATTGAGTCCTATCTTGATAAGATTAGCACACAAATCACAACATGGATGGATTTTCAAATACTAGAGAAGGAAAAGGAGAGGCAAGAGAAAGAACAAAACCAATCTTCTATTGGCAAACTTGCTACCCAAATTACCAAATGGATGGAATCACAAATGAAGGAAAAGGAGAAGGAAAAGGAGCCACAAATTGTTTTTGATAGAGTGCGAGGGTCATCAACCAATGCAAATTCTAATCCTTTAGCCATTTTAGGGACAATTCACCATTCCACTAATGAGATTGGTGGGGTTTCACATAAAGACAATGATCATTTTGGTAAAGCAAGTGGGGGTGGATATGTAGATGGGGGTAGTTTTTGGACCACTAAAGTACCTATTCCAAGTGTTACCCCAGCCCTCCCTTGCCAAGAACTACTCTAACAATGGTAGCTATGGTGGTACTAATAATGATTAGCCTCATGGTGGTGGACACCCAAATCATGGTGACAGAGAGTTGAGAGACAAAGATCATACTGACTACGTATAATGACCAATCATCTTCTCCATCAAACCTTGAAGAGTGGCTTTCTAAATTGGAGAATTGTTTTGACATTCCCTAGAACGGGTGACCAAAAGATCCACTTTGCTACTATATATGTAGAGGGTTTTATCCACATTTAATGGCTCTACATGAAGAAGAAAAACCATTAGTTGGACACTTGGGAAGATTTTAAAGCTCTCATGGTACATGTCTTTGTTTTCCCAATGGAAAAAGAAAAGCTTGCTAGACATTGGTATGGCCTAGAGTAGAGGAGTCTTTCTATAAGAGAATATTCTAATCAATTTTAAACTTTACTATATATGCGGAGTTCATTAGTGATGATGCTAAACTTCACAAATACATGTAGGGTTTAGATCCCAATCTTTTAGCTAATGTAATGGCACAATCTCCTACAAGTCTCTTTAAGGCTATTGAGTTGGCTTAAAGGTGTTCCAGGAAGTATAGAAGAGAGGATCCCTTGCAATCATCTTTAAGGCTATTGAGTTGGCTTAAAGGTGTTCCAGGAAGTATAGAAGAGAGGATCCCTTGCAATCATCTTTTGGGTAGTAAAGAAATACCTTGAGATAAGGCCAATTATCAAGGATAGGTTTTTGTGGAAGTAATGTCTCATTTTGCAGCCCTAAAGTACATGCTTATTTAGCTTTCAATGCTTCAAGATAGAATGGTACTTTTAGGCCACCAAACATTCCAAGAATGGATCATAAATGAAGGGATAACAATCCTAGAAATACTTTAGCCACATTGACAATCCAAAGTCTATTCTTATGGACCTATACAATGAAAGAAAATAAAAGGGACTTTGTTTTAAATATGATGAGAAGTATATAGCCGACCATGCTACAAACTATGTTTATAAGAATGCAAAAACCAACACTCATATTATGTTAGTTTTTGAGGATTCAGAGGATGATAATGGTGATGCAAATGCACTTATGATTGCTACTAAGAATGAGGATGTTGAGCAAGGAGAGTTCTATGATATTGCTAACACTTTTTCTTTTGACCCTGGTTGTAGTATTCCTTTTGATCTAGGTTGAAATGATGCGACATATACGGCCACTATTTGTTCCATTTCAATGGATGCATGGATAGGATCAAGAGCCCAAGAACACTTCATATCCAAGGGTACACTAATGGAAAAAATATGTTCATTTTGGTTAATAGTGGTGGTGCCTATAGCTTTATAAATAAATCATCCATAGATCGATTGTGGTGTTTCCCTATCGATTTTCAGTAGCCTATCAAAGTCCAAGAGGTGAATGTAGATAAAGAAATTAGTAAGAAAATATGTCCTAAGCTGTACATTCAATTGGCTGAAAAGGCAGCAAATGGACTTAATTACTTTTGATATGGACCCCACTGACATTGTGTTAGGAGTGATTGGCTGATACAATCACAAAAAATTGTTATGGACTTTTATAAGCTATACCTAGAGTTTATCAATGGTGGATAGCTCATATAATTGGATGGAATCCATAACAAAATTGATTTTCAAATTATTACAACAAAGCAAGCCAAAAAGGAGTTCAAGAAAAGATCCCAAATCTTTGTATTGACTCTCAATAAAGAAGTTCCAGATTAGCCCAAAGAATCAGCCAAGAATTTGATGAAAGCCCTTTTAGAAGAGGTCAAATATCTATTCTAGATACCTATAGCATTGCCCTTTAAAAGACAAGTTGATCACCGAATTGATTTAGAGCCTTATTCAAAGCTAGTTAACGAATCACCCTATAGGCTTTCTAAGTGGGAAAGATAAGAAGTTTCCACATAGATTAAAGAACTATTTGAGATGGGGTTTATAGAGCCTAGTTCCTCACATTATGCATTCCCAATCCTCTTGGTGAATAAGAAGGATGGATCATTTTGGATAATTTACATGATGAACTAAAAGGAGCAAAGTATTTCACCAAAATAGATTTACAAGTTGGCTATTATCAAATTTGCATGAGGTAGGGTAATGAAGTTAAGACTGCTTTCATTGAAGATTGTGGACTCTATCATTTTTTAGTTTTGCTATTTGGATTGAGAAATGCCCTAGTTACCTTTCAAAGTCTCATGAACAAGATTTTACATCCTTTTTTCTTTCACTTTGTGCTAGTATTCTTTGATGATATACTCATCTATAACAAGACAATACAAGACAATTTGACACATGTGAGGAAGGTGTTTGATATCTTAAGACAACATAGGTTATTTATTAAGAAGACACATTGTCAATGAAAAGGGACTTTAGGTTGAACCCAAAAAGGTGCAATATATCAAAGACTAGCCTACACCCACTATTACTATTCTTTGTGGGTTTCTTGGTCTCTCTTCATTTTGTAGAAGATTTATTCACATTATGCTACTATTGTAGCCCCTCTCACAAACAAGCTAAAGAAATTATCTTTTTTCTCGGATGGTGTAGTTGATAGGAGTTTTAATCAGCCAAAATATTTGCCTACCTTAGCCCCTATCCTTATTTGTCTTGACTTTTCTAAAGAGTTCACAATCCAGTGTAATGCTAGTGGTTGGGGCATTGGATTAGTTTTATTATTGTAGGAGCATGTAGTAATATCCTTTGAGAGCCCTTAGATGAATGATAAAAAGATGGCAATGAATATTTATGACCAAGAAATACTGGCCATTTTTCATGCAATCAAGAAGTGGTATCACTATTTTTATGGCAGACGATTCTAGGTGAAAAGTGATCACATGGTCCTCAAATATTTTGTATCTCAATCGAACCTCACTCCAAAGCAACGTAGATAGGTAGCTACATTACAAAATTATAACTTTGAATCAAACATACTAAGGGCATGGATAACATAGCTATTGATTCCTTATCTAGGATGTGGCATGCAAGGTTTTAGCCATTTCAGAATTTCATAGTGATTAGATAGAGGAAATCTAGGAGACTTATCTTTTGGATCATGACTTCAGCCTTATATTTTAGAAATTATAGCAAGGTATTATGGATGATAACTCCCAATTTCAATTGAGAAATGGTCTCATATGGTATCATGGCAAGATTTTTATTCCACATACTTCCCCACTCACATAGAAATTTATCCAAAAGATGCATTCCTTGCCTATAGCTAGTCATTTTGGTGTCTTCAAGACCTATGATAAGATTTTTAAGAGTTTCTAAATTGGAAGGTCCTTTATTTTATTATAGCCATTTCCCTATCCCTAAAGGTAAATTGACACATATTACTATGTATTTTATCACTAGCTTACCTATCACTAAGAAAGGATAAAATGGCGTTTATATGGTGGTGGATAGACTCACCAAGGTAGCCCACTTTATTCCCACAAAACTTCAATATATAGCTTCTCAAGTAGCTAGTCAATTCATAGAGGAGTCGTAGAGCATGTCTTCAAGTTACATGGATTACAGTAGGTTATAATGTATGGGAGAGATGCCAAGTTTATGAGCAGCTTTTAGCAAGTGGTATTTAGCTCCATGGGCACTAAATTAGCTCCTTCTACATCCTACCATCCTCAAATAGATGGATAGATAGAGAGGGTAATAAGTGATACTTGAGACAATTTTTCCACGATGTACAGAATATGGGATTCTTGATTGCATTTGGTAGAGTTTTCCTAGAACACCTCCACTCATTCTAACATTGGATATTCACCTTTTTGAGGCTTTGTACACTGACAAGGTACCCCTTCCCACAATCATTTTCAATAAGGTAGGTCCCTACCATACACAACTTTTTTCCCTACCTCCGACCAAAAGTTATGATAGATTCATTACAACAGGGTACTATAGTAGATAGTATGTTGTTCCATGTCTACAATCTTCATTTGGCCAAAGATTTATGATCAAGTGATGGATTTTCTCTTTTTGCATTGATATACATGCAATATACTTTATCATAGCTCCTGTATTCTTTTCATATTCTTGGAATATTCATTGATTCATCCATTGTGATGATTGAAATAGTGTAGTACTATTTTTTGCTCTATCACATGCTCTATAATAAGTTTCAAATTTCTATTTGGAAACAAAACATTTGGGTGGGGATAGAATGTAAGAAACATGGAATAATAATGCGGGGAAATACTGGCTACACTAGTTGGTATATAAGGTGTAAGAGACTTTTAATTTTCACCATTTAGATTAATACAAAAGTCTCTTCATCTACATCTTCTCTCTCTCAACTTCCATGGTTTTCTTCTCTCTCTTCATGTCTTTCTCTCTCTACTTCTATTCTTTCTCTCTCCTCTACACTCTTCTTCTCTCTTTTTGCTCTCTCTTCTTTTTCTCTCCTAGTTCACTTCTTTACGCATGCATTGCACCTAGTGGTCTTTAAGTTGGGTTCTAATGACATTGGTCACTTGGCTCTATCTCCAAACCCTCCCACAAATCATTTAGGGTCTTGAAGGGTAGGATGACTCAAAAAATTGGTAGACTATCACCCTAAATGCCACTATATCACACTTCACTAATAATTTTGTATTGATTGGTTCCTCAAATGTGGGACATATCTAGGAAACCTTGATTTTTCTAGCATTAGACCCAACTCCCAATCATAGATCTACCCACCTCTCACCATTAGGCACCATCCCCCATAAGCACATAACTCTTCCTTGCAAGTACACCAAGTACTGCCAATGAAGAACTATCGAGTTTGACCCAAACCTCATTGCCAAATCAACACCTTACCATCTTTCACCATTCTATTCAACTTCCAAGCATTTGATTGATTGCTATGGAACTAGCAACCAATAGTGAGGGGGATAATAAATTGACCCTTTCCAAGATTTCCAAGGTTGATTAGCATAACAAAAAGAAAAACAAAATGAATTTTTTAAAAATCAAATTCACAATAGGAATAGGACATCACAAAGTATATGATCTGAAATTCAAAAGTGAAAAATCACCTTAAATTATAAAAAGCAAAAATAACTTAAAGGTGATGAGTGTTCCAAAACAAGTCATGGAATTAAGATTTAATATTTGGACCCCCAAATATTTGGTTTAATATATTTTCCAAGCATTGGGCTCTCTCCCATGAAAATTTTAATTAAAAAATCATGCGCATATAAAAGCAATATGATTGAGTGAGATAGTGAGATTTAATGTAGACACACTAGACAAGTTAATGACTTTATGATTGTATGCAAAGAGGGTCTGATTGTACATACTCAAGAGTAAAATGGATTTGGCTGTGTAAAATAGTCAAGCACATATTTAAGGTGAGAAGGTAGTCAAACAACTCCTTTTGGTGGTTGCAAATTAAACAAAGATTATTTTCCTCTTGCTTTTACTTGGCCATGTGTAAAGTAGTCCACCTCATATTTAAGGTGAAAATTTAATCAAGCTACTCATTTTGGTGGTTGCAAATTAAATAAATCTTATCTTTTGGGTCATTAATTTCTCCTATTTTGATTTTTTTCCTCTTTGTCTTCTATTGCTCAAAATGAGAGAGAGAGAGAGAGAGAGAGAGAGAGAGAGAGAGAGAGAGAGAGAGAGAGAGAGAGAGAGAGAGAGAGAGAGAGAGAGAGAGAGAGAGAGAGAGAGAGAGAGAGAGAGAGAGAGAGAGAGAGAGAGAGAGAGAGAGAGAGAGAGAGAGAGAGAGAGAGAGGTAGATATATAACTTGCAATGGCTTGGAGTAACAAGTGGAGGAGGTTGTTTCTCCTAAGTGGAACTTGCATGATTGAGGAGATTTACATATATGCTACCAAATTATGGAATCATCACACCTCTCAAGAACTACTTTTAGACTACACATGATGAGTTCTCCTAGCTTTTGTCTATTGTTTCTTGGGGTTTTTGAATTATGGCTTGGTTTTGTAGGAAAGACTCTTGATTAAGCTAGGTTGTGGATATCTTTATCAAGGATATTGCAAGGTGAGAGACTGCAACACAATGGCTAGTAATAAATAGTGCATGAAACAATATGCATCAATATGTCTAGATTCAAAATAGCATGGGTGCAAGCCTACAAACAATCTCAAAGTGGTTCTAGGATACCTACAATATTGAAATTTGCATTACAATTTATTGAAAAATGAATCTAAAAAAAAAGACTTATTTTTCTTGAGCCATAGAAAAAATTCATTTAAAATAAATAAAAATGGTTTTAGAATGTTAAGCCTCATAAATGGTCGAGCACTTGAGATTTTCTTAAAGGAGAATATGCATATAGTACTTGAAAGTATAAGAACTTGATAATACACAAAATAGATAACCAATTCAATATTATGAATTGTTTGCAATCATTCATGCATTGAAAGTTGGAGACCTCATATTTATGGGACTTTGTTTATGGTTTTGACTAAGTATTGGTATTTTGAAATACATTAGTGATAATAGACTTGAGAGGAATGAACACAAGATGGCCTAAATTAATGTAGTTTATGTGGTTTGACCACTATTCTTTTAAATGCATTTGTGATCACAATAGGACTTGAGAGAAAAAAAGGCAAGACATGCTTACATAATCCAAAACTAGCGATCCGCGTGCGCTTCGTGCGCACGGAATGCTAGGCCACTTCGTGGCAACTTCATTGCCTCAAAGTGGTGAGTGAAGTAGTTGTGCTATCCCACGGTAACTTCGCTCAACCATCCATTTCTCATCTTTCTCTTTCCTCTTTTTCCTCTCTCTCTCTCTCCCCCCTCCCTATGTCTAATTCTCTCTCTCTCTCTCTTTCTTCACCTTCTATTTTAGTTTTTTTTCTCCTCTCTTGGTTTTTTTTCTCTCTCTCTCTCTCCTTTTTTCTCTCCCCGCTTTTCTTGTCTCTCTCTCTCTCTCTCTCTTTATTCTCTCCTCTCTTTTCCTTCTCTCTCCCTCTCCTCTTTTTTTCTTTTTTTTCTTTTTCTCTCTCTCTCTCTCTCTCTCTTCATTCTTTTTTTAATTTTTTTCTTTTCTCTCTCTATCTCTCTCATTTTCTTCTCTTTGAGCTTTTCCTCTCTCTCTCTCTCTCTCTCTCTCTCTCTTTCTTATCTCTTTCTCCTCTATTTTATATTTTCTCTTTCTATAATTCTCTTTACATGTTCTCTCTCTCTCTCTCTCTCTCTCTCTCCATCCACCTTGCCCCACCCCCTCTTCTTTCACTTTCTTCCCCCCCTCCCCCTCAATCTCTCTTAAAATATGTAAATTTTATCTTTTTCCTATATATACTTCTCTCTTTATGTTTATATTCTCTCTCTTCTTCTCCTTTCTCTCTCTCTCTCCACCTCCTTTTCTTCTTCTCCCCTTTCTCTTAATTTTCCATTTTTTCTTCTCTCCCTCTCTCTCTTTTAAATTTTATCTTTTTCTTCTCTCCTTCTCTCTCTCTCTCTCTCTCTCTCTCCCCTTTTTCTTTCTCCCTTCCTCTCTTTCTCAAAAAATATTTAAAATTTAAAGAGATTTTTCTATTTTCTCTTTTTTCCCATCTCTCTTCCTCTTTCTTCTTCTTATTCTTCTTCTCTCTCTTTCTTTCTCTCTCTCTCTCTCCTCTCTTTTCCTTCTCTCTCCTCCTTTTTCCTTTTTTTCTCTCTTTAAATTTTTTTCTTTTCTCTTTCTTTTAAATTTTATATTTCCTCTCTCTTTAATTCTCTCTTCTTCCTATTTTCTCTCTCTCATTTTATTCTCTATGTCTCTCTCCCCCTTCTCTCCTCTCTTTTCCTCTCTCTCTCTCTCTCTCTCTCTCAAATTTTATATTTCCTCTCTCTATTCCCCCTCTCTCTCCCTCCCTCTCTCTTCTTTCTTTTTTGCTCTTTGTATATTTCTCTCTCTCTCTCTCTATTTTAATTAAAAAGAAAGTTTCTCTTTTTTCTTTTTCTTTTTTTCTCTCTAATTTTTTTTCATTATTTTAAATTTTATCTTTCCTCTCTTTATAATTCTCTCTCTGTGTTCAAATTCTTTCTCTTCTTCTTATTTTCTCTCTCATTTTCTTCTCTCTCTCTCTCTCTCTCTCCCCCCTCTCTCCTCTTTTTCTTTTTTCTTTTCCTCTTTCTCTCTCTTAAACTTTATATTTTATCTCTCTATAATTCTCTTTCCTTATTTTAAATTTTATATTTATTCTCTCTATAATTCTCTCACAGTGTTCAAATTCTTTCTCTTCTTATTCTTATTCTCTCTCTCTCTCTCATTTTCTTCTCTCTGTCTCTCTCCCCCTCTCTCCTCTCTTTTTCTTTTTTCTTATTCTCTCTCTCTCTCTCTCAAATTTTATATTTCCTCTATAATTCTCTCTCTCTGTTCCCCCTCTCTCTCCCTCTTTCCCTCTTCTCTTCTTTCTTTTTTGCTCTTTGTGTATATATATGTATATATATATATATATCTCAGATTAAAATTTTAAATGTAAATTTTTTGTTTAATTAAAATAAGGAGAGAGAGAGAGATTAATCTTTTAAATGTAATTTTTTTAAATTAAAATTAAATTTGATATGTCATCTCTCTATAATTCTCTTTCTCTCTGTTCCCTCTCTCTCCCTCCCTCCCTCTTCTCTTGATCTTTCTTTTTTGCTCTGTGTGTGTGTGTGTGTGTATATATGATTAAACTTTTAAATGTAAATTTTTTGTTTAATTAAAAGAGAGAGAGAGAGAACCTAGGCCCTACATATGAGAGAGAGAAGGGGGAGGGGGGAGGAATTTAATTAAAAAGGGGAGGGGGAAAAGAAAGAGAGAGATTATAAGTGAAAGAGAGGGGAGGGGGTTTTAATTTAAAAAAGGGAGGTGGGGGGGGGGGGGGGAGGGGAGGGGAGACTTTAATGAAAAAAGGGAGGGGGAAGAGAAAATGAGATATTTTCCCTCTCTATAATTCTATGACTGTGTTCAAATTCTTTTTCTTCTTACTATTTTCTCTCTCTCTCTCTCTCTCTTAAATTTTATAGTTTCTCTCTCTATAATTCTCTTTCTCTCTATTCCCCCTCTCTCTCCCTCCCTCCCTCCCTCTTCTCTTTTTTCTTTTTTGCTCTTTGTGTGTGTGTGTGTGTGTGTGTGTGTGTGTGTGATTAAACTTTTAAATGTATAATCACAGAGAGAGAGAGAGAGAGAGAGAGAGAGAGAGAGAGAGAGAGAGAGAGAGAGAGAGAGAGAGAGAGAGAGAGAGAGAGAGAGAGAACCTAGGCCCTACACATGAGAGAGAGAGGGGGGAGGAATTTTATTAAAAAGGGGAGGGGAAAAAGAAAGAGAAAGATTATAAGTGAAAGAGAGGGGAGGGGGGTTTTAATTTAAAAAAGGGAAAGGGGGGGGGAGGCTTTAATGAAAAAAGGGAGGGGAAGAGAAAATGACATATTACATGTGAGAAAGAGGGGAGGGGAAGGAAATGGAGGTTTGGAAAAGGGAGTAGGTTCGAGAAGCCCTCTAGATGTTTGGGGCTTTCTGAACCTATAACTAAAATAATATAGTAGTAAGATTTTGATTTCACAATCAAGTGTAGAGGAAGCTTGAAACATGTGCATTGCTAATTTATTGAGTTGTATAGGTGAAGTTAATGAAGTTCATGAAATTATCTTCATAGAATTCACTCCTAGCCTTTGTGATTATAAGTGGAAAAGAGTGCATGGATGCTTTCTTTGGGAAAACATGAAAATTGGCAAAACTAGGATTTAGTTGTGATGTAGAACCTAGGATTTAGTTGTGATGTAGAACAAAATATAGTGAATCAAGGTAGTCTAACCAATTTCTCAATTGTAATGAATTATTATTATGAAATGGCAAGGTCTACATACTAAATAAATTGAGGATTCTCCATAAAGTCATGATGGACTATTGGTAGGGCATTCACACATACAATGTTGAATAGACGTTGGATTTTGGTGGAACAACTTTTTATTGGCAATAAATGATGGTTTATATTTAGGATTAATGCCTTGAATTTTGTAGGAGGGACCATGACGGGTATTATCCATACTAAGTCTACATATTGAAATGTTAAATATGATAAAACCAGTGTAGTCATGTAATTTTTGTCCTTGTTTTGGCCCTCAAATGGTACCACATAGTAATCAAAGAAGAATTGAGTGATGATTGATCCATTGTTTGGTTGTCAAAGGAGATCCACCTTAGACTTTCATGTAGGATAATCGTAAATTATATTATCATAACAAACAACTTTTTGTATGAGCATTACTACAATCTCTATGTATAATTCTCAATTTTGTGGCAAAATTGTACGTCTTCGATGCAAATATAATAAGCTTATGTGCCAAGCACAAACTATGCATAATTGCATAAAAGTTTTGAAATTTTTCTTGAGAAATGGCTACATCTTTTTGTATGGACTCCTTCACTTGATTTTATAAAGGGAGATTTTTCCAACCACCTATGTTTCTAAATTCTAGAATGATTGATTGAGACCCAAAACCAACTAAGCTAAATGGAAGTAACAGAACAAGAGTCAAAAGTAATGTGTAATGAATGATACTGTGATTTGTTCCATTTCAATGAGGATTAAGAATGAAAATTGGTTTACCAAGTCTTCCAACAATTATCTATCTTTTTCATCAATGACTATGTGTAGGTCCTATACCTTTCCAACTTATAGTTGCATGTAGTGGTTCTCATCATTATAGTGATAACTCCAAATTAAGGATTAGATTGGATTTTATATCATTGGGATGAGATGAATATTAACATGTGTTTGCATATCAACTTTCATTCAATAGTTTTGAAAGAAGAAAAGCATTGAAGGACTATATGTGTGGTAGATAGGGGTGCAAAGTTTTGTGGTACTTTGCAATGTGCAAAAATCAAGCTATACAAATGAAAATAATGCTTTTAAGCTAACAAGTATTTACATGATTTTGGGAAACATAATAAAGTTTTGATTGACCTGGTTTACAAAGCACTAGCTCGCACATGATACATCATTTAAATGATTTAAAATGATTTTTTCCTTGCCATCAAAAAGTGGCAAGTTTCTTTTATGGCCCTTGGATCCCGCTCAAAAATCACATTGTTAAGATATTATTTATCATAGTTTTGGGTTATGAATCTCCAATTAAAATTAGTGCTAGAAAGATGTGATATAATCTTTTAAGGCCATTTTGTGTTGCATTTGAGCACATAAAATGTGTTAAAAGTCATTCTTGATGAAGCAGCCCAACTTTGTTAACTATTGGGCTTAATATATGGGATACATGAAGGGTTAGGCATTATGCACAAAATAATAGAAATGACAAATGATAGGAAAATGGGGAAATTTTCCCTCAACCATGAGCGTCCCCTTCAATCTCTACCTTTCTCAACATGTGATCTAAAATGCACATCTTTAGGGGGATCCACCAAAACTCAAATTTGTCTCTTCTTTCAAAAATTTCAACTTCTAAAGCCTTCTATGTGAACAATGCTATAGTGTTGTGGAATGTGAGTCCATAGCTCACTATTACAAACAAATGTCCATGAATTATCATGTTCTAACCAACAATAACTTGTAAAATAAAATATAAAGATATAGAAATATACAAATGATAATATAGTTTTACTCAAATTAATTAGGAAAATAAACAACTATCTCCGTGCACCACAACCTATGAGGGGTATACAGAAGAAATCTATAAGGAATATATACACCAGATTTTATCAAATGTTAGGTCATGCCATCAAAATGTTCATTGACAAGATCTTGGAAATAAAATTTTAGTAGCAAAAACATGTTGGAATAATCACTAGCATAAATATAAAAAAACACCAATATTTATACCAATGCTTACGCAATGTTTGTAGGACATAATAAGTTAATAGATATATCTATGGTTGCATAGGAAAATAAAATTAGTAGGGATTTAGACATATTACTATCCATGTCTCCTATCCTATCAAATATAGACTACTTGTTTGTCAAATATATATAGTATTAAAAAGTTGACAATACATTTTGAAAGTATTTCAAAACAACTATCATTAGGTCAATATATATTTGCAAGCTACACATTGCTATTATGCATGTGCACACAATACGAATGGTCAATGTTGCATGCACCTAGCTAGCACACATGGAACTCACTCCTTAGGAAGGGTTGGCTATTATAGGATATGAGGAACCCACATGAAAATGTACACACATGGTGTATGAGTTGAGAGGAAGCCCCTTCAAGGGACTCCAACTCTCAATGACTCCTTATATGAAATAGCTTTCAAGGCATAAGAGACTTACACAAATAAGGATTGCACTAATGACAATGTATGCAATCATATGGGCCTCAATTTGCATGCGTCAAATCCTTACACAAATATTTTATCTATTAATAGGAGGTTTTTGAGATTCACCATGTGGCAACAAGAGATAAGGTTTTGAACCTTGCTAGGTGATAGTAGAACAAAAAGTGTAAAAGTAAGAGCAGAGAAGAGAGAGCACACAAAGGAAGAGTAGGACTATGTTCAATGCAAAGAGGGGAGGATGGGAGCATGGTCATGCCAACGGTGGCATTCAAGCATGGCTACAGATAGATACCAGTATGGACCCTGCATTCCACCAACGCGGGTCCATTTTTCACTGGCATGTGTTGGTCAGTTGTTTGAGACTCTCACACCTTAGAGTGATGTTTTGCATTTGAATATTGTTAGTTCATGCTAAAAATCATGATCAAATCAATGCATAGGTGGGATGCTATTGGGGATATGTAGATGTAGTGCTCCACATAGCAGCATAAGATCGAGTCTTGCCAAAACAATTATTCTTTTGAAAAGTCCCCAATTAATAGCATGGGTAACTAGGATAGGTTATGCATGGGACCCACGCTGAAATGTATCCCAAGCCTTGAAGCATACATTGATGAGCATGAGGAGAAGGGGTTGCACATCACCAAGGAGCATGTGGTCTCTCTATGTCTCCCTCTCTCCCTCTCTCTCTCTCTCTCTCTCTCTCTCTCTCTCTCTCTCTCTCTCTCTCTCTCTCTCTCTCTCTCAAGCACGATGGTTGATAGGGCCACTATGCTTGTGGTGGTTGATAGGCCTAGGCGCGCGCGCGCGCGCACACACACACACACACACACACACACACACACACACTCTCTCTCTCTCTCTCTCTCTCTCTCTCTCTCTCTCTCTCTCTCTCTCTCTCTCTCTCTCTCTCTCTCTCTATCTCTCTCTCTCTCTCTCTCTCTCTCTCTCTCTCTCTCTCTCTCTCGACAGGCGTCAGTTGACGAGGTTGGCAAGAATTTATATGCAGGGGGTTGGGAAAATGACGAGAAGAGCCTCCTCTTGTGGTCTTCGGCATGTCCGGCTCCTCCACCTCCTCTACATCACCTGCCGTAGCCATGAATTTATATGCAGGGGGTTCGGCTCTCCTCGTATATATGCCATGGGATTAATCATAAATGTACATATATATGCCATATGATTAATTATATTACTATAACTCATTGTTACATATGTATGCCATGGGATTAATTATATTTCCATAGTCTTATCATATATGGCACTTTTTATACTCAATAACTTCAACTAATGCAGGTTTACAAAGGGGTCCATTTTTAAAAAGCACATTAATAGTGAGCCATATAAATTTTGTTTGTGAGAGAAAGGGGGGGAAGAGGAGGGGAGATAGAAGAAGAAGTTGAAGAAGCACATTGAGACTTTCTTTTGAGGTTGGTACAAGGGTTGCAACAATGTGATGCCTAACTCCTTGGGCCATTTAAACTTTAGTATATGAAAAAAGCACGAGTATTCCATGATGCTCTTGTGATAATGCTTATTCAATCATTCATTCCATCAAACATCCATGTATGTTTAACAACTATTCCTTTCACAACATGATTGGATATTCAAATACCTTTTCTATTTGTTTGATTTTATTGTTGGAGCTATTAGAATCTTATTGAGGAAACCCTATTTCATGGTTGTATTGTTTAACATAAATAGTGACATGTTTTAATAGCCTTTTTTGGTTTGTTCTCATTAGCTAGAATATAATGTGCTAAGAACCCAAACACATGTAACACATGCCCTCAGTGCATGGTCTATTTATTATCCACTATGGAGTATCCACAGTGGTTCTTACTTGGCAACTCATCATGTTTGGTACTTTGAGAGAGCCCATGTGTGTATCCTCTGCAATATGTCTACATTAAATACTTCACTACTTATCATGCTTGGTGCTTTGAAAGAGCTCATGTCTCTTTTACTTTGAAAGAGCTCATGTCTTTTTTACTTTGGGGTGCAGAAAAGTGTTACATAACTCCTTTGGCTTTTATGTTTCTTTCATGGGATGCATATGAGACTAACAAGACCATATTGTTATTTAAAGTTTGGTATGGTTCAAAAACTACTGAGTATTTCATGATAATTTGTGTTAATTCTTATTTTTTATAATCATTCCATGGAAAAAGTATATACATTTGACAATCATTACTTTTTATGACTCAATGCCTTTTTAAATACCTTTCATTTCTAGTTATCAGTAGGTTTTATCTTTCAAATTATTAGTAGGTTGTTTGTTTTTTGAGTTATTAGTAGGTTGTTCATGCAAAGGTGTAGATAAAATGCCCTATATGGTATGACAGGGGGATTTGTAGGCAAGATACTCTTCTATCCCATTAACAAGATAAACCATGTCTTCAAGGAAATCCCATCACATGGTTTTTTTGTTTCACATTAAGGGTGATATGCTTTAATAAGCATTATTTGGTTATAATTTCATTCAATCATTGACTAGAATATAATGAGTAATAAATCGACCATATGTAAGTCATGCCCTTAGCGCACAGTCACTTTACTATCCTCAAAGTATCCATAATCATTATTTGGCTTGTTATCATGCATGGTGTTTTGAGAGAATCCATGTCTATATTGTGCATCATTTAGAAGAGCTATAGAAAGACTGGTAGTCCCCCATAGGAATACCTTATGCCAGTATTGTCATAGATGCTTGGTACCCTCAAGCACAAAATCATTTTGCTAATTTGGAAAGAAAGTTGAATTTGTTTTTTTTTAAAACAACAAGAATGCCTACTCTAACTTTAAGTTTGACCATTAGCTCTTGAAGCTTGCACTTGAAAAGAGATATATCTAACATAAGCTCCAAGATAGGTGCTTTCCTTTTTATCACTTTGACAAAAAATAGAAAAGAAGCATTTGAGCTATAGGACTTTGTAGACACCTTCAACTATAAGAGTTGATGACCTCCTTCACATAAGTATGAGGAATGCCATGCTTACTCATATTGGTGCTCTACTTGGATTTGATAGAATATATTGTCACATTGTTACCTTCATCATGAGAACCTATAGTCTTATTTATATGGTTTGCACGGATGATGCTCTCCCAAATCCAAAAATGTAATACAGAATGATAATTGCAATTTCAAGGCCAACACTTGTTGAATATCATTTTTTTCAATGCAAAGACTTTCTTTGATCCTTCTTCACTTCTTCAAGTCTAGCAACTCCCTTTCTTTGATCTTTCTCCACTTCTTCAAGTTCAACAACTCCCTTTTGTTGTGTTGTTTGAGTATGTCCAATGTGATGGATTTTTCCTCATTCAAATCACTTAGCATTGTTCTCAATCTCAAGATCACTCTTTCTAGTCCACACCCATTGACTATATAAGCTTCTATCACCAAAACACGTGATAATGTCACAATGCATCTATTGAAAACATAATAGAAAGAAAAAGAAAAATGTATGTTGATGTGGAAGCCATAACTATTGAATCATGAAGACTTTCACCTTAGTAGCTTGGGTGTGGCATAAATAAGGACCTTAGAGCTTCATTCCAATCAACATGTTTTGTGCGTAGAGATTTTCTACTAGTTACTAAGAGCATTTTTTGTGATAACTATTTTTGGCAACCTTTGCAGCTTTGATTGCTCCAATTTGCAATACTTGGTTGGGTTTACATTTTATGATGGGCTTATTTTTTCTCTAACATTGCAAACAACTAGAATCTCAAGAGTCACACTCCTTCATTTAATGTCAAAGTGGACCCCATAGAAAATTTCAATATCATCTAACGAGTTTTCTAGGGCCCACATGTGGCCATTAAAGTTGATAACCAATCAACTTTTTGATTGGTTGGCTTTACTTCTCTCAATGGGTTTAATTTTTGGAAACTTATCAGTCACAATTGTTAGATGTCATTGGGTGCATTCCTAGCCATGGATCCCAAATTACATGAGGTCTTAAACCCCACGGGAGATACCATTGCTTGATGTCATCAGGTGCACAACTACCTAGGGTCTTAAAGATCCCATGGGAGATATTGTTGAGGGGGAGAGAGAGAGAGAGAGAGAGAGAGAGAGAGAGAGAGAGAGAGAGAGAGAGAGAGAGAGAGAGAGAGAAACCAAAAAAAGTTGGTCACTCTTAGGGAAGATAGTACATATTATTATGTCATGATCTCACGTGGTTTTTTTTGTCTAATTTTGTATGTTTTAGAGAGAAAAATGAAGAAAGTAAGAAATTACTACTAACTCAATTTCTATGTTGACTAGAATAATCCAATCCCCTATGTATGTGTATGTGTGTGGGGGGGCATGTAGCAAAGATATACATACATACATATATGTGAATATTTACATCAATACTAACCAAACATTGCCATACAAGCATGCAAAGATTAATTTCTAGTGATTTAACATCAATCATAATAAAATATTTCCATTTAAGCATGCAAGGGTTAATTTCATACTAGCCAAAGATTTTTCAAGACAGAGAGTGGAGAGGAGAGAAAGACAACAGAAGCGAGAGAAAGAAGAGAGAAAAGTCTAGAAGAAGAGAGAAAGATAGGAAGAAGAGAGAAGGAGAAGGAAGCCATGAAAGCTATGACAAGGAAGGTTGAAGATGAAAAGGACTTTGTTATTTACTCCATGATGATATGGAAATAACGTCTTTTACATCTTATATACTTGTGCTAGTGTGACCCCAAGTATATATATCAACTATATCAGTATTTTTCCTTCATTACAATCTATCCCCACTCAGAATTTTTTGTCCTAAAAAAATCTAATGGTGGAGTGGAACAAAGTCTCTCCTACATAAAAAGGGTAATAAAGGGGTTATTTACAAATTGAATAGAAAAGGGTTATGTTTTATTCAAGGAACATTCACAGAGATAATGATATTTGTAAATAGGCCTTGAACGCATGTGATGTAGACCATATACATATAGTGACCTCCCCGAGAGCAAAGTACTCAGCATAGACATGTCAAAAGATTTCCTAATCTTTAGGAATCTTCAAGAGAACTCATGAATTCAAAGATGAAGGCTACATATAATGTGCACATCCATATTAAACCATAAAAGCCACAACTTACCCACAAGTCTTCAAAGATTTATTCTAAAAGGTAGTCTTTGTGATGTCCACTATGGGCCGTGCTATATAAAATCTACTTTAACTTTTCATATGTTGATCCAAATGAGGTACGCTATGGCTCAAAAGAGATCTTTTTTGGGTACTTTTAGCCCTATGTAGGACACATGTATCTATACTTAGTTAAAAATTTGGACTGGTCCAAAATAGAGAGCTATCGTGCATGCAAATTCTAATTAAACAAAGCTCATAAGTTGACATAATCTTCTTCTAAAAGATCATTTGAAAAAAGAGGAGTGATTCCAAGATGGTTGTTGGTCCAAATGGAGATTTTTCCAATATCAATCCTTCATCCACCTAAATCAAAAGGAAAACTATCTCCAAAGTCATGCTTGGACCATAAAACAGATCCACATCATATCCCTCATTCATTGTTCTATAGATCCTCAAGAACCAACATGCTTGTGGTATATGTCTCTCCACACTTAAAGCAAAGTCCTTTCTCCTTACACTCTTTGTAAAGCTCCAATAGAGTAACCTTGTCATTATTAGGAGTAGTAGTTAATCACACAATTTTAAGTGTTGATTCCATGCGTTAATATCATTTGTACACTTAAAACCTTTTGTTTGCTTTGGTGCTTTGAATGTAGGGTATAATGATACTCTTGGGCTACTCGGCTACCACTAGACATGTTGGTTTAAAATAGACCTTTGTTGTCCATAAGGTTGTTGAATTGTAGGCTCCCTCCTTTTGCATACCATTCTAGAAACTCAATAGCCTTGAGCAAATTAATAGGAGATTGAACCATGAAATCAACTCTATTTTGCTAACAGAGGTTGGATTATAAATCATACATGTACTTGTAAAGATTACCATCATTACTTATGCTTTCAATGTACATTGTAAGGCTGAGGAATTGGTTTGTGTACTCATGTATCATGATTCCTCGTTGCTCTAGCCATACAATCTTCGAGCAAGCCTTTCTTTCTACACCAGAGATAAAAACACTTGTGCCATGAGTGCCTTAAAAGCTATTTCTCCCACTTTATGTAATGCCACCAAGTGTACGCAAATCCCTCTAGGTGCAAGGTGTCAAAATTGATCTTTTATTCTCATTTGAAAGATATCATAGTAAAATTTCAACTTGGATATCCATTCCTCAAGGTTTGAAAGAGATGATGATTGACCATTATACTTTGACAATACAATATTATCCCTCAAATCACGATTAGTAAAGAGACCAGTTATCTACTAAGTGGTTGATCATACTAACTATCCAATTGAACCTCCATTACTTGAAAATTTTCTGCACAACAATGTTTGAAATGAATGTTGAAATCTTCCAATTAACCATATATTTAGGAGTTTGGGAATTTTCATAAAGTTTGGGAATTCCTAATGTGATTAATATTTGGACACATGGTCAAATCTTATCCCCTTATGTGAAGGTGAAATTTTCCCTTGATACTATATAAGCAATCCCCCCAAGTCCCACTCCCAAATATGGGCTTAATATTTAGCCACTTGGTCAAATCTTTACTCCTTATTTGAAAGTGGAACTTGGGATATTCCCAAATTCTCTAATATGTTATTAATTAGTCCTCTTTGCCATTCACAATTCAAGCCATTAGTACTTTTGAAATTATCATCACTTCATTGAGATGGCTCACTAACCTCATATTGAATGTTTGTGATTCCTCTTGGTCTTGTAATGCCTTGGGAGTTTGAATCCATTTGCTTGACTGCTGCAATCCTTGTATTCACACTTGCTTGTACATTTTCTCTATTTTCTTTATCTCCCATTTGAAAGGCCATCCATTATGCTATTCAGGATGCGATTTGAGTGTTGGATTCCACAAGTTTATAAATGGATAGCATGGTTTGGTTTCCTATCAACACCATTTGATCCATTTTCATAACCAATTCATTATATCTTGATGCATGATGGGTTTCATATTTAGATATTGTAATATTTGAAACAATAAGTTCTCCTTGCATTTGAGGGTCTTGGAAGGGTCCATGAGCATTGTTTCCATTAGATAATCCTTGATTTTTAATGATATATCCTCCTAGACCTTATTTCTCCTTTATGTCCTTTTATTATGTTGTAGTCATGTTATACCATTGTTACTAAAATTGCAATATCTTGAGCTATGTAGCTTTGATTCAACAAACCACCCCCCTTCAGTCACTATCCCAAAACCATAAAACTTTGAATTTCTGAATAATTAATATTATCATTTAAATGAAATATTACAATCTCCTTTTCAAATGGAGCATCTAACATTGGTGATTGTGTCAATATAGAAAAATGTTATACTTACTATAGTGTGGCTGACAAACATTGTTCACTACTTATCAATGTCTTGTTTAAGTCTATGAATGCTTTGTATGGCCTATTTGAGCCTATAATATCCTATAGGAACCTTATAAACCTATCGATACCCCGTAGGACCTATAATTGACCTGTAGGAACCTATGAAAAAATTGTAGCACTAGTAAATGCCATCCTTATTCTTGTAATTCCTTGTAAATACTTATATGAACTTGCAAATTTGCTAAACATTCAAGACATTTTTTAAGCTTCAGCCTTCCACGTGTATTTCTATGTGAGGGATAAAACGGTGGGGAAGGGCACCTACACAGGCTCCAAATCATCGGGGGGTGTGCCAAGCTCCTTCTCAAGTTGGGTTGTGGCTCTCCCAGTTCTTCAATAATAAGGGAGAGTCACCTCTCATTTGTCCCACTATCTCTTTTGACATCCGCCTTTTTTCTTAAAGGGAAATTAATATCTATTGGTTCCAATATTTCCAAGAAAATGAGAATGGAAATAGAAATTGCAAACAACAAAAATTGAAAGGATGAGAATGGGACTCAAGATTAGACAGTATCTTTGATGAGTGATGAATCATTGTGGATGAGCTGACATGGCATGAGAGCGGCACAATAAAATCTTCATAGGGGCCCTCCTTGCTTCGTATCGTGGAGAAGTAAACAAGCGCGTGCGAGGCACAACCCCCCTATTCACGTCATTTTGTAATGTCTTATTTTTTGTGAGATCTTACATCCATTAAAAAATTTCTAAGAAAATTCCATAAAAGTATTAGGCTTTGGAAAAAAAAGTAGAATTTTTAAAAGAATTTTTTGAGCTCGTTTGCTATTTTAAAACTATTTTAAACAAAAAAGACCTAAAAATAACAAAAAAGCACAAAAAAATCACCCAAAAATAGCATATCATGATATGGTGCGAAACCAATCTTCCTATCCTATTCGCGTCATATCATAATATGCTATTTTTGGGTTTTTTGGTCATTTTAGGCCTTTTTTGCTTAAAATAGTTTTAAAATAGCAAACGAGCTCAAAAAATTCTTTTTAAAATTTCATGTTTTTTTAGAGCATAATAATTTTATGAAAATTTTTAGAAATTTTTTGATAGGTGTAAGATCTTACTAGAAATAAAGATCATAACATTATAGTAGAGTCACATGTGACCATTATCCTAAAGCTTAAATTTTTTTTGGCTATTCTTTTTCTTTTTTTTCCTACCTATCATTACATAATTTAGATCCCAAAGAGACTATATTTTTAAATATATATTGCATCTTATTATAGCTTGATTTATAAAGATATCTTATTGTGGAGTAAGGGGGAGCATATTGTCATGCTTTGTAATCCAATGCCACTTTTTTTGGGGGGGGGGGGGGGGGGGGGGGGGGGGGGGTTGTTGAGAGTGTATACATGCAAATCCTCCTTATGCTAGAGAGTATAAGTGAAGTTGAGTGTGAATGGTCTTGAGAGGAAGGGAAAATCCTAACCCCCAAAAAGCACAAAAAAAGGCCATCATGATATGGCACAAATAGGGGGATTGCGTGATGACCTAACCCCCCTATTCGCACCATATCATGATGGCTTGCTTTTTTGTGAAAGTGAGATATATTACATTTGAAGAAAGATATACAAGGATAAGGCATCAATAATATAGTGATGCTTTCAATTATAAAATCAGTCTAATGAGTAGTATCATCCCATGATATCAAGCCATCATTTAGGTATTGAAATCTGATAGTGCTAATAAGAATCAAAATCGAGGATATTGAAACTCAATAGTGCTATTAAGAATAATAGCTAAGGGTATGATGAGAAAAAGAATCCCAATAACTAATATCAAGTGAAAAAATTTATCCTTCATATTCTTCGAAGCATCCTGCACACAAAATTCTCTTAGTCCCTAAAGTTGATACGATACACAATATCACTAATACTTTTATCTATTAATAGATTAGTAATTTTTTATATTTTAATATACTAAATATTTAATAATAATTTTTTTAAATTTATTACTATGTAAATATTTTTGTCTCCCAAAAATCAAAGTACTTTCTTTTTTCTAATTATAATATATTATCATTGTCTTATCCATTAGTGTTTGCTAAAAAGTTGATATTACAACACTGTATAATGAAGATATTCAATTTTCAAGTGCCGAGATCAAGGTGAAATTTTTTACTTTCTATTTTTTTAACTTGAGGTTCATCCTTAGTATATCTATCCCTACCAATTTATATCAACACCATGGGACTCTTTTAACCATTTTCTTATGAATCAAATTGAAGAGATGGAAGAAAAAGCTCGGATTTAGTTGAAACAAAATATTATAGAATGGATGTCTTAGGACACAAAGTAAAGATGCAGCTTGGATGTCCCAACCTAGTTGGGTTTGCTGAAAATTGATGAGCTAATCTCATTTTAGGTCCATGGAGGACCATATCTCTACATCTCAATCAGCAAATAAGTGGTGTTGGTCCTCTGTGTATAGACTCTTTTGATTGTTGATCACCTTCTCAAGATTTTGTGAAAGGAGACAAAGGGAGACCAATGCAGACTATTGGTAAGAACTGAATGTGATTTTGGCAAGAAATATTACGACATAGTAAAATCTGCTTTAAGAACTAAGAAACAAAGAGAAGAGGAGAGATTGAATAGTTCAAATGAATGTAGACGAAAAAAGAAGTGTGATTTTGGTGGGAAACGTGATAGTAGAATATTTAACCATTCAAAAAGAATAATAATGGTCAAAAAGTGATCCCTAACATGAGTTAACATCCTTAGGCATTTAATGGCTGACCTCTTAAATGAATAATATATTCTCTCATTAATCACGTCTGAATGGCCAAATTTGGAGGGTTCATTCTTTTAAAACCTCAACTAATTAATAACTTAATCATTTTCTTACAAGTGCCATTTTTGTAACGTTTTTGGTCCTAATTTCCCTCCCACTTGTGACTACGCTCTTGGGCATAACCAAGAGACCCCTATATAGCTAGCATATCTACAATGATAGCACCTCTTGGAATAACACCTATAGGAGTGCCACTCCCATAAACAACAAACAAAACCTGACATCACGGGAGTGGATATGCCTATAGGTGTAGCAAATCTTGGAGGTGATAAATGTCCACTTGATGACAAGAAGAGAATACTGCATCATTGTCTTTACAACTTGTACTTGAGTCACCCTCTCTAGAACTGACATGGGAGCGAGGAGTAGCAACTAGCCATGGGTTTAGAACATTTGTATCTCCACAATATACCCTAGAACCACACTTAGAATGAGGAGGAGAGGAAAATTTGCAACTCCTTAAGACATCCATTGCAACTACCACCTCCACTAATTGAGTGAGTCATCCTTGAGCCTCCCTTTGTGACCCCTAACCTAGAGCCTCGACTCCACTTACAAAAAATCGATGCATCGAAGCTTGGAACACATGGATCGTCCAAATGTTAATCAAGACAACTCTTGGTATGCTATCTCTAAAGCACCCCATTTGATTCGGAGACATGCGTAAAGATCTCTTATAGTTCCTTATCTATATAATATTGACTCATCATTTATAATGACTTATATAGTCAAAAATTGATATTAGAAGAATTAAAATAAGGGTGAAAGCGAAGCACAATAATATATATTTGCAAAGAAGTATGTAAGTTATAAAATATATAATAGAGTGAGAATAGAGTAAAAACATAAGCAAATAGTCAATGAATTTGACAACAAGTGGATGAAAATACCACCATGACAAGCTCTTGGTGTAGCTCGACATACATTGGAAGGTCTATGATTAGGTCTCCATAGAAATAAGAGTCTACTTCACTCTCAAAGAATTCTTGTACTCCTGTCTCTTTCACTAGATTGTTCATGTTTCTCTTCTCTACATGTTGCAAGCCCTCCTCATCCTCCACCCCCTACAGCAAGGACTCCTCTACATGGCATATCCAGTCAGATACTATCAAGGTCAGGACAAACCTAGCATAACTTGTGCCAATCATGAGATTTAGTCCTATTATAGCGTCATCTTTAGAAAATGCAGACATGAGAGAGTGCATCATACCCATTGGCATGCGGATAGACCGGATAATTTGCTTCACCATATACTCCTCTTTAATAGATAGGACCTAAGGAGCATGAGGTAGCTGCACATGACCATGAGATCTCGTTTGCAGCCAATATGCCTCCATCTTCCCTATCTCCTTCAAGTCCATTCATATCCCCAAAGTGTCCCTCTTTCTCATGATATGGTCCCACAACAAGTTGATAACATTCTTGAACATGTACATGGGATCTAGCAAATGGTTGATCTATAAATGGGTCCAATAGCAACTCATAGAAAACTGAGAAGCGTTGCATTTTGCTTGGAAGTGACTCATTGTTAACCATCTTCCACTCACACCAATTTTGGATATTCATTCATGTAGGGGGTCGTCCAAGGAAAACTTCTCTCAAATAATGGCCCTCTAGCAACAAGAATGCATTATATCCTTGATAAACCATCTTCATCATCATCCCTAACCTTCAAAAGTCTAACTTTGGTTTCCCAAAATGGATATGCATGGTTTCTTGAGGTGACCAAGTCTACCATAACATCTATATCTAGTCAACAGAAATATAAAGGTGTGATGTTAGAACTAGCAATGAGAATGGAAGCTCATTTACCTGAGCACTCCTCAAAACCTAAAAAGTCATGTATGGTCCATATATAGGGATGACTTGTATATTAATGGACCGCCTCCCAATATGATGGCTCATATCTTCCACATCAATCTCCTCCTTCCACAATATCTTAAGCTCATCAACTAATGGATGGAGATACACATCCATATTCTTGACTTTATAGCAATTGGGTATAAGAAAGCTAAGGATTAGGTGTCCTTTCTTCGTAGAAAGCTGTAGCAGGATGTTGTAGTTCACAAGGACTACTAGCCATATATTGTAAGAAGTCACAAGTGGAGTTCAAACGAATTCACGCTATCCCCGAGTCAAAGATTCCTTGCCTCTCACATTCAAAGCTTGAAAAAGTGGAATCAATGTGACCCCATACTCATGAGTCTGGTGGTATTTGCTAGATTCTTGTGGGATCCAAAATGTGCTTGACAATGGCTCACACACTCAAGCTCACTAAGGGACCTCACAAGACCAACGTTCACAGTCCTGTGGCCATGGGAAACTAGTAATAGACTAGGAACTCTCTCTCTAAAATTTGACACATTGTATTATAGTCCAATCTTCTAACTAACTACCTAAAACTCCAAGCAAGATTGTCCAAATTGAAGGTGCCTAGTGAACCACACAAATGTCACAAAGGTACCTACTCGATTAATTTCCGTGGCCTCTAGATAGAGGCTATCTACTCAGTTAGGGATTCGGCTGGACCTCATCTTTTAGCACAAACGTAACACTTACTTTCTCCTTATTCTCACTAGAACCCCCTTTGAATCCTCAAGACTAATTGACTTAGATCTCCTCACCCACTGAGTCAATATATGAACCAATTGCTATGCAATGGCATATGCATAAAAATGCTTCAATTCATAGTATTGATAAGAGATCTCAAGCATTTTTAATGTGAGAAATAATGAGTGAATGCAACAAACAAGCATTTATATAATTTCGTGACTTTCAACTATGTGTTATATCGATATTGCACACACCCCAAAAGCACAAAGTGTTCATCACTCGTGCTACTTTTGGATACATATTTCGCATATAATCACCCTAAATATTGTGGAATAGGGCCATGTGTAAATACCACTAGTTAGTTCAAGGATGGTTACACACCCTTAATCCCTTTCTTGGTTTGTTGCCATATTCTTGACATGTATCCTCTGATGGAATATAAGCAGCCGCTCTAGCATGCTAGAGGTAGGTTCGGTTTGGTCTAGTCTTTCTCTCTCAACCCCTGGCGATGACTAGTATCACATTGGTGGAGACGATGGGCACCAAGAATCATTTTCTTAGTCTCTTCTCACCACAACTAGCTCATTTACTTTCTCCTCCCACAATGCCACTCTCCTCTCTCTGTTGATTTCCTTAGGATGAGCCGTCCTTCATCTCCAAGAAACACCCCTAGCTCTCCCAATTATGAGGATGCTTCCATGCATCCGGAATTTGCAACCCACAATTTGCAGATGAAATAGATGTTCCAAGCAGTCTCCAGCATGCTGATACAAGTGAATCAGACAAATCAAACAATGATCGGTTATTTAGCATCTACAATGTCACAAGCACAATGCCCTGACCCTAAGGTCAGACTGAAACCTTTTGCAGGCTTACCCACTAAAGATGCCTTGACCTGGCTGGATCATTTTGACAACGTTGCGAGTTACCATCGTTGGTCTAATGACAGGAAAGAAATGGAAGCCCGCGCCCTGTTGGAAGGAGTTGCCGCAACCTGCTTCATTCAGCAGACTGACGACATCAAATCTGATTGGGATATGCTTACAAAACATCGCTTAGACAGCATTGCAGCTGCTCTGAAGCAACAACAATTAGAACCAGTGGCACAGTTTGCAGCAGTAAAGCTCAATCAATTGCTCCTACGCGCAAACTCGGTGATGTCGAGGGAGATGAAACTCTTTTTTCTCTGGCCTCGTTTTTGACATGATCTATCCCACATCATTCCTCTCGGCAATCCAAATAGCACAACGAATAGAGGGTTCAGAACAACTAGATGCTGCAACTTTACTACCCTTACAGGCAACTCCTCAACGCCTTGCCATGGATTCTCACCCTGTTCCCATGGAAATTGAAGACCCAAATGCTATTACTGCAACATTTATGGGCATATTCGCAAAATCTATAGGCGGTTGCTATCTACACAGCAATATCAGAATTCTCTGGTTCAGCTTGCCGATGCCGCAACTTGGCTGAGTTACCGAAAAACATATGAGCGAGAGGATGGTGGAGGAGCACTGCCTCACAGATTCAAGAAACCACATCTTCCGGACGCATGGTGTGTTCAATGCTAGTTCAATTCCATAACACATCTCATGAGGCACTATTAGATTTAGGTAGCACAATTTCTTCTATTTGCAAAGATTTAGTTCACCAATTAGGACTTGCCACACCTCCCATCACAGTTTTATTTGGAGATAACAATCAGGTCTACCACTCTCATACCCAAGTTCAATGCACATTCTATGTAGCTCATAAAAAATTCAGTCATTCTTTTTATGTTTTGCCAAGGCACCTGTTTCCTTTAACTTTAGGTTGTGATTGGTTTGTAAAGATCCGAGCTCGTTGGCTACGATTTGATACACATTAGCTCGTCTTACCATGCACCATTCCGATTCCAATGTCATGTCTCACAAAGGCCCCAATTTCATTCAAACACAATATATTGTCATCGACCAGCACACACATTTGCATGATATCCAATCAAGTTCCCCAAGTTATTCCATGAAAGTGCTCACACATCTTAGATCAACCTTCCCACTCATCACTCCATAAAGACAGGTGACGCTCCCCCAGTCCGAATGGCTTCTCGTCAAAGATCTCCGCTAGAGCAACATCAAATAAATCAAGTTGTCCATGACATGCTCAAGAAGGGGGTTATCCAACCCTCTTGCAGTGATAGCCTCACCTACTATGGAAGGAGGATGGCAACTATAGATTTTGCATAGATTTTTGGCCCCTCAGCAAGATCAGAGTGCATGGCCTTTACCCATTACCGCGGATAGATGACCTCTTGGATCAACTAGATAAATCTAAATATTTCACCTCCTTAGATCTAACATCTGGCTATTGGCAAATACCTTTGAACCTAGTTGATGCCCATAAGACCGCGTTCTGCACCCCTCTAGGATTATTCTAGTTTACATGTATGCCTTTCAGGTTATCAAATGCAGGTAGCACTTTTCAATAAGCACCAAACACAATCTTTAAGGACCTGATCCTTCAAGGCATTCTTCTAGTCTATTTAGATGACATCCTCATTCATATACAAACCTGGGAACAACATTTGCAGGTTTTGAGAGAGGTCCTTTGCAGGGTAAAATATTACAACTTACAGTTGCGACTCAAGAAATGTAAATGGGGCATGACTAAACTTAAGTCCCCAAACCTCTGTGAAGACATTCCAAAGCTTTCTGGGAATGGCAAATTTCTCTCTTCGGTTTGTCCTCTTGAAACCCTCCAAACCCTCCTCCAATTGTTGATGATACAATTAGGCCTAATGCCCTCTTGAAATATCCAATTGTTGATGATACTTTTGAGTATTTGATACTTCTTAATGGATTTTCAGCAATAGCCTTCATTTCTATCCTTCTACTTGAGATGTAGTTTGGGAGGAGGGTTTGGAGGGTGATTTACCTACCAAACCTAGATACTCATCAAGTTAGATGATCTTGGGGAGGGATTCTTCCTCCAAATATGAGTTGTAAAGTCTTCCATTAACTTGTTGAGGTCTTCAATTAGATGATTGAGGCATGATTGTTATTCTCATTGGCCATTAGATCCTCATGTGGTTTTGAAGATTGACTATATTCTCCTCTTGAAATAATTTAATACCATAAAAATATATTCATCCTCTAAAACCTTAAAGGGCTCTCATGCCAAGTCTCACTTACCTATAAGTGTGTTAATGGAAAGGCATACATGTTTCATCTCTCAGTCTAGAGGGCCCTCCTTTTTTCAGCTCAAATTGCTTCAATGCTTTGTTGTTTCCTCCTTCAATTATAAATTCTAGAAGCCCTCATTATCATCCTCTTTGCGTTTTTTCCCTCCATTTTCCTCCTTTTTGTCTAATGGACCCCATTTTTGAGAAATATTTGATGAAATGCTCTTGTTTCATACATACCTTTTGTACTAGAATTTCAAAGTTTTAGCAAGTAAACAAAAGCCATGACAACCTGATTAGTGCTTGGGATTGGTACTAAGAAAATCAATGTCCTTATCCTTTGTCTAGAAAGAAGAAAAATAAACATACCTTCCTCATCCTTTTGATATGGCTACCCTTGATTTTGATAATTCGTCGAATGAGTAAATCTATGCTCGGTCATCTATGGATACAAAGAATTTTCTAAAATCCCCTACGAGCTCATTAACTATTGAAAAATAAGTCAGGTTACTTGTTAAAAAGAACTTGTGTGCATGCCAAGTGACATACCCTATGTCTCAGTGAATAGCGGAGATGGCAATTAATACCTGGATATTCGGATATGAATTATCCATACACGACATTATATTCGTATTCGCCAAAATGCCCTTTTGCTGGTGGCTCCATTGTTGGATGCGGGATTACCGTTGATGCGTATTTCCCACCATTTTGGGGCCATACTTTCAACTTACGAATCTCTCTCTCTTTCTCTCATCGGAACTAGTGTGCCGGAGTGACTCCTTTCGATTGCGATGGGGTTAAACTAGTGGAGAGATGGAGATTGAACCCGTGGGAAGATGGGGAGTAAAGCAATGCATGTGGTCACCCTCTAAAGAGGGGAAGAGAAACTGGTTCCTTTAGAGTGTCTCTCACTCTCCCTCTTCTTCTTCTTCTTCTTCTTCTCCTCCTCCTCCTCTTCTTCTCTCTCTCTCTCTCCCTCTTCTTCTTCTTCTCCTCCTACTCTGTCTCTTCTTCTTCTTCTCCTCTTCTTCTTCTTCTCTCCTTCTCCCCCCTCTCTCTTCTTCTTCTTCTTCTTCTTCTTCTCTCTCTCTCTCTCCCTCTTCTTCTTCTTCTTCTTCTTCTTCTTCTCCTCTTCTTCTTCTCCCCTCTCTTTCTCCAACATACCGTGGCCTCCTCTAAGGCTTCCTATCTCCCTCATTATGATTGGGGGGGGGGGGGGGGGGTTATAGTGGGAAGGGGGGGTATTATTAGAGTAGAATAATGCAACAGTGGGAGGGGGATTGAGGTGGGTCGTTATCATCGTCTTCATGCCGTCGTTGACTATCTGTCATTGTCGCATGCTTCCTCGTCAGCTTCGTCCACACCATCACCTGCCTTGGCATCATTGTCAACCTCCCTCCCCTCGCCATCTATTCAGCGGCGGCAACTGGAGAGTGGGAAAAAATAATAAAATCAATTCCTTTCATTAAAATTGGGGGAGGGGAGTTTATATGCAGCGGCAAACTGTTATAGATTGGAAGTGGTCGTGTCTTTTGTTGCCCTTTGAGCATTCACTTGTGCAGATTGAGCATCAGTTGAGCTAGCCACGGTGAATTGCATAGGCATATCCCTAGGGTGAGGATTAGGGGTGCTGTCATGTCCCGCATCTTGGACATTTGGAAGCTTAGATGGAGATAGAGATTGGGGTTGAGCAGTTGTACTTGACAACTGTTGTTGTGCTTCTTGTGTCCATTTAGAAAAAGAGGGTGTAGGAGACTTGGGACTCATAGGTGGACTTGGCACTGGGCTGAAAGATTTTCTCATGGCTATTAGACAACTCTACTATTTGCTTTATCAAGCAATTAGCCTTACCATGAGAAACATTGAGCATGTGGTACTCATTATCCTCTTGGGAAGTTAAAGGCTCCTTGGGCACTAGTGGCTTTTGTGCACACTCAATGGTTACATCTGATATCCACTTGTTAAGCATGCTAGGTTGAGGATCTACCCTTCGAATTGTCCCATTTGGTTTCTTGATTTGGGTTCGGTCACTCTGATGTTATTGACTCGAGGCTTGGACTTTTGTTTAGATTTCCTCCTTCGCTTCTTTGCTTTTGATACGATCTGGCCTTCAGCTAATAGAGGTGGTTTAGTAGGGGGATTTGGTACCCAAATCCATTGGTTACCTGTGTAATACCTTTGAGCACATAGCAACGCTTTGGATATCCATCGTGACTTGTACTGGCTCTCCATTGATACCTTCATTTGTAAGGCTTGGGCTTCTTTTGTGGTCTTCTACGATATTTGTAAGTCCAAAGCGTGTCCTTGGCATTGTCTCCTGAACTTATTGTTTCAAGTATGGCCTCGCTCACTGGTTCTCTTTGTTCAAGATGCGTTTATATCAACTCTTTCAACAAGTCCTTGCTCTTGTTACTAGGCTTGCCTGGTATGTCAAAACATTCCTTGTCTTTCCCTCAAGTTTTTATGAGGTCACCCTTGCGAAAGGTTGTGATTATCCTCATACCCGATAGTATCAAGTGTATCCTCTATGCCTACATAATCGGCCTCACACTTCGTTGGCCTTTTGAAGGGTCGTCCTAGGAGGGTTTCCTTTCCACAATTAGCACTATTTGGAGGAACATGGAATAGGATAGGCAAGCTTTTAGTTTCAATAGTTACAAGGATTTTGCACTTCCCTATAAGTGGTTGTGGGTGTCCCCTGTAAGGATTAAGAGTTGCATCAGTTGGTGTGAGCTTTGGTTGGTGGTCTAGTAGGGTCCATGCTTCATAGGTCAAGATATTAAAATCATCTCCTTCATTGATGAGAGCATCGACACAATGCTCTCTTTTTGTGGTGAGTTTGAACCTAAGATAAGCAGGCGGTACTATGTCTTCATCTTCTAGGTCTTGGCTTATAAATTCAAGCCTTCTGATACATGCCTTTGAGTTCCCAATTGCATAGCTAGATTTGGATTCTCTACTGATAACTTGGGTCATCTGTGCAGTACTGTTCAAGGTGTATCTACATCAGGACTGTCATGTCTAGTTATCCTCACAATAGCTTGATGTTGTTGCATTTTGTTTTGACTAGATACAATCTGGGGGACGCAACCTATACATGTTTTGTTGGTATGACCTTTTTGCCCTTGTTGGGTAGATTGGCCCATTGAGGTTCTAGGGTCTCTATTTGTCTTTGTTCGGGTATGGGCTTTTGGTTGCCGTTTTGCAAGTGAGAGTGTATGCTTGTGTAGAGCCATTACTACACTAGGATCTAATTTGGAGGACCTGTCACAGCGTGTGTTTTCTCTCTAGCCTACTTAGGGGAGGTGCTTGTAGAGGGGACAGAACCCCCTCTGTGGGGGTCCACAGGGGGGGCAGTCCCCCCCAGCCCATAGGGTCGTTATGCTTAACACCATGCGTGATTGGGTCTGGGTCTTATTCCGAAGAGTGGCTTGATTGGTAGTTGGGTCCAAGTCCTATGGTTGGTCCGACTATAGAGTGATCTGATTGTTGTGTGCATTCGACTGGACAAATGGGGTGTCCGATTTTGGAGGGTCCGATTCTAGATGGTCCAATTTTTGTGTCTAATTTTAGAGGGTCCGATTCCGGATGGTCCAAATTTTGTGTTTGATTTTAGAGCATCCGATTCTGGATGGTCCGATTGGGGTTGGTTCAATCGGATGATTAGACGGTTCAAGTCCAAGTGGTTCGATTCTGATTTTCAAAATCAGACAGGGTGTCCCATCAGACTAGGTGGGTTTGTCCAAGTGTCCGATTATGGGAATCGGACGGTTCACTCAGTTCGATTCTAGGAATCAGACATTGTGGTGGCCGTTCAATTCCACCAATCGAAACTCGTGTCGATCACTTATTTGCCAAAAATATGGATATAGATGTTGCTAGTAGCTAGTAGAGCTTCCAGGAATCAAGGAGTGTGGGCCAAGGGCATTCCATACTTGAATCTCACTGAAAGTCCCGATATACTCTGATCAATGTGATGTAGGCCTGGACCTGCAAGCTCTCTCTCTCTCTCTCTCTCCTTGACACTGAAATGCAAAATGAAGTCTCTCTTGCCACTTCTGGCCTCTTATTGCCATGGCTAGGTCTACATTCACCTTAGTCTTGCTCCTCTTACCAGCATTTAACCTAGAATTTTATTTTTTTGCTCTTTTTTTCCATGTTTTAGCATGTTATATAGTAGCAGAAACCCTATTGTGTGCTCACACTGTTTTGCTCCTATCCTACCTAAATGTAAACAAAAATCATAAAGAGAACACCTACACTACTCCAACCTACTTTTCCAAATCCAAAAACCAAAAACGTCCTACTTACTAAGGAGATTGAATACCTCTTCAAACTCCCTCGCTTCCTACCTATCTACCTCAAGCACTGGTACTTTAATGCTCGATTCAAAGCATGCAAGCACTCAAGGCTTGAATTTGTTGGTCCCAGAAATAGAACCAAAATGTAGAGGCGAGTGCAAGCTCTACTGCCAAGGCCCACGGACTGCTTATTGTTTCAACCGTTCCAAGTCGAGCACTAATGGCTAACTCTCACATAACCGATGCGCTATCGATCTCTACAAGTATGGTGAGCTTACCTTAATGCCCGATCGAGTTGCCTTCTCTCCCGAGCACTCCGAGAGCTCCATGATCCAAGTACAAGCTTCAAGCAAGCTCCATCCTCAAGCTCCACGCTTTTACTAACTTGTATAACAAGGAACACACTTATGAGGTCTTAGTAAGGAATGAACCCACTAATAGGAGTAAATCCTGAGAAGAAGACAACTGACATGATTAGGGACACAACTTTACCCGATCTAATTAATATGATCGACACCCTAGTTGCTCAGGAAACCTCGACATGTTGGGAGCTAGCACCAATCCCGTAGACAACGAATTCGACTTGGGAGAATTCCCTATCAACATTCAGCAAATGGTAAACCAATACAACTTACAAACCAAAGTGGTGTATCGTGGTAGACCAGCCGAGGACATCATAACCGATCTTGAGGAAGAGAGAATGTTGGAAAGAAAAGCACTACAAAGCATTGCCACTTACAAAACCAAGAGCAGCAAGCTCAAAAATTGAGATAAGACATAGAAATGTGCGAGGTCTAGTGCATCTTGGCTCTCACCAACAAAACTAGGGTAGGACCAAATGTTGAGTGGGAGAGAGTGCTAGAGGCCAATTGAGTGAGCTTCTCACAAAACGACTCTTAGACAATACAGCCTATAGAGCAAAGTGGAGCAGCCCTAGCAACTACATTGTTAGGAAGACTAGAAATCACACGAAAATTTAAGAGCCATACTAAAAAACCTATGGTTTTGCTAAGCAACTTGACAAGTATCAGTCAAAAATGACTTGTATAGCTTCGTGGAGCATGTACGCAAGGCTAACAGCCTCATGGACCTTGCTCACCAAGCATAAGATTTTGGATTTTTCCTAGGAGACAAAGGACAGATGTGGTTTATTAGCCTAGGTAATGCCAAACGTAATAATTTAAATAACCTGAAGAGTCTCTTCATCAAGAGGTTATTTGAAGCAGGATACTTTGACAACGTCATTGTCAGGTTGATGAATGTTAATCAAAAGGATAATGAGGATATTCGAGACTAATCACTCACATGCGAAATCTCTTTAAGAGAATTCCAGTGGTAGAATGACCTAATGAACGAGCAATCTCCACTATATTTACAAATGGAATTCGAAGCGAAGAGCTCTACAGGGCCTTGGTGAGCAACTCAAACATGCAAAGGGATGTGCTAGCTAGGGTCTTTGAAGAAGCCATATGTGTGGATGACCTACTCAAGGAGAGAAGCTTCAGAACCATGACCTGAGATGACATTGCCTCTAGATCCTTAGAGAGATCTATGACCATTAGTGAGAGATCTAGTAAAAACACACAAGACAAGGGAAAGGGTGTTGACCAAGAGTCAGTGGAAATGAAGCTAGAGTTGGCTAAGATTCAAGAGATGATGAGAAGGCCCACATGATCCCACATGCAATGCATGCATTGTGAATGAAATCACTTCCGAGTCAAGTGCTTGGATCCTAGGTCAAGACCATGCATTAATTGCAGTATGTTTGGCCATGACGTGATGCATTGTAGATTGCCAAAATGATTTCTATATCCACAACCATATAATCAGTTGCACTACTTAGGGAATAGGCTATCAAACTTCAAAAGGGGAGCTCCATTAGCTCTCCCAACACCCGACGACTCAAAGCCAGCAGCCCCTAGGATAGACATTAACCTACATGGATACTTAGACCACCTGGACCTATCATGACCCATCCGCCGAGCGACACTTTGATACATTACGTAGAGGAGCCGAACGAGGGTGAAGCATGTGTGAACCCTTACATCTTGCATGACAAAGAGGGTAACCCCATCTTGATGGATTGTAGACAGGTACCGGTGATGACGTTAGGCAAAGAAGAGGTAGAGGTCCAAGAGGACAACCAAGAACCCCTCATGTGCTGGACTTGCAACCACCCAAGGTATATCTCATCTTGTTGCCCCAAAAGGGAGTAAGCCAATTGAGACAAAGCTGACTTGAGATGTCCAGAGTGCGAGATCACACATTTATATGCCAAGTACCCAAGCAAAAAATCTCCATTAGTTTCATAATCATGCTATCTGTATCATTGGGGTTGTGACACTTGATGGTGAGGTCACATCGATCCCGTTGAATATCATGACCTGAGCACAAACGAAGCAAGTCGGTATCTCATTACCCAAACCTAGAAACCTTGATGCAACTTCAATAGGAAGAAGAGCTATAGGAGAAAGAGAAAGAGGGCTAAGATGAAGATAATGGAGTGGGTGAGAGAAACCCTAGAGAACCTAAAAAATGTTGAACCCATCATAGAAGACAAGATTAATGAGCTCTCTAGCATGAGCACACCAGTCTTGCCAGATGGGATGCAAAGGAAGCATGGATGGAACACCTAGTGGAATTAGAATGCCCCTTTGAAACCTAACTCCTGGTAACCCATGCCCTAGTCTGTGAAAATGTGAGATGCAAGATTTGGTTTGACAAACATGTCAAACAACGCGACTTCGAATAGGGTGACCTAATGCTCCTGTACTCTGTGAAGGGCCATAAACAAAAGATGAAGTTCACGAGATTGGGACCTTTCAAGGTCCACAACATTAGTTGAACTGGGAACATAGAGCTCGAGACTCTAGAGGGAGAGAGCATAGGCTTCTTTAATGGCAATCACCTCAAAGAGTACTACCCTCCAATGCACCCATTGCATGAGCCTCCAATGTTGGACTCGCTTGTGAATGTAAGAGTAGCCACCATCACATTGAGATAGAGGACAAGGATGAGGAAGCCGTAGCACTTGCATACTTATGCATGTCAGTCATGGCCATAGGACACATGCCTTTGATGCGCTCATTGACAAGGGAGATGGCTGTAGGTCATCAACCCCAGTTGCAACCTACTAACACTAAACTCAATCCATTTGGGGGATAGTCTTATTCACTCCTGAGATAACAGTCTTTATCGAGACTAAAAGCCTCCAATGATCTTCTACATGTTGCCTAACACTAGGACCACTAGTAAGGAATCACTGTTAGGATGTGTATTCAAGAAATAGGCACATTGAAATGTTGACTACGACTCACAACATGTTCACCTTACCATTGGTAATGTTTGAATAGTGATGACTTTCAACAAAGGACAACACCAACTCCATCCAAACTTGCACTGGTAGAGCAACTTAGTGCCAAGCCTAAGGAGGGGTGTTGTGACTTATCCCAATCAACAACAACAAGCAATTGCAACCCCTAGCAAATGTACCCAAAGTCATTGAGCAGTAGCTTAGATGGGTACCCAAACGACAACGCAGTTGCCTGGAAGCCAACCTATACAAACTCATAATCCTAGAACCTCACACCCTAGGCCTCAAAGACAAAGCTAGCACTACAAAAACCGATGAACGGTCAAGCCACGATGGGTGCCCAAAGCCCTATTGCGTACTCAAGGCTATTACTAAGGCAACGACTGGATTTGGTTTCCCAAGACCATGAGTGGCACATGTGTCCCTCAGACTGTCTTCTAGCCCATCTCCATGAGATTGTGAGCCAACTTGGTATGAGAAATGAATTGGCCCAAAAGGAACCAAACCCATCAAGCCTCAATAGGCCTATCGACCAAAATCGCAACTTGTTGCATTTGGACCGACTCAATCTGATACTTCTATTATCTCAACTACTTCACATACAGAAAGTAGCACATCCAATTGAGCCGCAAGACACCAATCCATTGCATAAGTGGCCAATAGACATCCCACTAACCAACCCATGAAGTAGACATTAGTAGCTAAGTTATCTAGTTCACCAACCAAACCCCAACCTCTCGTAGGCTTTAGAACCTCCCCTATAAGGGGAGATCTATCCTTACTTTGGCCGCAGGCCTAGCCGCAAATACGAGAGACAACATGATCACCCGCATCAATTAAGTGATTAAAAGTTTGACTGAAGCTTGGAAAATCAAGCATAACAAGACGACCCCCTATAATCCACAAGAAAATGGACACGTCAAAAGTACCGATAAGCAGCTTGTGGGTATCCTATCCAAGATAGTCTCTGAAAAGAAGCGGGACTGGGATACAAAATTATATGTGTCAGTTTGGACATATAATACAACGTTTAAACGAGCCACTGGCCACACTCCATTCAAATTAGTTTATGGGGAGGAGTGTGTATTGCCCTTAGAAATTGAGTTGCCAACCATTAGATTCGCAATCAATCATTCTCTGGGTGATGAAGATGCCCTATTTGAGCGGTTTATGACTATAGCCCACTTGGATGAGCTCAAATTGCAGAGTTTGTTGCACCAAGAGGTAGCTAAATGTCAGATGAGACAGTTGCATGATCTGAAAGCAAAGAAATATACTTTTAAAAAGGGGCAGTTAGTTCTATATTACGATGCGCGTAGGGAGCTATTTCCAGGAAAGTTGGAACCTCGATGGGATGGCCCTTTCAAGTTAGTTCAAATAGGTAAAAATAAGTCCACTATTCTATTAGCTGATCTACAAGGGGTAGAATTTAAAAATAAGGTTAATCTTAATAAGATTAAACCTTATTATTTCTAAATATGCTAACACGCTAAATGCATTCAAGTTTATGCTGGGGCTGATTGGAGACTTGCAGGAGATCTTAAATTGGTTGATGGGGCGATTAACTCCTTATTTGGAGCACCCATATCTCGAGTAAAGATATCATCAGGGGAGGCTTATCTAGTGGAGCAAGGGATATAAAGTGATTATGCAAGAAGATGGTACCTTTGTGTGGGAAATTAAAGTTTTCTGCCATCACTGCTTACAAATCTTGACAAGCATCCCTATTGAGTTTAATGAAGAAGGTGTGATGGAGCCGTCAGTTCATCCTCTAAATATGTTAAACTTTGACTAATATAATTACGAATATGGGAGTTCTTGATGGCTGGCTATGTAAACCCATTATGGACGTATATATTATACTTTGATGGAGCATCCAGGGGCCCTAATAGAAAATGAAGTGTTGGAGTAGTTATCTGAGATCCCCAACATAGAGTTGCAATGAAATTAGCTACTTATCTCAGGGTAGGATTTATTAACAACATGGCAGAGTATAAAGCCCTGATTATGGGATTGAATATTGCTAAGAAAGGTGGTATTAGGCGGTTGTTAATAAAAAGAGATTCCCAAGCGATCTTAAATAAACTCAATGGGACATATACAGTACGGAATCCTCTCCTTCGTATGTATCATCGAACTGCTATAACCCTACTTGATGAATTTTAGAGTATATCTCTTCAGTTGATTCCATGTTATTGAAATCAGTTTGCGGATTCCTTAGCTAATTTTGCTTATGAAGAGGATCTCTTTTTCAACTGTGGTCCTAGTCCGGATGTTGTTATTGATAATGAGATAGGACCTAGTCCCTTGTGGGGAATGTTATCAGACCACTCATTATATGGCAGGTGATGGTTGATATGGGTAATGCAAAGAGTGGCCGAGACCCATCCACCACTATTATCTTGGACCCATAGGTTGATTCAATGACATGTTATGCGTACGCCTCTTGCTATATATACAAGAGGTATGGGCCATAATTTGATGCATTTAGTTTAGGGATGAGAGCCTTATTTTTCCCCTTGGAATGGAGCATATTTGTGTATATCTGCCTACTTCCAAGGAGGGATCTCTATGAGCTGTTTTGTTTGATTTCGTTAGGCCAAGAGGGCCAGTAGCTTTAAGTAGTTAATGTTTGATTTCTTTAGGCCAAGAGGGCCCGTTAGTTTGTAGTGAAATGCGCTATTTCTTTAGGCCAAGAGGACCCTATCTCTATTTGGTGCAGGTACGTTTAATGCTTTGTTGTTTTAGTGATTGCGTCATACATGTTGACGAAGTTGTTGGAGGGAGCCTTTGCTGCAAAGAAGCTTCTTGTGGCCATTCCAAGTGGTTTCGTCCCCTTTTCTAGTTTTTCCCTTAAGCAAGACAAACATTCTGTGACATATTTGAGAACCTCACCTTTGAGCCTATCCCAATAATAGCTCTTCCTAACCGCATTACTCCTAGTTGAGTTGCCCTTAGTTAGGTAGGTAGTTTAGACCACCACTTAGGGCGACCTCTTTGATAATTCTTTTTAGCTTGGCTATGTTGGAGCAATTGGTTAGTGACTAGCTTCGCGCCTTCTATCAGATTATGCCGGGCCTACTCCTCGTGGATTTCATGACTTGGTTTTGTCAAGGGGTAGGGTATGAGTTGTTATGTGTTGTGTATTTTTTGTATTAGCTTGATGCTCCTTTTTGTTGTTTATGTGCAGATCTATTTGTGGGATTCGACGGGCTGAGTCGCCCTATCCCGTGGTCACCAATGACATATGATTTTTGATGTCAAGAAATGCTTAAAAATAGCCAAAAATTACAAATATTCGGGGAAAAATAGACTTCGTCGAAGGCGACGGTGGTAATCAGCACGATTTTAAGCGGCAATGGCCCAGAAATGCTTAAAAGAGCCATTGGACCGCAGTCGGAGAATTTTCATAATTTTTTGGCATGCGAGACAAGACCCTGGGAGATGCTCAGAAGTGGAAGACCTCAAGATGGATGGCTAGGATTTTTCAAACCAAGAATCGAACACCGGACGAGGAAGAGGGAGTGCCCGGGAAAGGCCAAGCCCAAATGCCAAAGGTGGAAATGGACTTTAGGAGAGCCCAAAGGGTGTAACCCTTTGGGGCTCCCCTTGGGAACCCAAAAAATTGAAAAAGGGGGGGGGGGGGGGGGGTTGCGTTTTTTTCGCCACGTGCATGAATGGAGGCGCCATTATTCAATTCGTGGAGGAGAGGGGCTATGGCACTTACAAACAGGGCCCCCAACTGATCTCATGCTTGATCTACATTCAACCTTCACTCTCCATCGCCAGTATCCGCCTATCAATTGGCTGCCTGGTTGTGGAGAACAAAAACCAGTCTTTCTCTCTCCTCTCTCTCTCTCCTGCATAGAGGCTATTTATATGCAAGAAATCAAGAAGAAGAGGGGTGGAAGAATGCTTGTCCGACGGTGATCGGATTGCTTCAAGATGAAGAGGAGGCTGAGGAAAGAGGTTCAGCACTGAAGAATGGTTGTTGGTCGGTTTGTGGGCTACTCAGAATAATTATTAAAAAACCCGCAACACACAAGACACGTAGTATGCTCCAATTTTATGAAGAAATTTGCTTGTTTTTGTTGTTTTATGGTCCAAATGTTGTTCATATGCAATGAAATTTTGTTTGAACATTGTTTGCATCATGTTTGAGGGCTGTAACTATAGAAATACAGAACCCGTAATGATTTAGAGCTATTATTAATTCTTTAAAACCCGCAAAATGTCATTTTTAATGGAAATTAGTGGTTTTTTTCGATTTTGAGTTGGAGAAAAGGGGTGGAAATGGAATAAAATCAGAGAAAATGTTAAGTTTCATTAAAATTAATAAGCCAATACAAATAAATCAGAAAATACCTATTTTCTATGAATAATAAATAAGAGAAAATAGTGAAAAATAAGAAAAATTGGGATTTTTGCGCTAAAAAAATATGAAAAAATAAGATTTTTGTGCGTGAATGTTTGACAAGGTCAAAGCATGAGGTTGAGCCTCAGTTTGGCCTCCTATTTTGTGTTATAGTTCGTGCTTATTATTTTTTACATACAAAAATGACACAAAACAACCATTTACACCTATCCACTGTAGCAACACCTAAACGGTGAGGGGGGATGAAGTTTGTGCGATGATCTAATTGCTGAAAAGATACAAATTCTGATTTCCCTCTTTTTGCATAACATTTAGGGATCGGTCCATAATTAAACATAGGTGACTAGTAGCACGGAAGTTCCGGTGCTAGTCCCTAAAGCAGCGCAGCATGTAATGCTTAGTTAAAATTCATGAAAGGGCTATTTTCCACACCTCACGTGGCTAGTTTTTTAATCATAAAATGGTTGTGCACAATTGTCATACACCTTGCATCAAGCATGCCATGTGATATCTCCTGGAATGCATTGCAACTGATAGATAAACTTGGACCAACGTTGAGAGGATAGGAAACCTAAGTTGTAAGGTTAGATGGGTGCTTCCGTTGGGGAAAGTTTTGTGAGGCAAATCAAAATCTCCTAGAACGCTGAATTATGAAAGAGTGGAGTTTGTAGGAATGTTATATGTGTTAGCGACACATCTTGGGGCTAATCCCAAAGGTGTAGGAGAGTCGCAATGGAGTTGCGGCAATCAAACGAGAGGTGCTTCCCTATGTGTGTATTACGAGGCATTACGCCTATATGTTATGGGATCTCCCTTTGAGGAGAAGGGAAGGTGAATGTTGGACTACATATTGGATACAAACGCAAAATCGTCATAAGCATTTAGTGCAAAGTGAGTTTTAGACGCTCTTGATCCGCGAGGCCCCGTGTGGTGGGGTTGTTTGTCGTATACATGAGGTTCAGCTAGTGCCATATCCAGTGCCAGCCCATTTTAGGTCCCATCATGTCTTTAGGAGAGGCAATTGAAGAATTTGTTATTGAATTTATGAATTATGCTTACATTGTTGCTACTCATGCTCATAAGTTCAGCTTGATGAACAAAGATTTTAGTATGATCAACAGAATAAGGTACATATTTGTAAATGTTTGACAAGGCATTCAGGCCCTTGCCCACTATTGATAAAAAAGCCTTTGAGATCCTTAACATTCCCCCAAAAATTGTCTAGGAAAGCGAAAGGGCCAGAGATCGAGGATGTGATACATCTATACCCAACAAGGACTGCATCCCAGTTGTCCAAGAAGAAAAAACACAAGATGTCATAGAAACTGAGGATGATGTTTGCAAGAGAAAAATCGATATGCTTGGCCCTGTTAATTTATAAGAGAATGGGTGAGGTGTATGGAAAAATGGTTATCAATGTTTTTTGCACTTTTGAGGAAGAGGACTATCTTAGCATATCTTTTGAGGACAAGTCTACCAACTAATAATCAAAAGGCATTTGAAATCCTCAATATTCCACCCAAGGTGTCTAAAAAATGGAAGGAGCCGAAGGAGCCACTGGCACCCAAGGTTGAGGATGTTACTCACTTGTATCCTACAAGGGTTGCAAGTGAGCGGGAGGCTATCTTGGAGGAGAAGAGGAAAGAGATAATAGAGAACAAAGATGTGATCTGGCAAAGAAATATTGAGTCTCTTGGCTCTTTGAAGTATGAGAGGATGGGAAAAGTGTACGGCCAAATGGTCATAAATGTTTCTATTAATCCTGAAAAAGAAGAGTACATCAGCATATCTCCTGAAGATAAGGCCCTATTCAAGAAAAATGATTGTCAACTAATAGATTTAGTAGTTTTATATTATTTGAGGTAAGGTCTTTTGCTTCTCTTGGTTTATGTTGAATTTTTTCAAGGGTCCTTACATTGCATTCATTCTCTTATCCATTCTTTACTTTGTATATAGGTCATATATTACTTCTCTTAGCAATGATATTGCTAAGAATATATTGGTTGTTGATCCACTTCTCTATGTGGATTTGTTTTCAAAATCCAGTTCAAATATCACAAATTTTTAAAGCACTTTGATAATGTCACAAACCATCATATATTTTTTCCATATGTTGAAAGGTACATCCCTTCAACGTTCTATCTGTTGATGATTTGTCTTTAGGGTTTTCGCTCACTAGTGTTTTGGTTCCCAAAGAGCACCAGAGCCTTATCTATATCGACATTCCCGCAAGAGAGGTAATCTTTATGAATTCTCTTTCAAGAATTCATGGCCAATCAAATATGTATTGCCAATGGACATTCTTTATTTTGTCTTTTATTTGTTAAAGTTTATACTATTTGCTAATAAGTTAATATTTACAATGCTGTTAAACTTGATACTACCCACTTGGACACCAACTTTGAAAACATTGCTCATCCTCAAAGACCTTTCAAGTTTCTCCTTCAAGAGGTCCCATTGCAAAATGACATATATAATTGTGGGTGGAGAGTGATTTTAAATGCTTCAAGGATAATAGATTCAAAGTTATTGAATGTAGAGGGGGTGAATGTAAGTCTCCTATGTCTTGTCTTTTTTATTTTCAAAGTCTCTTTCTAATTCAAATAGCTTATTTACTTTATTGCAGTGGGGAGACTACCCTGAGTCATACATGTGGTGGATACGGAAAGGTTATATCGAACTAGTTTTGGATAGGGAAATTACTCCAATGGAGCTCGACTCCCCTTTCCCACCTAAAAATTCCAAGGAGTAGGCAATAACAAAAGGCAAAGGCAAGAAAAAGACAACCACCACAAAAAAGAAGAAGTCCTCAGGGTCGAAAAGGAAGGGGTCCAAAAAGAAGGGGATGCATGAGCTTTGTCCATTGAAATTTAAGACATCTCCTCTAAAGCCCCATGAGTAAAGAGTGCCCGAGAAAATCAAGTTCTTTGAGCAACCAAAGAAAACACCTACTAAGAGGAAACTAGTGATGACAAATGAAAGTGATGAAGATGAAGCAACTGTTCCAAAGAAGAAGAAAAGTCTTGAGGGTGGAGAAGTTGAAGATCAGGAGCCTGAGGGTGGAGAAGCTATAGACCAAGGCCTGAGGGCGGAGAAGCTGAAGATCAAAGAGAAGCTAAAGAATAGCCCGTTTTTCTATTTGTACATTAGTAAATTCCCCTTGTATATTTTTAGTACAATATTCTAACCCATGAGGTAATGAAATCTCGTTTTGGTCTTACCCATGTAAGATGATTTTTTGTTCAGGCAGACCTAAAATTTTGTCCAAATCTTCCTCTAAAAAGTTTATGTTTAGTCATGAAGCCTTCATCCTTTGTAAACATGTTGTTTTGAAGCACGCTACAAAAACATGCAAGGGTAAAAACCACGATAAGCGTACTCTTCTCGATATCCTTCCAAGAGTCATAGCCTTTTGAATATCTTAAGCAATTTTGAGTTTAAAACTCTCCATTGTTGCTTCATCGGGCATCTCCCAATCCAAAGATGAGAGACTTGGTAACTACAAATCTTCAAGGTATCCATAAACACATGCTCTTGAGGGAACCACATACATCACATAATACACAAAATTTTTACTTTCATTAAAAAACTTGTGGTCTGATCAGCATAAATAATGTCTGCAAATTCTTTATGAAGGGCATGGAATGTTCCACTGAGTCTCTCTATAGGTTGCCACTCAAAACTTGTCGATGGAAAGATATCTACAACCAATAATCCACTATTTAGCATTTTCTTCAAACAAAACAATATATTCACATATATTTTGCAACTCAAACTTGTTGAGAATGTAAGCATGTGAGCTCTCCTTATACTAGAGGGGATAAGGGTAGCTAAGTGTAAATGAACTAGAGGATAGGGGAACAAGGGGAAACCCTAACCCTAACTTCTCCAGAGGCTATATAAATTGCCTAAAGGTCAGTCTCACTATAGAGGAGAGTGTACCAGTTTTACCTTTGAACAACTTACTAAGCAAGATCTTCTTCTTGTACTTGAGCTTTCTCTCTCCCTCTTTTACACACTCTCATGCTTCCAAATCTGATTTTCCACATGGTATCAGAGCCATCTTTGATCCTTTAGCTTCCCTCAGCCTCTTTACACACCTAAGTGCACAAGAAGAACTTTTGCCTTCTCATTTACCTTCCTTTCCATTGTAGCTAGCTTGACCCGCCTCTGTTGGAGGACTTGAGGAGAGCAAAGGAGACGATTTTAGCTCCTGATTCCTTCTAGAGATCTTCTCCCTATCTCAGGGGGCGACATGTCCCAAAGCTCATGCAACATATAGACGGTGTAATCCTCCCAACTACCATGGGGCTTTGTTAGTCCCCCCTAGTGGGCCATCTCCACCTAAGAGGGCTTGCACTAATTCCTTCTCTAATGGCTACTGTGCGCAAAACCCTAACTGTGGGTTTCTATCGGCCATAGCCAAGAAGCTTCAATCTTCCTATTTTTTCACTTTCTTTAATCTTGAATCATTAACAGTGATTCTAATCACTAAAGCATATGCTCTGAAGTGTATTCCTAATCTGTGAGTAGCTCCAACACTTAGGGGACATCATAAGTTCACCGAGAAGTGAGCTCTCAATACCGTTAACAAGTCAAGTGTCTCACCAAACTTGACAAGGTAAATACCTAAACATATCAATCTTGAGATGAGTGCTTCTAAGCACTGAAAAGGCTTTTAGTGACATCAGTACTATTGCCCTATGTCAAAACATGAATATTGATGTGATTGAAATCTCCTCAGACTCTTCACAATGTGTTGAAGTCATTGATCGACCTTGCTCAACCAAATGCTCTTACACTAAACCACAAGCTGGGGAGGAGTTAGAAGTCTAGTCAAGGTTCACATCATTGAAACCTAGGAAAATAGTAAAAATTAAATCAAGGGTTGTTCGAAGGATAGGTACGCCAAAATCTTACCTTGAGATATTACATATGTATGATTTCCAACCTTTTTCATCCTTACAACTTTAAAGTTGGATCATTTGTAGGGCTATCAATTCTATTATTTAGTTTGTACTTGACCACCTGTAAAGAACTAGACATTGCCATTGCCTAAGGCAATAGGTAAGACCTTTTTATAATGGCCATGGCCTATATAGATGTAAGGCCTCAAATTCGTGAGTTTAATGCAAAAGATTTCCATCCCTGGCAAGTCTTGGTAAAATATAAAATGACGGAACGAGGCTACTGGCCCTTCATAAAAGGGACCAAAGTTATTGACCCATCCAATCCCCTTGATATAGAAGATGATGAAAGAGCTCAGGCCATCATCATGCTTCATTTGGATGAATCTTTAATTCATCATATTGACCAACTCTCCACTGCCAAGGAGAAGTGGGATGAGTTTGAAAGGCTCTATGGCGCTACAGGGAAGAACTCCAAGATTTTTCTAAAGATTGAGTTTTTTAGCTTAGAGTATAAACATGGAGAATAACTAAGTAAGTTTATTTCACATATGAAGGGGCTCATGGCACGGCTAGCCTCTGTTCAAGCACCAATTCATGATAAAGATGCCATTGCCATCCTTCTGAAGTCTATAAAGAAGGTCTTTCCAACCCTTGTTACTACCCTTACTAATATCCTGAACCCAACTTTGGCAAGTACCATCCAGTCATGCCTAGATGAAGAAAAGAGGAACCATAACGAAGGCTCTTCAAAATTTACTTCCCGTGAGCAAGTGTTAGTTCATATAGCTTCTACAAAGTGCTCCTTCTGCCATAAAAAAGTGCATATTGTAAGTAATTGCTAGAAGAAGTATCCTGAAAAAATAAAGTGCAATAAATGCAAAAAGACTAGACATATTACTAGTAAGTGTCCCAGTTTTCCAGAAGTACCTAAGGAATTGGAGGCCACTTATGCCTCCCAATCTACATGTGATTGACTCTTTTGAGTCTTGTAAACTCTCCACCTATAACCATCTTTTGTAGCCTGGTTTATAAAGGCATCTCATTGTGGATTAAGGGGAGAGCATCCTATCATACTTTATCGAATGCCACCTAGCATTGAGGGGAGATGTTGAGAATGTAAGCATGTGAACTCTCCTTATACTAGAGGGGATAAGGGTAGCTAGGTGTAAATGAACTAGAGGATAGGGGAACAAGGGGAAACCCTAACCATAACTTCTCTAGAGGCTATATAAATTGCCTAAAGGTCACTCTCACTGTTGAGGAGAGTGTACCAGTTGTACCTTTGAACAACTTACTAAGCAAGATCTTCTTCTTATACTTGAGCTCTCTTTCTCCCTCTTGTGCACACTCTCATGCTTCCAACTCTGATTTTCCACAAAACTTATAGTGTGCTTGTTGAGAAAAAAATTCCCATGGAGCCCAGTATATATCTCTATCTAGGCAAACATGTTGCACCAAAGCAAACCAGCCTTGAGGCATAGTTTTGAAAGCAATGATGCATCCCTTCTAGTGATATTTGATATCCTCCCGTTTCATTCTTTTCATCTTATGAGAGCCCTTGCAAGATGGTAGCATCGTAACCCAATCATTTATAGTAAATATTTTGGGCTCCCATTCTCCATTTTCACTTTTGCTATAGATGGTGCAAGAGTTTATGGAATGATAAAGATGCCTTGTGGACTCCATGTAAAAGACATCGATCATGTAAACAATGTGCAAAGAAAGAAAGTTAAAGAAAGAGGTTAATGATCTAAGGGAAAACCTCAAGGAGAAAAATTAAAAATACTACAAGCGCCAAGAAGAACTTTGAAAATTCTCTTGATTTTCAAAAATGGTCTGAATTAACTTAACTATGTCATGTCTTTGTCAGATGTTTTGTTAGCTTTTATTAGTTAATAGGGCCTTTGGGACTACCAAAACTTGTAAGGATTTGAAGAATTTGGCTAAATAGGAGGGAAGAACTACAAAATGGACTCTACTATCTCAAAAGTGGAGGACACAAGAATACCATATTTTTGTCCACGTGGCGAAATCTCTTTGGCCCTTTCCTTAATCCACTGATTAACAAAAGTGCCTTTTTGGAAATGTTTTTGGCCCTAATGGTACACTTTAGAAGCACCCTACCAATGTATAGATACTTAGTGGATGAGAAAATTGGTGTCATGCTCATGAATGATGAGAGGAGGGTGCACGTTGCATGTATGAGGGAGTTGTGTCAATAAGTTTTTAGGCACAATGTACTAGATCATTGGAAGAATATATCAAAGGCGAGAAAGTACTACATGATAGCATCCTTGCACAAAGACTTTTCATACCTATACCAGTTGATTGATTCTCCACTAGATAGATGACAAACTATATGCATACCTACATGTCACACAGATGGTCAAGGCAGTCAAGAGTGGTGAACCAAAGCCTAAGTGGTTGGACTGAGAGGATTAGACGAGACTCAAGGAGGAGGCTCTTGGACTCTCTAAGGCAATGGTGGTCTCAGTGTGTGAGGTAGCAAGGGCACGATTGGAGGTGAGAGTCACACACCATCTTGGGATATACGACTTGTACTAATAACCTTATTTTTAACAATGCTAATTTGTCTTTTTGTAGTAGCACTCGATCAAAAATCAAAACTCTACATGATTGGAGACTCAATATGCAGAAAGATATGGTCTTACTATACTCATTGATAAATTATACTGTAATATTTCCGCAATGAAATATTAACAACTCTAGATCTCGTGTAAAAGCAATCCGAAGTAATCTCCTGCAACAACTAAGAAATACTGGCCTAAGTACTCCATCCTCGTGCATTGACAATACCATTCCCGCGTGGTACATATGAAATCGTGGCCCGAAACCGCAAGCCACCGTAGGAACACCCCTTCATGGGAAAAAAGAGATAATTAATTAATTGCAAATTAAAAAAAAAACTCCCTCCCCTTCAGCCGTTGCATGGCGGGGAGAGGGAGTATGTGTGGAGCTTGAGTTGTGGAGGGGCATGGGGAGGAGGGCATGCAACCTACCACTTGTGTGGCCACCCCCCCTACCTTAACCTCATATAAATCCCCCCTCCCAAGCTTGGAGGGGGATTGATCATTGGCCACCGTGAAGTGCTGCTACCGCCGTTGAGAGGAGCTGCCGCCATCATCGCACGCTGATGCCGCCCCTGCCGTCATCATCATCATCATCATCATCGTCGTCGTCGTCATCGTCCTCATCGTTATCTTCATCTCCATCGTCATCCTCTCCATCAAACTCTCCAATCATCCTCTCCATGTTATCTCCCTGCTTCTTCTAGAAGCTTGGAAGCTTCTATTGAAGCTTCTCTAGGCCCAGTTCACCCGTGATACCCGATTTTTTTTAAATCGTGACTTGTAAGGCCCGATTCCTGTGCAGGGAAGGAAATCTCGAGCATAAGTGACTTCATAATGCGTAAGAGAGCCAAGGTAGAGTTCGCTGAGTCGAAGTTTACTTCGTCAACGGCTCCCAAGCAAAACTCGAGAGGAGCGCACGCGGGAGCTTCCACCCAAAGTACGAGAGTGGACAATGCCCCATTATTGAATGCCCAGGTTTCAAAAATTAACCCCGCATGGAAAGGATGCATTAAGCATGTTTTAATTCTCATAGAGAAGTTTAAATGCATTGTAAAATTTATATACTCATTCGATCTACAAAGTTTAGTTGCATGTCGAGTACTTGCATTTGCTTGTACTTTCGTGGTCAAGCGTAGTTGCATTTTCAAACATATGATGCATAAGTTAAAAGATGAAATTGTGCAAAGACGTCCTTGTTGCATCTCGCAAAGGATAGGGCATATAACACATAACACACTTATGTAATAAATTTCTAGTTGTCTCGTGTATAAGGTAATCGTAGACGGACATTAAATGATGTCTAAATAGTTGCATTGAAATGAAAAAGATTTATGAACCTTGACAATAAAACATATATATTGATCCGGGTTTTTTACAAACCGGATTTCTACCACAAAATTTGGCCAAAACCCCTATCAAGAGCTTTACCATATCATTTTGGATTTACTCTTCAAGCACTAGGTATGCTACATGATAACTCTAGCAAATGGAGGGAACAAGTTCTTAGGAGGGATGTCAATGTAAAGGGTAAAAGGGATGGTTATCTTAGTGAAGATGAAAATGGATTACACCTAGGAGTTGAGTGAGTGCATAGATTTTTCAAAGGACTAGCCTCCAACTACACATGGGTTTCGCCTGCATCACTAAGATTTGGAATCTATCACCATCATTAGAGGACACCTCACCCTAGCACACAAGTCAATATCCACATCATGGTGTCATTTGGATCTTACATAAAAGCTTACAAGCATGGATCCCTTCTGTCACATGCTTATATGTATTTATATATATATGGGGGACTAAAGTCAAAGTAGCTTTTGGAAGCTATTTTTTATAATCTCAATAACTCCCAACGAAAAGCAAATTTCAAGAAAATTCCCACGATGCCCAATCGGTTTCAATCTAGTCTACAAAGTTGCAGAATAAATTTTTTTTAGATTCTTCACGGATTTGAAGTTACGAAGGCGCAGACTGCTGGCTATATGCAATTTGCTTCTCCCTTTCACTACACCAACTTTCCATTCTATCCTTCTTGTAAATATATTATAATAATGTGCTTTGGGTACCCATCTCTTGTAATCTAGCTCCCTTTCTCTATTTTGTTTACCACCACCCTTGGCTTCTTGCATGATGACCAAGGTGGGGACTTGTGCCATCCACTATTCTCCATATTTTCAAAGATGCCATACATTATCTAGGATTATGTTAATCAAGAAGATTAGCTTAATCTAATCCCTCATGGAGGCTATATAAAGGGCCCATGGAGAATGGGAGAGGGGGAGAATGACAATGACAAGCACATGAGAGCACTCTAGAATACCCTCATGCTAGTCCATCTCTTTGAGGTAAGCTATGAGTAAGTTCTTTTATTATGTAGGATAATGGCAAGCTTCCTCTAACTCTTCTCCTCTTATCTCCCTCTCTTCTCATCTTCTCATTCCATGAATACATAATGGCAAGCTTCCTCTACCTCTTTTCCTCTTGTCTCCCTCCCCTCTCACCTTTCTCTCTCATATTCTAATAGGGTGTCTAGTACATATATTCTCTCTTGTAAATTTGTGTCTTGGTTCTTTTAATTCTCTTTGAGAAAAGGGATGTCCTAGCCCATCCTTCCTTTGGCTAGATGGTGCCCCTCTTTAGTTCTCTTAGTGAGGATTGGAGGTTGGATGGGTAATAGACAACCCATTCATCATTTCAACCCTCAACATCATGCAATTCGCATGCAATGATAGCTTCATTTTAGGTTGAAATAAAGCTATAAAAGAAGGATTAAATCAATGATGTATTCATTGGCATCTAATCATGAAAAAATGATACAACCATGCATAAATTTCTTTTATCAAAATTTGAATTTGGGAAAGGATGCATCTTCATTAAAATAATAAAGCTTGAATTCGATGCATAAAACATAAGATTTATAAGAATAACTCTGAATGTCAATCAATATCGCATAGGACATGGAAAAGAAAGATCACTATATATCCTATAGTTGCATAAAGGCAAAAGGTCTATGGTCTTGAAATTGCATATTCGCATGGAATGATACATCTCATACATCTTGCAGTTATTTACATATTTTAGGGAAAGTATTTGCATCTCTAAGGGAAAGATCACCTCTAATCGTAAGACAATTAGATCAATTAGGTAAATCGCATGAAATTTTGTAACTCACATGAGATTCATAAAGGTGTGAATAGTTGGCATACGAGGAACACCTCAATGAGCTAGGTTAGGTTAAGTTATGTTAAAATTCTGCCTAGTATCTCACTTGGGATGCTGATTTAATATCTCCGATCTTAAAGGTCCTACCCACATTCTTGAAACGTTAGGATTAATCACCCGTGTAAGAATGATCTAGGGTTCTCACCCTAAGGACCAGATGACCAAATGATAGACCTTCGCAAGGAATTTAGGAGCCCTAGGGCCAAAACATTTATCGGCGTAGTAGGGCTAGGGTTGGATTGGGTCAAGAGGACTCCCAAGCCCTTATCTTGACCAAAGGTATTCTTGATCAAGAAAGACCGTACGAAGAAAGATATAATCCCACAAGTTAGATATTGACACCTATCTCATGCAACAAGTGGTAACGTCATATGCTCTTACGTCTAAATCACAGACTAGAACCCCTACACCTTAGACCAAGTTTGGCGAGTTCTAATTGCAAGTTAAATTTCCTAGAAGTTGAGTAGTCATCCTACTACAACACTTTTCCTTGAAGACTGATTTGTCAAGCCAGGGTAGTAATGAATTGCCAAGAAAGCAATTGACCAACCAAGTTAGGGCGACGAGGTTGCCTAGGATTTATTGACCATAATATAAGGAAACCTAAGGTAGTGACAATTTGGGTCAACAGGGTATAAATCCTAACCCAAGGAAAAAGGATAAACAAGCAACTCGGCTTACGAAACCCTTGGGATCTTGCCAAGTCACGATTGATCTAGGATCGAATGCTGGAAGTATTCGGGGAGAAGGAATCACACCTTGGCAATTGGCCGTACGAACGACCACTGGAATGCTTGTGGTTGTACACTTAGGTGCCATGTTTGTACTTCTTTGCTCAAGGAACTAATTCAGGAAAAACAACTAATGCTTTAGGTTAAAGGCCTGGAGGGAGAGGCAGTATCAGTTACCTCCGACTGTCTGCCTGACCCTATCCAAGGGGGTCATTAGCCGCGCCGGGTATGAGGACCAAACCCGCCGCGAGAGGTCTCTCCGTGGGTGCTGCTTGGAGCAGGAGAACGCTTGGGTGCCAGGGGAGGCTCTGGCCGTAAATCCCTTGCCTCCGGATCCTACACAAGAGGCCGACATGACTCGAGATGGAATCTCGAGGCCCGTATACTAGTCAACGGGCAGAACTTGGAATAGCAATCCCTAAGGATTACTGGAATAGCCTTCAGGCAGGTTATTTGATGTATTCCAAATACTGATAAATAAAGATTAAATGTTGAAAAAGGAACTTGCTTCACATTGTTTTTCTGTGTCAGTGCTTAAGTTACGTGAAGAAACCACTGTTTAATTGGTTAACTAAGGAAGCTGTTTTTGCTTGTCAAACTAAATGTGGTAGGTAATTAGATAACTAAGCAACCCGAGGAAAGTGCGATGGATGTGACTCTGGGTCCGTTCTACGGAAGGGTGGTCCCGGTTGGTCGGGAACTTTTCTCAAAGGAATTGACATCGAGGCAACAATGACCTAGAATCTATAGAGCTAGAGTCCTGATTTGTGCTGTTTTAGGGGAACGGAATGGGATTATGCCTTACGGGCAGAGAGGTCGAGCTTCGCATCCCTCTCATTTTCCATTCTCCTTGAACCAAGTGCAGTATAAATCCGCTTCGACCCTGATGTTTCTGCGCAAAGTGGTTCTTCTGGGGCTCGATGCTAGCTACTTCCTAGAAACTTGACTATTAGGGAAACCCTGACTCAGGTCAGTTCTAAGTGGGAACGGCAGGATGCTTCTGCTTCGTGGCAAACTCGGGAAGACCTTAATCGCAAACCCCGTGACATTCCTTGGGAGTGCCGGGAGGCGCTTTCTGGACTCTCTTCTCGATGGGCTGCTAAGACGTGCCCAACAAGTGGAAAGGGGGACACGTTACATATACGTGTATGGTGGTTTGATGAGTCATGCCTCTTTCATATTTCAAGTTTTTAGTTCTTGTGTTACATTGTATACTCTAAATTAAATTTTTCTTGTTTATATTACAAAGCTCATTCGACGATCTGTTGCACCAGGATAAATTGTCAAATGAGGAGAAGTAGTAGCAATTGCTTGGATTCGTGGAGTTTGCATCCCTCCCTTTTTTAGGCCTAGGCTCCATGCATACTCTTTCTATGTAGATTTCTTTAGATATATTTTTTATTTTTTTATATTGACTCACATTTTTATATATTTATAGATAGGTTTCTCTATTTTGGTTACTCCTCTCTATCAGTCTAAATAGTTCTATGAAGTGTCACCTTGATATTATACTTATTATTGAGATGGCGAGCTCAATATGTATGAACATTGATGATAGACTGATTGGTTAGATGGGTCCACATGTCTAAACTTAGTTGATGGTCATTATGATCCTCATATGTCCATTGACTTATCATTTATCATATTTAATTTGTTGCACCTACCTATAGCTGGCATAGTTATAATGCTAGTCGATTAATATACTCAATTATGCATTTTTAAACTTAGTAGACCACTTTCCTTCATGTTGTATCTTATTTATATATTTTATATGCATTTTATTATGTATGAAAGAAGAAAAAGAAACCAACAAGAAAACATTTTGGCCTCCATCTCTCTTCTTATGTTCTTGAGTGAGATTTCTCTTGTATATGCGGTGTGTGTTTGGTGTATCAACTTAAGTAAGTCTTTCTACCACATGATTCATGACATGGTATTAGAGTGGCACCATTGCGATATGATTGTTTTAAAGGCTAAATTTAAGGAGAAGAAGCAAGGATTCGAGTATGGGTAAGAAGCTCTCCCATTCATCCACTCTTTCTCTTGGATAGTGCATGTAGAGGTACTAAAAGCATGATAGAGCAAAAAACTCATAATTGCTATGAGATTTGGTTTATGAGTAGAGCACTATATATTTTGTAGGTAAGCCCTTTGGAGCTTACCCACTACTTTCTTTGGCCATTTGAGGCCATTTTGTACCCTATTTTAGACTTGCAAGGTTGCAAACAACAATTTCAAGATATACTATGTTTTTTGTTGTGTCGAAAGTAGTGTACAAGTTACAAATTTCAAATCTTAAGTTCTAGGGTATTTTTTTGGAAGAAAATACAAGTTTTATTTGTTTATTAGGTTGCAGATTACATATACTATTGAGGAATTAGTGAAAAAGGTTACTTGGTATCTTGTTGTACACTTTTTGTAAAAGGTTGTAGAAGACTTGCTTAATGTTTTGTATCAATTTTGTGATAATGATAGAGAACAATGAAAACCCCATCATCGAGAAGGTAGACAAGAACCATTATCCATCATGGAAGTTTTGTGTGATAAAATTCCTTATTGAAAAAGGCATCTACGAGTTCATTTTAGGTAAAGAAAATGAACCAGAGAAAAGTAATCTTGCGACTACAAAAGAATTAAAGGCATGGAAGAATGGAATGCAAAGGACAAAAAGATGATGTATTGGCTATTTGCAGTCATTGATAATATTATGCTTGTAGCTTGGACAAATTTCGAGAACATGTTTTCAATAAATATTAAGGCACAAAAGATTCAACTCAAGCAAGAGTTGAATACTTTGAAGAAATAGAAGATATTTATAAATGAGTATGTTTTGAAAGCGAGAAGCATTGCAAATGCCTTAGTAGTTATGGATGCAATGCTTGATAATGATGATTTGGTTTCATCTAATTTGAATGGTCTCAATAATGAGAAGGCCTAGAAATCATTTGTTACTTCTGTGTATGAAAGCCGCTTTCAAATTTTGATGAGTTGGTCTCTTTCATGATCACTAAAGAGATCAAGATGCAAGGTGAATCTTCTGAAAGAAGTGGTAAACATGTCCAAGCATTTTACTCAAGTTTAGGAAGTGGACGTAGCAGATCCTCTTCAAGAGGTTGTGACATGGGATGTGCTAGTGATAACTAGCAAAACAAGTTAAATTAGCAGTTTGGTGATACACAAGTTTCAAAAGGTAGTGGTAACTTTAAAGGCAAGGGGAGCTCTAGAGAAAGAGGTGGATGGTAGAACAAAGATTCTAGCATGGAGCTCTCTAGAGAACACCAAAGAAACAAAGAAAATACTACAAGAAAATTTATCTTGTCACACCAACAAGCTTATTCTTCATACTTTCAAGAACCACGAGAAGAAAAAGAACACCAAGAAATAAATTCTCTATACATCATCATAGAATGAATCTCCCATGAATTTATCACAATAAATCTTCAATATATGTTTATTATTATGCATCCATGACCAAGAAAATACAAAAATCAACTCCATCTTGAATGGAATTATTCACATAACCTTCATTACTCACATGATCCATAGCCTTCTTCCTTTCAATCTCTCATAGACACAATATTTTAGCATGAAAAAAGGACTATCTTTTCTTAATCTCTCTCTCTCACATGCTCTCAATCACTCACACATCATAATACTCATCCAACATAATATGATAATATAAAATACTCCTCTCTTAGTCATGGATACACCTCTCAAGAAGTATGCCCGATATGAAAAGGCACCATAGACACTACAATGTCCCTTCATAGCTCATCAGTATCACAGTCACTTTAGTCTTCACTTCAAGTCTTCAACATCTATATTTTTTTTCAAGCTAGCTATTTTTAGCTTATATTAATCCCTTTTCAAGATTAGAAAACATCCCTAAGCTAAAGATTCATACATTAGAACACTTATAAAAGCATTCAAAGGCTTACAAAAGGTATGCAAAATCTTATGCGAACACTATAAAAGACAGTTCAAAGCATAAAAACTATATAGCTCAAACCAAAACCAATCCAATCCATCAAAAATCATTCAACACATAGTCAACTACACTCAAATATAGCAATTAACAATTTCAACCTCTCAAACAAAAAGAAAATAGACCAAAAAAGAGATAAAATAGACCCATCAAAACCAAATAGTAGTCACATAAAACACATAAAAATATCACAAAACATTCAAAAATCATCATGAGATTATCAAAAATTTCAAATTCATCCTAGCACACTCCAAAATACCTCAAAAAACATTCAAACCCATCAATTTCATCACAAAATCAATCAGTCAGTATTCAAAAAATAACCAAATAATAATAATAAATCCAATCATTTGAGTTCTCAACATATTTCTGCACATAATTAGGGAGCATCCTTGCGACCTTGAAAAAAGAGAATAAAAGCTCAAAACACTAGCTCATCACTTTCACTTCATCCACAACAACTAGCACTTCACAAACAAACCACTATTCCATCCAATCTTCAAGTTAACCTAGATCTAAACAAAGATATGAAAGAAAAAGTATCTTGATCATCAACCAATCCTTAACTTAGCAAAAACTAATCCAAAAACTCAAACCATTGTAACCCTTCAAAAACTCAAACCATTCATAACTAGGAATCCAACAATCATGATCATCATCAAAGTCAAATCACGATCCCATCATATACCATCACAAATACTCACACAACAAATAAGAAAACATACATGTGAATGGCATCCCCAAAAAAGAAAAGAGAGATCTTCATTAAAGTTCATCAAAAAGATACAACCATTGAAAGGTCCATCAATGAAGATTATCCCTCTTAAATGTTTGCTGGTGTTTGAACCTATCCACATATAGATTTTCATCCACAAAAATCTTGGGAGGATTTTGTAAAATCTTGGGAGGATTTTGTAGAAATTGCAAACAACACATTTGCTCCAAAAGGATAAGAAATCTAGTAGAAAAGAAATAAGCATGAAAGTATAGAATATCCAATTGCTGAATATCAATATCCACATTTAGATTGACACACAACTTAGGTATTTCTTTTCCATTAGCATGGGAATATTTGTGCATAAAAGCCATATACCAAGTAAAGTGAGCAGTCAATCTTACTGAAGGATTTGCTAATTGATAATGCATCTTTGAAAAGTGAAGATAGTTATGATAGGCATTGTAGGGAACTGCCCAATCTCCCAAAATAATAGGCCAATTAATTTGAGGACTTGTCAATGAATCATTTTGACTCCAACTCTGTGTCTTGGGATTCGAGAATCAAACCCTGAATAGCCACTAACCAACTGAGGTGGATCAAGGACAAGGGAATTGAATAAAGGAATTTGAATAAGGGATAAGGGATGAAGTGGTGGGTAGGAAAAATCATAAAAGTATGAAAAAGATAACAATGGAGAATCTCAAATAAGAAACAAATTAGCCAAGAATGATTTTAATAAATATGGGGAAAAGGTAGATAAGACTAGAGGATAAGATATAGAATCAAAATGAATAGGTGAAAAATAATGATCAATGATGAAAGGACAATGATTGAAGATAAAAATTTAAGGATTGGATTGAAATGGTCTGAGGTTTGGAATGAAGAAGTGAAAAGTAGGCTTCAAACCTATGGGCAAACCATTGATAATATATGAAAGATAGTACCACAAGACCCGGAGCAAATTGATGGTTATAAGCTTTAAAGAAAGAAGAATCAAAAGGGGATTTGTTAGAAATATAAGCTAGAAAATACACTTTTAGTTGGTTAGTTTGTTGTACATGGGTAAGGCTTTCAACTATCATTGGTTCAAGGTAACAGAGTCCAATAGAGCATGTGAGAATATCTCAAAACAACTATTCACTTTGGAAGAATATCCCTGGAAGATCTCATCCATCTTCAACTCTAGAGAATGAACATATAAAGTATCTTGAAGGACCACATCCCCCACATATCAAGAAATATCAACCTCATCACGAATCAAGAGATCACCTTGGATATACATATAAGACATTAACATGGTGTTAGGTGCCACATAAACCTCAAAAACCATTTTAACAGCATCTATAAAAAGTTTTGATGACCAAGTACCAACCTCCTCAAGAGAAAGCTAATCCATTGTAGACAACTTCATGAAAAATGCTAGTTTTTGCAAGTGATAGTGAACAAAGAATGAGTGATCTGGCAAGACATAGTCAACAAACTGCTCAAAAGATATCCATAAGAGTTCCATCTTGGACTGAATTCTCTTCACCTTCACTTGAAATAATGGACATAATAGTGCACTATGCTAAATGACACTCAAGTGCGTTGAAGAAAGATATGGTTGTCAAGAATCATGTGGTTGGGGAACTTGCTTGAGCTGCTGCACCAAAGACATGCCATACACATAAGAGGTATTTGTAATCATCACATAGACTGGTTGGGTTGATGCATAGGGTCCTCTATTCTGAACCTAGTTCAAATTTTCTATTTGGACAGTTGGCTATTAATTCTAGTTAGTAGGGCTCCACTATTGTTGCTAATTTTCCATTAGAGGAACTGTTTGAGGGCACTTCTATTGTGTTTGAATCATAATTTGAGACACTATCTGTGGCTACTATGGATTTGATGCACTATACTAGGGTACTATCTGCATCTGAGAGTAGGAGTAGGGAATAGTCCGGACGAGGATTACATTTGGTGGATACACCATTCTTGGCAGTGGAGAAGGTAGGTCTCCTCTTTTTGAGGCCATTGACAACCTTGCTTCAACTTCATCATATAATCTTGCACCTTCTACTACGGTTTGTATATTAGCTTATATCTTTAGTTCTGTGAACTTTTGAACCTCTGGTTTTAGGCCTCTAAGAAAAACTTCCTTCTAGATGCCTTCATCTAAGTTATGGTTGGTCCTTCTCTTAAATATGGATTCCATTCTAGAGATATATGCTTCCATCCATTTTGCAAAGGGCTGACTCAAATTCATGAATGCCTCTTGTATCCGCTCTTCAAAACCTTTACACCTGAATTTGGTGAGAGAGACCAGTCTGTCCCATGTGCCAAAAGTTCTTTCACATGAAACACATAAGATAGCACAAATCATTCAAAAATCATAATATCAAGCTAATCAAACATTTTGAACCCATCCCAACACACTCCAAAACACCTCAAAATTTATTCAAACCCATAAATACCCATAAAATAACAAAAACTCCAATAATTTCAATCCTCAACATAGCAATTCTAGTATTGTTTGTCATTATTATGGCAAAATACATCATTTGTAGCCCACAATTATACTAAGAAGGATGATATCCACTAATTTACAAAATCTTAGGTTATGTGCAAATGGGTGATGATTCATGCTACTCAATTTTACACATTAAAAATGTTTCATTGTCCTTGCATGATGGTTAGAAAAAGAGTCTCCTAGATATATTACATGTGTCAACCATCATAAATAATTTAGTGTTTGTTGGCCAGATGGTAGAGCAAGGGTTGTAGGTTCAAAATACAAAAGATTGTTTTGTGAAAGATTTTTAAGAATAAGTGTAGGTTAGTCAAAAAATGAAGTAGAGTTTGTTGCATGTTCACTTTAGATGCTAGAATTCCTACTAGAAATGATGTTATGTATACTAAAGGCAAAGAAGTGGTTGCAAATTTTGAAATATGTTACAAATGTATTGGGCATGCAAATGTGCAATGACTGAAATTCATGTAGTCCAAAGGATTGGTTATAGGGATGCTTGCTTTTAGAGTTTGTAGACTTTCATAAAGTGTGTAAAGCATATCAGTTTAGCAAGCATGCAAGACAACCTCTTTTGCATGATAGAGATGTGTGGATTAATATACTTGTTGTTGTGTATACAGATATTTGGGGGTCTACACAAAACATATCTCTTTGTGGTGGCAAATATTTTATCATGTTTATTGATTATTATTCAAGAAAGCTATGGATGTATTTTATGAAGAAAAAGAGTGACTTGTTTGAGCACTTTAAAACTTTCAAGGCTATTGTTGAAATAGAAATAGCTTGAAAGCTAAATGCTTGAGGTCAGATGGAGGGGGAGAGTATATCTCTAATGAGTTTAGTGACTTTTTGAGGTCTCATGGAATAAAGAGACAATTTACCTTTGTAGGTATACTCCACAACAAAATGGGGTTATAGAAAGAAAAATGGGCATATTGTAGAAGTTGCAAAGGCATTGATGTCTTGAAAAAATTTAATTAAAATGTTTTTGGTATGAAGCTACTCATACTACAATCTATATTATGAATAAAACACCCACAACTGTAGTTCATTGAATGACCTCAAAGAATGCTTTACAAGCAAGAAGCTTGATGTGTTACAATTGAAAGTGTTTGATTGTATTACATATGTTCATGTGCTAGATGAGCTAAAAAGGAAACTTGATCCAATTTAGGCTTTAAAATGTATTTTCATTGAATACTCTTTACAACAGAAAGGGTATGGCTATTATAACCCTATTAGAGGTGAGTTGAGAGTAAGTAGGAATGTTATTGTTGATGAGATGAGCAATTGTTATGTATCTAGTGGTGATGCATTGGATGATAATGATGATCATGATAGTTATATGCAAAAAAAAAAGGAAGAATCAGAGAGCCTTAGTGAACGAGAAACATCATTAGCTGATATATCTACAATTACCCCTTAGTCTCCCAGACTAAGGAGTAGTCCCACATCTTCAAGTGCATCTACAAGTGTTGTAGGTAAAGACAAAAGAAAAAAAAAGTGACAGATGGTAATGATATATTTGCTAGTCATTTGGGATTTGATTATACTATATCTACAATTAGTCCTCAATCTGGGAGACTAAGGAGTAGTCCCACATCTTCAAGTGTTTCCATGAGTATTGCAGATAAAGACAAAAGAAAGAAAAAGTGACAGATGGTAATATGCATTTGCTAGTCATTTAGGATTTGATGGAGATTTCAGTGGTTCAAAGAGTTTGGATAATGAGCTTGGTATTTCTTCAGTTAGGAAAGTAGGTGTACAGAGCGCACATGGTAATGTAAAGGCTCCATTGAGTAATCCAATGGTACACATGTCTAGTAGGGTTAGATACCCTATTAAAAGATTGGTTTTGAAGGTTATGCAACTCACCATTTTGCTTATATGGAAGAGGTGATTGAGGATATTGAGCCCCTTGTTTTGAGAATGTTGTTGGTCATGCTCATTGGGATGCAATAATGGATGAGGAGATGGCTCCATTAGGGGCTAACTCGAGTAAGTTACTCATGAAAATATGTGTGCATCACATGGGTTCAAAATAAGGTATTTTAAAAATACCATTTTTATACATTTTTTACATACAAAAGAGTGTAATATAAATTATTTATTTACAGATTGAATAGAAAAAGGTTATGTTTTATTCGTGAAAAATTCATAGATAAGGATATTTATAAATAGGCCTTGAATGCACGTGATGTAGAGAATATACATATAGTAACTTTCCCGAGAGGGCTAATAAGACTTGGGATCTAGTGCCATTACCTAAGGGTAAGAAAACTATTGGTTGTAAGTGGGTCTACAAAATTAAGCATAATATCGATAGTTCTATTAGGAGATATAAGGCTAGTCTGGTTACAAAAGGCTATGATCAAATATATGGCATAGTTTATGAAGATACATTTTGTCTAGTTGCTAGAATGGCAACCATTAGATGTGTGATTGCTTTGGTAACAACAAAAGATTAGAGTTCACAACAAATAGATGTAAAGAATTCCTTCTTGCATGGTGAATTGCAAGAAGAGATGTATAGGGAGTAGCCAGTAGCTTATGAGGATTTAGAGCATCCCACATATGTGTGCAAGTTAAAGAAGGCACTCTATGGGCTGAAGCAAGTACCTAGACTATGGTCTGATAAGATTAGAGAGTATCTTGTCAACATTGGCTTTTATGTTTCTAATGTCCATCACTCACTTTTTGTGAGAAAGGGAGATGCAAGTGTGGTCATCATAATCATCTATGTGGATGACTTGATTATTATAGGTGACATTGATAGTGGAATGTAGAAATTACACAACACGCTAGGCAGAAACTGAGCAAGGAGTAGAGAAGACACAACAAATATGAGTGGAATAGAAACTGCTTTAATTTTAAATAAACTTATACAAAGATGGCTCTGTCTACCCCTGCACTTCCACTATGAAGCTTAGATGGCGATCTAGATAGATGATAAGTGAAGAGCTTAAGGATAGATGGAAAAAATCTGATTGGGTGAAATAGCTTTGGAGGAATTTTTCTTTTATAGCCTAAAAATGCAGTTTGATCAGCCTATCTGACCATATTATGAACCTTCCCTAGTCAGCCAAGGAATATTTTAGGAAATATTTCCTTTACCGTTAGCTTGGGGGGAGCACTACCCTTGGACCCCCGTAAGGGGGGCCATTGGTCCCCTTGAGAACCCCTAGCTAAATAGGGGACCCTAATAACTCCCACACCTTACAACTCGATGCATTGTGCCTTGACTTGCTACCAACATAACTACTCTATCTGACCCAAAGACTAGATCCATAAAGGTCACCATTTTGCCATTCGATCACTTAGATCTCATCTCACATACAAGTCAAGACCCAACCAATATTTGTGCTCATACGTGGCTTCTCCTCACAATAGGGGTCTTACAACTTAGAGCACCATGGATCATTGGTGGCATCTTATGAGGGCAATGCATTGAGCATATCTAACATGGGATTGCTAAAGTTAAGGACCTTTTGAAGAAGAAGTAGGAAGATGAAGGATTTAGGTGAGCTAGGGTACTTTCTTAGTATTGAGGTGATTAGACGTGATGATGGTATATGGTTGTCCCAAAGGCAATATACCTTGGATATGTTATCCAAGTATGGTATTATACTTTGTAAGCCTCTTTCAATGCCATTGGAGAAAAATATAAAGTTGAATACTAATGTTGGGGATGAGATAAAGACCCTACTATATTCAAGAGGATAGTAGGAAGTTTGATTTACATGTCCATCACAAGGCCGCAGACTTGAGCTGTGCTATTAGCCTTGTCAGTCAATTTATACAAAGGCCTAAAAAGCCTCATTTGGATGCAATTAGATGAGAATTAGATGCATATGAGATACGTGAAGTCCACTTTGCATTATGGACTTTTTTATGAGGCAAGTAAGGATATACAGATGTTTGGATAGATAGATACATATTGGAGTGGTAGCATGTCTGAGAGAAGATCTACCAACAAGTTCATGTTTCCCTCGGTAATATACCAATCATGTGGAGCAATAAAAAGTAATCTACAATTAGTTTATCGAGTACAGAGGTGCTACTATGGTAGCATGTGAGGTAGTATGGCTACAAAAGTTATTAGGTGATTTGGATATTTGGGGAGATGATCCAATTTTCATTCACTCTCACAATATGAGTAGCATACCATTAGCTAGAAATCCAGTGTTCCATACTAGGACAAAACACATTGAGGTACATTATCATTTTGTGAGAGAGAAGGTGCTTGCAAAAGAGATTGACTTGGTATATATCAGCACATAAGATCAAATAGTTCATATTTTCACAAAGGTATTATGTGCAGAGAAGCTTCAAAAATTTCAAAGCTTACTTGGAGTTGTAGAGATATAATAGAGATACAATTGAGCTTGAGGGGGATTGTCGAGATGGCAAGCTCAATATATGCAGACATTGATGATGGACCGCCTAGCTAGATGGGTCCGCACGTCTACACTTAGCATGTCTGTGGTCATGACCCTCACATGGCCATTGAACTATCACTTATTTTATTTGGTTCGTTACACCTATCTAAAAATGGTATAGTTATAGTACCAGTCCATTAGTATAGTCAATTATGCATTGTTTGACTTAGTAGGCCACTTTCCTTTATGTTGTATCTTATCTATACTTTGGTTGGCTCAATTGTATGTATCTGTGTGTGTGTTGTGGGCGGGGGGGGGGGGGGACTTTGTGTTTGTTGTGTGTGTGTGTGTGTGTGTGTGGCTATAAAGAATGTGCTCATCACATGGGCACATGAAGAGCAATACGTCCAAAGTTCATGCATACACCTATGTATATACTTCTCTTTGTGGACTTTGTGTTTGCTCTGTGTGAGTGTGTGTGTGTGTGGCTATAAAGCTTGTGTTCATCACATGGGCACATAAAGAGCAATATGTCCAAAGTTCATGCACACACCTTATTTTTCTTTTTTTATTTTTGCTTTGGCCATGTAGGCTTGGGTGCAATATGGAGGTTTGGAAGACTATTTTCAATCCATTCATTTTTATATTAAAAAATGTATTAGGGATGGTTTTTCTTCTTCTTGTTTTTCCCTTCTTTTTTTCTCCTTTTGTAATGTAGGCTTGGGAGTGAAGGTTTGAAAGGCTATTTTCAATCCATTCCTTTTAATATATGAAAGTTTTCTCCTTTTGCCATGTAGGCTTGGGAATATTGTAGAGGTTTGGAAGGCTACCATCAATCCATTACTTTTAATACATAAAATATGGGACCTATATATATAATACTTAACCCCCTATAATAACACAATAGTTGCATTGAAGTGGTTATGATAACAAGATGCATACTTTTTTCTTGAGAAGATTCATAAGTTCATAACCCAATTTATGACTAGTCTATAGATTACCAATTGAAGTGCTTTGTAACGTCACAAATAGCTAAAATGAGTTACATGCTTTTGTGTGATGTGTCTTCTCTACTAGCAATTCCTTATTTTATGGTTGGAAAATTGTCTTGTATGTGAGTTTTATATTGTCCAACTTTTGTGTGGGGAGATCAAACTATAAAGTCTTGGTTGTCACACCATTTTCCATTTAGCCATAAAATCAATTCTTGTCAAAAATGGGATGGGAAAGTTGCAACTTTAAAAAATAGGATGTCTATTAGCACATGGTAGATAGCTATGCAAAGATGGAAATTTCAGTTTCCCACTTCTTGCTTGGAGGAAAAGTTGGAAAGGACTCTACAACCTTGGTGAAGCCATAAGATGTGTGTCACATAGTTATGTAGGTTCCTTTAGAAGAGGAGGTGAGAAGATGGAAGGCAAATATGATACATATGCCTAGAGTTGAACCCATGGTAATATAGCTATAACTCAAACTAGATGAACCATTGCACCTTTGCATTTGTAATATCACTAGGAATTATAGTTATTTGTGATACTTTTGGGGTTCCTTCATGTGGTTTATGTAAACTTCACAACTCATGAACAATCATGTCTAGTAGTACGGGTAGACAATCTAAACATTCAACTTTAAATAGCTAATTCAACCTAGCAAAAACCTACAAAAACATCAACAAGAAGTTGCACTTTTTCAAAGTTAATGATTTTTAATAGTGGTTCCCAACAAGTTTATGTGAACACTTAGTAGCCCAAATTTGAAAGAAAAGTTTATTCTATTTTTACTTCTATAGAGATAGAATTTCTTCATGACCTTGCATATTATGGAAGCTTTCCCTTGTGTTCATTTGTTGGAAACAAGTGATAAGCAAAAAGTTTTATGATAAGGCTACCTATTTTTAAATAGAAAAGAAAATCACAACAATGAAAATATGTAGTGAATGAAATATAACTGTAAAATTATCCTAAATAATGTTTGAGAAAATTGATCAAAGCTACATAATGATTAAAATGACTTTCAAAATGTAGATATAAAAATTTGTACTAATTTATAAGCATGATCTAAAGACCATTTCGATATTGAACATGCTAGATTAGGAAAAAAATAAATGACGTAAAAACACACACCCCTAAATAATGTTTTGGAAGAATGATTAAGAAAAATACATCAATTTAAAATGCATATCCTTAAATAATACTTTGGAAAAAGATATAGAATATTTATAATCTCTCTCTCTCTCTCTCTCTCTCTCTCTCTCTCTCTCTCTCTCTCTCTCTCTCTCTCTCTCTCTCTCTCTCTCTCCCTCCTCGCCAACGTCGTTATTCACAAGTTCTTTTTCACTTTATGTTTATAAAGAAATAATACATTAAAATGATGGGTTAATGGTGCTCTAGACATTTAAAAGGGAAAATGACCAAAACACCATCAATTTGTGGAAATTCTCAATACCATTTACATTTGTAGAATTACCAAAATACAATTTTAGTTTTTTCTATGAATTGATTAAAAAGATTAGTTAGTCCATTCCTTTCTAGATCAAGGATCTAATTTTATACTACTATTAAAAAAATAAAGATTATGAACAGACCATTTTGTGTATGGCAAATGATGAGCTTGTTTGTTTGTGTATAAGACCATCAGATTCTTTTTTGTATCATCTAGCATTGATGTGCCCAATTATCCTCATATGATACAAAGGTCTATTGTGGTTAAAATCAATAAAGATATGCTATGAACTTTTGCAAAATATAAGGGTAATTTTGGGAGTTTTCAACAGACTGGATTGGTACATCGAGAATTTCCACCAAATTTGATGGGTATTCTTAGAAAATTTGAGGGGTCTAGTGTTTAGGAAAAAGTGATTGAGAAATGGATAAAAAACCCAGTGGACTCTTCTTAAAGTGGTGAATCAAGCAATTTGGACATGCACTGTTCAAATTTAGACTATTTCAAAAAATTTCTTCACAAGCAAAAATCATTCTAGATTGAAGTAAGTCGGATAGGAAATTCCCAAAATCAATCTTCTGTATTATAAATTGACACACCACTCGTAATTTTTGTAAGGGTGGTTACACTCAGGACATATAGTTTTAAGAAAAACGTGTCTGTCACGTAGCGTGTCATTGTATCATTGGCTCGGTTGGCGGCAATTTCTGGGCTGGGGATATCCGCCGCCAGAGGTGAGGGCGTGCGTCACGCGTGTATATAGCTTGCCACGTGGATGGATGTGAGTGGCATGCTGATTTGGTGGCGGTCCCGAAGAGGAAGACCAGTCAGTCGGGCAACTTATCACTGGTTGTAAAGGAGAAAGGCGCATATCAAAACGACAGGCTCCATATCCCCCCTCCCCCCTCCCCCCCCTCTCGATCTCATACGTGCGCTTGTCAGGAGCTGCAGATGATAAGAGAATTATCCATGGCTGTGCCTGCTGCATCGAAAACACAACGATCCGATTGGAGCTACCTGCCCCCGGCGTTAAGCGAGCTGGTGCTTGCTCGCCTGCCGGACGGGGCGGCCCTGAAGAAGGCGAGTATGGTCTGCCGACAATGGCGGGCCACAATAGCCTCGCCCTCCTTTCGCCACCTGCAAGCCCTGCTGCACCCTCGCCGCCGCCCCTCGCACCTTCTCATCTACACGCACGACGGATCGATAGCTGCGGCCTTGCCATCAACACTGGGCCGATGCAAGGATCACGGCGCTACTACTCCATCAGCACCATCATCGTCGTCGTCGTCGTTGTCAAAGGAGGACGAGGATTCCATAATCATGCAGGTTTCATGGCGGCAGCTGCGCCCGGCCCTGCCCACGCCATGTATTGTGCGGGAGTGGGTGGGCGCGCAGGGTCTCGTGTGCCTGCGTTCTACCGCGCCCGACCTTCAGTCGCAGTCCTACCTGGCGGGCGAACCGCTCGTGTCCTCTTCCTGGAGATCCCTCCCCGACCCTCCCCTCCCCAGCCACAGTGCCTCCACACCTAAGCTCTGGTCCATCGTCGCCCACCCTCTCACCCTCCCCCACCAACCCTCTACCCCCGCCCGCCCCTCCGAGCCTCTGCTCCCCGACCGCCAATTCTCCCTCCTCCTCCTCCACCGAACCTCCAGCTCCGCCTCCACCCTCCACATCTTCAGCTCCGCCTCCAACACGTGGACGGCCCAGATTGTCCCTCACGCCCTGGTCGGCGCCGCCGACGACTGGACCACCTTCTCCAACAGCGCTGCCTCCATCGGTCCCCACGTGTACTGCATCAACGGCCAGCAGCGGGCCATCATCAAATTCGACGTCGCTGTAGCCTCGTGGGAGCTCCTGGAGGGCGCAAGGCTGCCGTCGGATCTGGCGGCCGTCATGGGCGGCGGGGTACATCATCATGTGCGGCCTTCCTACGGCGACTGCCTCCTCGATGCTCCGCCCAAGCTCGTGCAGGGGCCCAAGGGCCGCATGCTCATGGTGGGAGCGTCATCAGCCTCAGCCTCATCCTCATCATCCTTGCACGTGTGGGAGATGGAGCGCCCGGAGGGCTGGAGGGTGGTCGCACGTGCGCCCGATCGCATGTGGAGCCAGCTCCTTGATGAAGCCAAGGAGTCCCGCAAGTGCACGCTTTTGCCCATTCGATTTGCAGGGGAAGGGGAGGTGATGGTGGTGATGGCGTGCGGCTCCTCTCGCGCCATCGCTTTCAACCTCGTGGATGAGACATGGCAGTGGATGCACATCCCCGCCATGGCTAACTGCGGCCTCAGCCTTTGCTTCGAGCTCTCTACTGGTGATCGGTAGCACCCTCGAAAATCAAGATACTATACGAACTCCTTGGAGTTAAAAAGACTTTGGTAGTCATTGATTAGTATCTCTCCTAAGTGTGCTTTCTCTGTAGAGAGGTTTCATAGCACACGTTGTAGATGATGGGGTATCTAGACACACTTAGCCTATGTGTGGATGAAACCTCTCTAGAGAGGTTTCATAGCACACGTTGTAGATGATGGGATATCTAGACACACTTAGCCTATGTGTGGATGAAGTCAAAAGTCAACCTAGCAAGCATGCAAGTTCATTTACCTACCTAAAACAACAATTGTACTCAAGATTATTACTTTTTATGGCACATTTCTCAAAGCTATACATGTGGCTTATCACATTTATCATCAAGGCATAAATGCAAATGTAAAGATATGCATACACATTCATGGATATGTGTATGTGATGTAAATCATCTCATGTATGCATCTAGCTACACTCACAAGTAACACAAGCACCTTATTCTTGTTATCTATATAGGAACCAAAAAAGGAATTTCCTACAAAGAAATGAACATGTATATGAAACGTCCAAAACATGGAAATGTTGCATGTCACCACAAACTAACATTGACAATTATGTTACAAATTTTTGCTTTGTAGAGAACTTTTCTTGCATATGAGTATTGTACATATTTATTATATCCATTCTATGTATGATTGAGAAAGTTTTCTCCTTAGATTCTGTTTGTCTACCTCTAAATACTTGTGATGGTGATTAACGTGATCTAAATTAATCCAACCATGACTAGCTTAATCTAAGTTGGTCACGAAGGTAGTCGTGATTATCTAGGTTGACAATGAGTATCTTGTAATTTTAATTATTATAGATAATGTTTACATTACTTAATCATATTCTACTTTGGTAATTAAATAAAATAAAATTATTACCGTATAAGTAATTCAATAAACGATCCAAGTTTACATACTATAGTAATCATATAACTCATTTATGCTAGTAAATATTCACTTGATCCTTGAAGAGGGGAGTAAGAAGTCAATAACAAACTTACTATGGTAATCTATAACTCATTTATGCCATGAATATTCACTTAATCCTTGAAGAGAGAAGTAAGAAGTCAATAAGAAAGTACTTATGACATGATTAAGTAAGTATTCTTAAAATAAATATCCATTTATGGGATAGTGTGTACATCTTTTGAACTCAATATCTTAAATCATTTATGGGATAACGAGTACATATTCTCAACTCAAAGTTTCAATTTATTTATGGGATAATATGTAGTATGTAAATCTTCCAAACATAATATATTTGATTAAGATTTACTAAGCACAACTTTCCTAGTATTTATAAACTAGCATATAATACTCTTAGTTAACATTACTTCACATAGCCTTTTTGATCCTTAATTGGAGTAGCTTTGAAAGCTACATTTTTTTTCTCAATTTCACACATAGGCTCTTCAATGGGAAGCACACGTATAGTTTATTATGTTTGAAGCACTCAACTTCATGAGGATTGTCTCCATATCTTCTTTTGAGCATGACCCTATCTATATGACAAAGCTAATGTTTGTAAAGGGATGTAAATATAATTCTCAAAAGTAACATTTATATTTGAATACATTTGGAGGATCCATTATAATCTTGGTTGGAAGGTGAGTACTAGATCCAACTTTTAGGTATGGACCACTTACAAATGTATTGTTTCCCCTCGACTATACGTTAGCTTATAATTAATCAAAATTAAGAGAACATAAATAGAGTAAGAGAAAACTTGCGACAAAAGTGCACAACAAGAGATTGGATAAAATATTGCCCCATGCATGTGTGAGCACCTTTCTCATGCATATATTTATAGATCTTTATTCTTAGCTCTTATGCTCACAAATCATGAAAAGCATTCTTTTGATTTTTTTTCCCTCTTTCCTTGTATGAACTACTTGATTTTGTCTTATAATTTTCATGTGTTTAATAAATCTAATGTTATAAAAATATATTTCTTACCCTTAGGCCTTAATATATATAAATTCATTCATGAGATGTGCATAATAAATTTGCACAATAGAAGCACCAAAATATAACAATAATTCTTAGACACTAGAATGCACTCGTCTAAATATAAAAACAATTCATTTGCATAACTCCATCTGATTATCTCACCAAAAGCAAAAAAACATATTAATTCATTACCATCTATTTGCTAACACAATGCAACTAGCACTACATGCAGTGCCACGTGTAGCAAGTCACTACCATGTGATAAATAACAAATGAAAATCTATAAAATTAAATAAATCAATTTTATTTTCTTAGTAATAAAATAATAAAGTATCATAATATTGCTTGGGTTAAAAAGAAAATACCCTTAATTAATGAAAGACAAGTGACAAGGGTGGCTAGCCATATGCTAGTGCTACCTCATATAATGAATTTGCACTAAATCAATGAGATAATCCAAAATTCCTTATGTATTGTCTCATATAGTGAATCTATATCCCCTATGAAAATAAGGCAACCATGGAGTTTTTTAATACTTCATCGTGTAGTGAATCTATACTCATTGAACTTAATGTCATTGCGAGTGATATGTAAATATTAGATAGTTGCAAGTCAGAGCAAGTTAGAGTGAGTGATGACTTCTACATTCATTGGGATTCGGATTCTTCCATATGTTTTTATATTTAACTAAATACTTATGATAATGAGTATATCTTTAGATGGTATTCTACAAGGGTAACTTTGAGTGCTAGAATTTTTGTATCTTTCTAAAAGTAGTGGACAGCCAGTTACAAGTAGTGTGATTGGTGAAGGTTTTTTTTAAAGTATTTCAATAAGCTAATTTGGAATGAGTTTTGAATTTTCTAATAAGAAGGAATCCCCCCTTTGAATGCATTATCATTGATCTTGTGTACAATATTGAATGACCCATAGTATCTCAGAGCTAATATAATCTTTGGGTGCTTTTCAATGGATTTTAGGCTTCTTTTTCAATGCAAAGTCTTAGCAAGATTATCTTCATCTAAAAGCAAGTCATTCCTATGATAGAGTTTATTATATCAAAATTATACTACTTCTATAGGTAGACTATAGTCTCAATTCATTTTTTATAACGCTAAATCATAGAGAGTAATGTAAACTCTTGGAATATTGATAATGATTCCCTCATCTTTATTTTTTTCCATGTGATTTGATAGCAAGCTGGCATGACTTGAAAGAATCAATTTCACTAAGAGAGCCCCTTGAGGAATTTTCTTCATGTGTAACTTTTTAGTTAAACTTTCTAAAACTAAGCTCATTAAATTGGAGTATTTGTAGAAATCTTGGATGTGGTTTAACATTGTGAGATTTTAATAATGATTGTCTTATATAAATATGTAAGCTTGGTATTTTATGTTCAAGTCAATCTTTAATTAAATATTCCTAGTATATAGATAAATCTCCTATCTATCAATTATTTAATGAATTTAATGTATCCCTTTCAATTTAGTGCTGCAAAAAATTTAGATATTATTTTATATAAAATCTATCTATAATTATTTTTCTATGAGTTTTAAGAAATATGATTATCCTTTTACTAAACTCTCATGATAGATGCTTTCTTGATAAGTGAACCACCTAAGAAATTTGTCAATTTAATTTAGCTATTATTTGCTACTCTCCTTAAGCTAGTTTTAACAAATATAACTTTTCTAGGATATTGTAATTTTCTATGATACGTTTAATAAAGTGTAATATTTTATATTAAAAAATAAGATTTTTTAATTTCAAATAAAATAATATTAATATCTTATCAATCACTATATTGTTAGGGGTTGAATGCCAATTGTGCCTATTTGCCCACATTTAATTATAGTTACTGCTCGTACACCTATACACTACAAGTGTGGTGGCCACCCATCACTATCACTTTATTCTTTATTCTCTAAATGTCAATAGAATAAGGGAAGGAAGGTTACACATTGTGATGATTGTGGGACTTCCACATACAATCTTGCTCTCTCTTACTTGAACCTCCATAGCTCTTGCTTTTGCTCGTGCTTCCACTCTTGCTCCACTTTTCAACTAGTATTAGAGTGGGCATTTAAGAATCTTCTTCAATATTATCTTCATCTTGAGAAAAAAAGACCTTACTTGAAGCTTTAAAGGCTACCCCAACTCTACACTCCCAAGGTGTGCATTGACCTTCTCCTTGTTGTAGCTTGTTCTATGGTTACTTGAGGTCTTCTGAGGGAGAGTTTGAGCACGAACGAGGGCCCGCACAAACACGAACACGTGCACACACAAACCGAGGGAGGGGTGGGGTATGCAAAGGAGGGGGTAAAGGGAAAGGGGGCTAAGGAGGATGGGGATGGGGGTCCAATGGTGGGTAGGGGGGTAGGAAAAATGGGGGATGGGACCAAAGGGGTGGTCGGACAAGTGGGAAAAGGGGGTGGAGAGGATAGGGTCAAATGGGGGGGGGGGGGGGGGGGGGGAGTGTTGGGGTGGGTCAAAAGGGAGAGGGATAGAAAAGATGGGTGGGAGGTCAAATAGGGTGGAGTGAAAAATGGGCGGGGTAGGAAAAGGGGTTGGGGAGGGGGGTGAGGAAAGAAAATGGGCACTAGTGGTGTGGAAGTAAGGCCGTGGGCTAGCAAGGAGCACCGGGGTGATGATGTGCTGGTAGATTGGGCATTATGATGAATAAGGCTGAGGTGCCCCATTATCTCTATAGGCTTCAGTCCAATTAGTAGAGCAGTTGAGCCAATAATAGTCCATGTGATTGTGGATATTGATTCTAGCCCTTGCTTACCTCACAAATCACCTACAACTCATGCCTTGGTCTTTGATGCTTGAGGAAATACTTGGGCATACTTCCTAGCATTGAGGGCTTGCATTTGGATACACATTGAGGTCATTGACTATGATTCATGGGAGGCCTATTCACTACAAGGAAATGGGCAAATAGCGACATGCGTTTGCAATGGAAAATAGCAGTGTCACTATTAGCATCGCTATTTGCGACATTGTTAATGACACAAATAGTGACGCTAATAGTGATACCATTCTGAGAAAAAAAAGTGGCGAAAACCCAAGCGCGGCATTTGCCGTAAACATTTTCAAGAGAGCCAAAGAGAGAGTGAGAGAGGTCGTGGCCTTGAGAGGGAGAGGGAGAGGGAGAGGGAGAGAGAGAGGGAGAGGGAGAGGGAGAGGGAGAAGAGAGGGAGAGGGAGAGGGAGAGGAAGAGAGAAAGAGAGAAAGAGAGAAGGAGAGCCACCGCCATATGTGAAGAAAAGGGAGAAGTGCACGAGGGAGAAAGAAGGGACGTCGTGAAGAGGAGACAAAGAATCCATCCTCGGGCTTGCCTTTGTGGTAGGTACATTGCCTCTTCTTGCTTTGTTCTTGTGTTTTCTTATTTTCTTTTGTTTGTTATTCTTTGTAATGAGATGCATTGAGAGAGAAATAGAGGAAATGAGAGAGGGAAAAGAAGGAAGGAAGAGGAAGAGAGAAAAAAGAGGAAAGATAACAAACAAAGAGAGAAAGGGAGGGAGAAAGGGAGGGAGAGAGGAGAATGAGTGAGAGAAACAACAAGGGGGGGAGAGAAAAAGAAATGGAGAGTGAAGGAAGAGGTGGATGAAAGGGTGAGGCAAAGAGAGAAAAGAGAGTGAAAAAAAAAAGCTAGAAAGGGAAGGGGAGAAAAAGGGATGGAAAGAGGGAGAAAAAGGGAGATAGAGAAAACAACAAATAGAGAGCAAGAGAGAAGGAGAGAGAAAAACGAAAACAATGAGAGAATTAGAGAGAACGGAATTATAGAAAAATAAAGGGAGAGGGGGAAGAGAGACACGAAGAGGGATGGGGAGAGAGAGTCTTTCAATGTCTTGTTTTTTTATTTTTTGATTTTCTATCTTTGATTTTGATTATAACGAGATGCCTCGAGTGCGAGTGGAGAGGAAAAGAGAGAAAGACATAGAGAAAAGAAGAAAGGGAAAGAAAAAGAGAGAAGAAGTGAGAGTGGGGAGGGAAGATGGGGGAGAAAAAAAAACATTGAGAGAGAGCGGGGAGAGAGAAACAAAGAAGATAGAGGGAGGCAAATAAAAAAACAGAAAGAGAGAGAATTTGAAAGGTGGGAAGAGAAATAAATAAGGAAGAAGAGAGACAAATAAAAAAAGGGAAAAGAGAGAGAGAAATAGGGACGTTGAGAGAAATAAAATGGGGTATAGATAAAGACAAAGAGACATGGAGAGAAAATGAATGGATAAAGAGAGATGGAGGGAGGGAAACAAATAAAGGGAAAGGGAGAGAAAGAGGAGTAGAGATTAAAACGAAGGAAGATCATAAATGAAGGGAACAAAAACCTGTTGTTTGTCATAACATAGACCAAATGGAGAACGATGATGGTCATGATGTCCAAGATCGCAATGCATATCTTAATCAGCGTGTCCCGTGTCCTTGCTCTCAATGCAAGCTAGCAATCAGATAAAGCATTGCTTATCTATAGAACACATACGACACTTCGGCGAGTTTCAATTGGAGATCATTGAGATCATGCGATCTCAGACTTTGAGTAAACTATAAGAAAAGTGTGTATCCATCATGCCTTACATTTGCAAAGTAATTGAATATCATATATAGAAACATTAGACGTGCACGAGAAATTTATACAGGGAGGTGACGTCTTACCCCAAGGAATGCACCTATTGCGGATAGTTAAAAGAGTTCGTGGACGTGCAATGGATGGAGTGCCTAAGCCAATACACCAATTGTAAGGCACGACTCCAATCTACACCCTCGATACCAAAGGAGGCAGTTAGCCTTTTGGACCTTCCTCCAATCTTGGAGTCTAAGATAGAGGCAATGGTCGATGCATTGATGCCCATGGATGCCGAGTCATCTCATCCATTGAGAGAGGAAGTGTCCATACCATTATATGATGGGTGCCGAGTATCTCATCTAAAGACAATTCTTGCACTCCTAAGTATATAGGCAAAGTATAGGTTGAGTGATCCGAGTTTGACCAAGTTGTTCAGGTATATTCTATGCTCTGTTGATTTTTTTACTCCATTATAAAAAACACTTGTTATACTTTTTCAATGTGTCTTCTGATTTTTTTAAAGGTTTCTAAAGTATCACATATTACCACCTGGAAACACGATGCATGAGTCTCATGATGATACACGACTAGTGTTATAAAAGCTTGCCATGGACTACAACAACATCCATGCATGTGTCAATGATTGCATGTTGTTTCGAGGAGACTATGGGACTATGGAGACATGCCCAAAGTGTGGTGCTCATAGGTATCAACAGGACTTGCAAGGACAAACCATCCCTCAGAAAGATCTTAGACACTTTCCACTTATACTGTGTATACATCACATGTTTCATACATCGAGCATGGCAAGCTTGACAACATGGCATGCGTAGAATATATCCATAGATAGAGTCCAATGAATATCAGATGATTCATGCGCATGGAGCCACAATGAATCCACCTTTCCAAGCTTTGCATGAAAGCCAAGGGATCTTGGGCTTGGTCTTGCTATGATTGGCATGAATCCATTTGGTCTCTACTCCAACTTCTTACAGTGTGTGCCATGTAGTCCTTATTAACTACAACATCCTACTATGGCTTTCTACGAAGAAAGGACACTTGATCCTTAGCTTGCTCGTTCTTGGGTGCTACAAAGTTAAGAATATGGACGTCTATCTCCATCCATTAGTTGATGAGCTCAAGATTTTGTGGGAGGAGGAGGTTGCCGTGGAAGACATGAGCAAGCATGATGGTCAACGATTCACCAATATAAAAGCCATTCTCATATGGACCATGCATGACTTTTTGGGATTCCAGGAGTGCTCACGTAAGTAGGCTTCCGTTCTCATTTCGGTGATATCTAACATAGCTTGTTTAAGTTTATAATGACTAACTAGGGGTGTTGAGACAGGTCTGGTTACCTTAGGTTATCATGCATGTCCATTGTGTGGGCCACAGTTATACTCCCAAAGGTCACAAACCATGAAGAAGATGGCATATCAAGGACATGCCGCTTACTTACCAGAGGGTCATGAACCGAGGAAAGGTTTTCTTGGACAACCTCTAGCACAAATGAATGCCCAAAAGCTAGTACAAGTTGAAAATGATCCATAAGGAGTCACATCCAAACGGAATGTGAAGGTTCTTGGTTTTCTACGAGTTTCTGTATTGGACCCACTTATAGATCAACGGTTTGTTGGATCCCATGCATATTTTCAAGAATGTGGATAGCTTATTATGGGACCATATCACAGGAAAGAGAGACACTAAGGTAGGCATGGTCCTGTCCACCCAAGAAGAGCGCATTGTGAAGCAAATTATCAGGTATATCCACACCCCGATGGGTATGATGCATTCCCTCAGGTTTGCTTTCTCAAAAGACGACCAACTACTAGGGTTAAAATCCCATGATTGGCATAAGATATGTCAGGTTTTTTCTAGCCTTGATTGCAAGTAGCTTGTGTATTTTTCTATTTAGTGTCTAGTAATCGTTTGTAACACTTCTTCATTTGTCGTAGTTTGTACTACTGATCGCGATCGTAGGATGCCTCACTCTAGAAATACGTGAGGTGATTTACAGTTTGTTGAATTTAGTGCAATGGATCTCACAGAAGGAGATCAAGACATCCTCTATTGAATCCATAAGGCAGGGAGCGGTGGAGACGGTCTATCTCTTTAAGAAGTACCTGCCCATTAGCATTCTCACGATACAAACTCACCTCTTGGTGCATCTTGTAGATGAAGTGGAGATTGCAGGACCCATTCATACATGATGGATGTTTTTCTTGGAGTGCTTCATGAAAACCCTAAAGGGCTTTATGTGACAATGAGCTCGGCTAGAAGGTAGCATGGCTGAAGGTTAGCTAGTATCGGAGGTGTTAGTGCATATTACACAGTGGCTATCAACAGTGGATTTAGACAACAGTATGCTATGATAATTGAAGGATGATGATAGACTAACCGAAAATGTGGTGGTTGGAAATGGGATAGAAAAAAGGATGGATGCTACAATGGAGGAGAAAGTTAATCATTTTTGTATGTTGCATCATGCATCCATGGAGAAGTGGCTTGCTAGGTACGAGCAAGCTGCCAGGAAAGATCGAGAAGAAGCGCGAGATTGGAATTTTGACGTAGTACACGCTATCGACTAATTCAATATCCTGAGGGCATGGAGGAGATGTAGTGGTTTATGTCTATGCGATAGTTACATGGAGCTTTGATCTAGCTTCTCGCGAAGGGGTAGAGGTCTCTATTGAGGAGTGGAAATTCTCGAGGAGATGTAGTCGAAGGTGACTGCATGTTTTATAAGCTATCGTATCTAGATTTTATATGCGACAACTAATCTAACCATTTCAATGTATAGTACAAAATCTGCAGTGTGGTGTGGTTGCATGGGCAACATTTCCACGTTGAGCGCATCGAAAAAATGCGCTCCACAATGGATTGTGGTATCATGGCAAAGTTCGAGCAAGAGAGCCCATCGGGCCATGGATCCAAACACCATTATAGATGAGATGGAGTATTTTGGGAACTTGTAAAGTATTATCTTCGTGGATTACCATAGCTTCTCCACCATGATCATATTCAATGTACATTGGTTCAAAGTGGTATTGGAAGGATTTGGGGCAACCGCTTGGCGAGGTCCATCTGGATTTCTAAAAATAGATTTCGAGAAAATATGGATGGATCTACACGACACATTTATCTTGCCGGTCATTTGTGAACATGTGCATGACCTATTTTTTTTATTTTTTTTCACAACATGAAATAGTCAAAAATATTGGTTCACTCTTATATGTGATATTGAACATGTAATTTTCTATCCAAATCCCTGAAAATCTCGATGGTAGTATGTTGTGCTGTCAGCTCTTGAGAGTGCTACTCCTTGTCGTACAAGTTCCAGAGAGGGTGGCTCACATGGGTGTTGTGGACACATTGATGCAGTGTCTCCATCTTGTTGTTTTGGTGGATACTTGTCACCTCCAGGATTTGTCACACATGTGGGGACATCTACTCCAGTGACTTTGGATTTTGCTCAACTGTCGCACAAGTGGCACCCCTATGGGTACTACTCTAAGAGATACTAACCTCGTGGGTATGCTAGAAATACATGGGTCTCCTACTTATGCCCAGGAGTGCAGTCATAGGTGGGAGAGGACACACCTTAGACATACCCCAAAGGGGTATGGATACCTCATAGATGACAGGACATGTACTGTGATTATGAATGAGGAGGGGAGGAGGGTGATGTCTCACATGAGAGAGTTGTACCAATAAGTTTTTAGGCATAATGTCTTGGACCATTGGAAGAATATATCCGAGGGGAGCAAGGACTATATAGTGGCATCCTTGCACGAGGAGTTTCCAGTACCTACCGTAGCAGAGAGGTTTTCCGCTAGGTGGATGATGGAGTGTATGCATGCATACATGTCATATAGATTATAGGACGTACGCAAGGCACTCAAGAGTGGCGCCTCAAAGCCCGAGTGGCTAGATGCAAATGATTGATAGAGGCTCGGGGAGAAATATAGGTTTGGAGACTTGATATGTAGAGAGACACGGTCTCATTGCACTCATTGATAGATTGTACACGCGCGATGGCTTAGTAAGTCAATCATCTTTCTTGTCTGTAGTCACTATTTTTTTGAAATGCATTATATATGGTGGACTGATGTGTAGTTGTTCATTTTACAGGGTCCGTTTGATTCTCCTTTGCGTCAGGATGAGCTTTTTGATGGCGAGAATCTATAGCTTGCACTTGGATTCATGGAGCAGTGCACACCCTCTTCTTTTTGGTCATGTGATCTGTGTAGGCATCTTTCATGTACTATTCCTTAGATGTACTTATCATTCTTTGTATAAAATTGCAACTTGCAATAATTATAGATAGAATTTCATATTTGTTTTGGCTCTCCTCTCTCTCCAAGGTTCCATGTAATGTCATGAGTTTTCATCACTAGTCTTGTACTTATTCTATGAACTATCAGTCTTCTAGATTCAAGTAGTTTTTGCACTCGTCTTGACAACCATTGTGTACCCAATATGTAATTCCTTTATAGAATATTATATAGCACATGGTGCAAGCTGCCCTGCCGCAAAAAAAAATCTATGTAACCATCGCTATTAGCGTGGCTAATTTCTCTGCACGCATCGCTATTATTGTTGTTATGCATGTCACAAACGGTCACTATGTGCATCACTATTTGCATCGTAATAACGTCAGTTTTTGCGACAATTTTGTAGAGACATTTATACCGACACTTTTAGCAACGATGGGGGCAAAATTTTTTATGAACTTTTTCATTACTTTAAATGTCAGTATGAGGCCTATATCTTGTAGTGATTGTAATACCCTATGCGTAGCATGTATTTGAATGCCTATGGCTCATATGATGCTTATGTGATATGCTTTTGATGGTCAGATGTTGGTTTGATGCTTTGGCAAGCTTCTTGGATCAATCAGAGCTTGAATATCTCAACTTTTGAAGGATTCTTTGCTATAGCAAAGTTTAAATAGTAAGCATTCACAATGAATGTCTATGTATTGAATGCCTATATGCTCTTCGAGTATGTTACATGGTTATCTTGATGCTTGGCATTGATGTTTATGCCTAGATATGCTTATGTTGAGCTCTACATTTTTCATTTTAGATCAGTTGGTTGCATTTACATAGTGGCTACTTGCTTTACTAATTTCCACTTGCAGGCCTAAAATATATATGCTCTCAGATATATACAGTATGTGTTTTGGGCACTCGGATGCTATGACCTCTATGCATGGAGCATCCTTTACTACTTTGAATACTCAAAATTTTCTCCAATGGAAGTACTTGGTGTTTTCTTCGTAGAGCTTGGTTTATTTGAGTTAGTGGAAGACCCTATTAGGCTTTATTGGTTTACGCATATGCTATCACTATAAAGGTTTATGACTATGGGTTGATTTGCCTTTGGCTTGGATGCTTGTACCTCTTATCATTAGTGGGTTGTCAATGGGTGAATACATGCTTGGTATACATTATGGTATGCATCTATGTATCGTACACCTTAGATGTTTTGATAGTCTTTGGTACTCTATGGTTTATGCTCTATCTTCTACTAGTAGCTATCTTTCGTTACACGAGCACCACCGCTACTGCATGTTTCCAACTCCACATCAAGTGTAGTTGCGGGGCAAAAGGGCACGAACTCATCACCAATGTGTTGTTCTTGATGTAAAGAGAAAGAGAGGAGGAGAACGAAGGCTCTAGAGCATATGAGGAGAAAAAGAAAATGACAAATGGGGATGGGATGAGGGCATGCTTTCATTGCCCACCATGGACCATGCCGCACACGAGCATGTGCATCGACCATCTCCACCACCACGCATGAGGCATGCTTTGCATTGTCTTGTATGCCACATTCTAAGCTTGACTCAGATTTTCATGGTAGTGGGAGCTTACCCTTTTGTATTTTTGCTTATAGCTACATGTTATTTATGACAGTCTTATGAACACCCATGTTGCAAATCAGTTTTGAGCGGTTTCCTTAAGAGTAGAAACTTGTATTCAATACTCTAATATTTCCTACTTGAGGAAATAGTATATTGGCTCAATCTTCCCCCTGGTGCATACTTATCTGGCTTGGTTTTGAGGCTAATTTACTATTATTGCTACAATTATAGTCTCTTTGTTAGGTAGACATAATGATAAGCACTTTAAATGCTTCCAATGGTAGTCCTATATTCAACATAAAGAAGTTAGATGGCAATAACTCTAATATTGGAAGACTCAAGTTTAGCATGTATTATTGCAAAAGAAGCAAATTAATCCATTGAAATTAAAGGATATAGAGCCAAAACCTTATGATACAGAGGATTGGAAAGAGCGTGATGGGCTATATAAGTCTCCCATTATTTTGTCATTCTCAAAGCAAGTATACATCAATGTCATTGAGATTGAGGGTGGTGCTTATATATTATGGGAAAATATTTGTGATATCTAAGATAAGTGAATCCCTACAACACAATCATATTGGTTTATGAAACTCATGATCTTTGTATGAAAGAAGGGACATCTATGTCTTTTCACTTAAATAGGTTTCATTCCATTTTCAATTGGCTTACTTTACGAGGTCTTATGTTTGAGGAGAATGTCATGCTCCTTTTCTTGCTTGTCACACTGTTCAAGTCTCAGGATACATTTTGCACAGCTATGAATGTAAACCCTCTTGAATGTGGCTTTCAATTCAAGGATGTAGAGAATAGTTTGCTTACAAAAGAAGTAAACAAGAAGAATATTGATGAAGCCCTTTCTTCCCATGCACTTATAGTAGTGAGAGGCATACATGATGGTAATGGGAATAATAATCATGGTAGAGACTCACAACCCAACAAGAGCAAGTCTAAGTCTCGTGGGTAATTACACAATAAGCCGCATTATCCTAAGTCCTCTCTTACTTTGTCATTATTGTTGGTAGTATGGTCACATAAGGCCATTGTGCCATAAGATGCATAATGATAGGTGTGAAAAAGGAAAAGGGAAAGTGCAAGATAATACCAAATCTTCTCATGATCACAGTATTATTCCTAAGTCCAGTTTTAAGATAAAAAAGATAAATGCATTGGAGTATATCTTAGATGATTATATACTTACTATTCAGTACTTGATGCTACTTAGTTGCTCAATGCTCAATATGCTTATGCTCAATGTTAGCTTCTTGATTGGGGAGATTCTTTTCATGTTCCTTCATCATCATTCATTTTATACCTACCACACTATTATAGATTCAGATATATTGAGTGACAATCATGTATGTGACATTGTTGGCATAGGTGATGTGAGATTGCAATTTTGATGGTTTTTCATTTGTGCTTCATGATGTATGTCATATCCTGGCTTTAACTAAAATCCTTATCTTCGTTGGAAAATTGGATTATGACATGTACAATGTCTCTTTTGGTAACTCTAAAGGGAAGGTTACATATGGCAATCTCATCTTTGGTAGAGGTACCAAGGTTGGCAATCTATACACTTTGCTTGTATGTAGATCTATTGATCATGTTTTGGCCACGTGCGATCTTCCTCATGTATCTCTTTGGCATCACTATCTCATGTATATGTCCCTTAAAGGAATGAAAGCACTCACTCATTGCAGTATTTGCCACCTCTTGACTAGTCATGCTTTGACTCTTGTGATCATTAATTATATGGTAGGAAAAATTGGAACGTACATTAAAAGTCTCTTTATGTGCATGTGGATGAGCCATTGGCTCTCTGCATTCAGATGTTTATGGTCCCATGTCCTATCAGTGCTAAATATTTTTCCACATTTATCGATGATTATTTGCATAAAGTCTAGGCTTGTCCTATTAAGCATAAGTTAGAAGTGTTAGCTGCTTTTCAACACTTTCTTGCTATGTTTAAGAACCAATTTGGGTAGAGACTGAAATGCCTACAATCTGATAGTAGGGGGTGAATACGTCTTTGAGTCATTTCAGTAGTTTTGTGTGATGAGAGAAATATTAAGTGTTAGTTGACCACCTCATATACTCCACCCCAAAATGATGTGCTCACATATCATAAATAGGAGTATTCAAGAAAGAGTCTGCCATCTTGAGGGGTTACTTATAAGTATATAAACATGTCAAGTAGATTCAAAAGAAGGGATATCTAAAATATCACTTTTACACTTTTTTTACATACAAAAGAATGTCATACAAAGGGGCTACTCATAGATTGAATAGAAAATGGAGGTGTTTTATTATGAGAAAAATCATAAATAGCGGTATTTTAAAATAGGCCTTGAATACACATGATATAGAGGATTTACATATAGTGAATCCCCGAGGTTCATAGTATATTTAGTTAGATAGGCTTATCACCAGTACTTTTGGATTGAGGCAATTACCACTACACTTCATTTGAGAAATAAATTTCATAACAGCCTTTGTAGTGGGTCTAGCCCATCCTCATTGGGTTGTGGTTGCATAACATCCTCATGAATAGTGCTACTACCAACAATACTTTCAACCAATAAATTGACTTTTATATCTTCACGTTGCTCATTTTTAGCCTCAACCTATTTTAAAACATCAATGGATTCATTAGTAGAATCCAATTATATCCCTTGCAAACCCATCCCTTCTTTATCATGCATTAGAGCCTAAGTAGTCTCTCCCAAAAATCACCCCTTTAAAAGGGGGGGGGGGGCAAAATCTCAATGACCCCCCCTTGAGTTATTCGGGTTTCCCTCCCCCTCCTCGGTGGGACTTGGAGCTACATACATTGTTGTATTGTTTGGGTCTCCCTCCCCCTCAATAAGGCCTAGAGCCGCTTAATGCAAAAGGGGGGTCTCGTGGTTTTGAAATAGGCCACCCTCCCCCCATGCACCCCTCTCTATGTTGTGTAGGTTTGGCCTCTTTTATCCAAATTTTCTAGTTTTTAACCCTTTATACCTTTTAGAGTTCTAATACTATCTTTTTACCTTTTTGTACAAATGTCTAGGACAACACAGACTGCCAGAGTGCTATCATTGAGAGACTGTCACGTTGTGGCTAGGATCGGTCTCTAGGAAGAGCATATAATAGTAAATGGCCAATAGTTCTAGGAATATCATGCTTGCATTGTAGGCTAGAGCTCGACGAAAGAGATACCAACAACATAGGTTCATCTCCTCAAGGAATTAAAGACGATCATGAACCACCATAAGCCTTCCATCCCCAAGCTCCTATAAGATATATGTGAAAGAACTAATCTAGACTATCGATGTCATACCTTGGAATTTGATTGCTATCATAAAGTTGCGGAAGACTTTATGATTGAGTTCATCTAGGATGCATACATTCTTGTAGCTCATGTGCACAGAGTTAGGATTATGCTAAGCGACTTCACATCCCTTAGGCTTTTGAGATTTAGGTATGATAAATTGCTAAGCTTGGATGGTATTTCACACAAAAAAATGTAGGGAGTTTTGGAAATCCCTCCCCTTAAAAGAAGCAAGAAGATGAAGGTGACTATGATGTCACAAGAGAACTCTCACATTCCCACCAAACAAGGCTAAATTCTTAGAGGGTAACAACACAAGAAGAAAGGGAGATGCATGAGATAGAGGCCAGGGAGACTACTGACATTAATGAGATCAATGAGATTCATAAGAGGCACATTAGTATGCATGAGGAAAATTGTCAGGCATTAGTTATGCTTGGTCCATCCTTTAATGTTGCACTACCTCTATGAAGGCCACACTAGCACTAGGAATTGAGTGTCATTCAGTTTAGTGAGGAGGACATTCTAGTGCTTGCAAACTTTCACGAGAGGGCAATGATCATGTGATGAATGCCATCCTAAGATATATTTGTTAAGCCATAATACCTCAAAATTTTTACATGCTTTTCTTGGTATCGAATGGCTTGCCAACTTATTGTTTATTTAATTTTGCAACTAAATTCTTGTAAATCTTCCATTCGATGAACAAGACAAGGTTTTTTCCTAGACTCTCTACGATTAATGGTCTTGATCTAGGAGAGGATATCCCAGCATATGGGTACCATGATCATGTGAAGAAGTTCCTTAAGCCCATGAGAGGAAAAGGGGAAGAAGAGAGAGAGGTACTAAAATTTTTTCCTTTATCAAAACATATCCATTGAAAAACTTATCAAAGGCTTTGAGGCTATCACCCAAGACAAAAAATTGATGGAGAATATATGCATAATCAGTTTGCAAAGTGTCAAAGCAATGTGATTGCCACAACTGTGCAGATGGAGGGTTCGCTACAATGCCAAACTACTCCTAGAGCATTTACTCGAGATCCAAACCAGAAATATAAGTTTAAACTTTTCTTAAATTAACTTGGCATAGTGTTAATGACTTTATAGTTAGCCTAATTTTATACAATTCTATGCAGATTGATTATTTAGTAAACTACATAGATGATGATCTTCTTTTATTTAGAGTAGAGATCACAAACTACACAGATGACAACTGTCTTTTGTTTAGAGCAAAGATGGTTGAAAATATAATCCACTACGCAAGACACAAAAATATCCTGATACCACATGTCTATGCACCTCTGCCACCTCACTCACCTCCCAAAGAAGTTAGAAGGGTAGAATCCCACCCGAATACCATACATTTGGATTATGTGGAGTTGAGTTATGAGGCAAAGGATAGCATTGATAGTTTTGAGAGTTTAGATATAAAGAGAATTCAAAGATTATAAATATTCCATAATTTTTTATACAAATAAAAAATTGATCTCTTATATAAATAGTATTGTAATAAGATGCAATCTTTTGTAATGGATGAAAGCCTATATAGATGGCTTGTAAAGTGATGTCTAGGACATTCCTTTTTTGCACTCAAAAGTGGGATTTTGAAAGTACTTATGCCCTCGAAGAGAATTTCAAGATTAATTTAATAATAAATTTGGTAATTTGGACATGCAAAAAATTATTTTTCTCCATTAATGGAGGTTGGAAATTATGGCCCACTACACTACACCAACCTTTTCTCCCTCCCTCCCTCCCTCCCTCCCTCCCTCCCTCCCTCCCTCCCTCCCTCCCTCTCTCTCTCTCTCTCTCTCTCTCTCTCTCTCTCTCTCTCTCTCTCTCTCTCTCTCTCTCTCTCTCTCTCTCTCTCTCTCTCTCTCTCTCTCTCTCTCTCTCTCTCTCTCCGATGTAGTCCTAGGATGTGCTATCTTGGCTCCTCTTGTTTGCCCTCCTCCTTGGTGGGCACAAGTGCCTCGTATTGCATAGACAATATTATTGCAAATCGGAACAAGATGCTTTCATGTTTCTACAAAAAGATAGCATGTACTTATGATCTATCTTATTGTTATTGTAGGGAAATCCCTTGTAGAAACTAAACCCTTCACGATCTCTCCATCACTAAATAGAAAGGTTGAACTTTAGTGTGAAGAAAAGTAAAGAGGGAATATTGGGATTCTCAAAATCAAAAGCAATGAGTAGCAACGGTGAATTGTGGGATGGAATGCAATAATGTGGTATTTAATGAACAAAAGAAATGTAGGATCTATCAATCCATGGTAGAAGGATTTGATAAATTAACCATTGGAATGGATGCATGTGTCTGAAAGAATATCTTTGATGAGTTTCTTCATTATCCTTGCTTCCATCCTATGCAGTGTAAGTAAAATGAGTTGGAAGCAATAATGTTGAGAAACATCCACAACACTTTGAATCATGTGAAGATCCCAAGATCTAGAGTTTTTTGTAAAGAAATTAGCAATGTTGATGTTGATGAATGGAGAAAGCAGGGGGAGAGTTAAGATCTTCATATGAGTTTTTTGTAAAGAAATTAGAAACGTTGATGTTGATGAATGGAGAAAGTAGGGGGAGAGCATTGACATTAGCAGACCACAAGCTACCAAGCTCATGGGAATCCACAAAAGAAATCTATATATAGCCAAACATCACTTGGAAATGGTGAGTGAAGCTTATGGTTTGTTCCTTGCATTTTCTTGTTGTAGACAAGATGGACGGAGAACCCACCCTTTTCTCTAAAACTATCAGAGACTTAATCTTTCAGTTTTGGATTGATGAGACAAGGGTGTCTCCAATAAAAGGGATGTCTACAGTAAGAGACTTTCTAGATGTTCATATGTAAGATATCCAATGCACCTTCTGGAGGAACCTTAAGTAGTGACTTATTTTGTACATACATGTGATTGTTTACTAGTACTACAACATTGTTTGGTGTTTTGCTCCACTTGCTAGTATTAAGAAGTTTGAAATACTTACTATACTAGTCTCTAGCAATTCCAAATGTAATTTTTTGGTTAGGATGTCTCTATTTTTGAAGCAATGATGCTGGTGAATATGAAAGCAAGGCAAAGCTCTAATATGAACATAGCGCAAGCTATCAAGCTTGTTGGAATCTATGAAATCAATTTATATACAACTACACATCACTTAGTAGTGGCATGTGAAATTGATGGTTTGTCACTTACATTTGAAAATTCAATATACTAGTCTATAATAATTCACAATGTCATTTAGCTTCAATATTTCTAAAAATTTCTAATGCACTTATCCTTGTGCCTATTTTTCCAAACCTTTTTTCCTCTAAATGAGTTTTCCATTTTATTGGAGCTAGTTACCCTACCACTCATAGGTGATGTGACACCCCCCTATAAGTAGTCCCTTATCACTTACAAATTCTCCTCTAAACTTTACAAGCTATTCTCTACCACTTGCAAGTGATTCTCCACCACTTGGAATTGGTCCTCTATCACTTGCAATTAGTTTTTGATAACTTGCAACTAGTCCCCTTGTTGAGATATTAAGCTTAACACAAACTGACACTCACATACTTGGATGACCATTTCCACATTCATATTACTAACATAGTTAGTACTTGCAGTAGCATATCATTTGAGTGATACTTTATAGATGGACATCAATTAGTCCACCTACCTAAGTTATAGGATATCTATCTAGTCATCTTTCATAGTATATTCATTTTATGAACCACTTGTATTTAATGTATGTTGTACTCTCTCTTATTCTTGGTAGACTCATATAGTGAAGCAGAAGAAGAATAAAAAGAAGAAAGACTAGGATCTTAGCTTTCTACCTTGTGTGCATTCTCTCTATGTGTTTTGTGTCTTGCAAGATCTCAAGTGCACTTTCTCTCTCCCCACCTTTTCATGGTATTAGGGAGGCATTTAAGCAAGGAGCTATGAGCTGCAAGTACAAAAGCTATAAGGAAACCCTAGTATGGAGTACACATGTGGAGATCTCTCTAATGTGATCTCTGATTGACAAGCTGTCTTTGCAACCTTAAAGTTCTCAAGGGGGTTTGAGCATATTTGAGCCTTTGTGTCCAGATTCATGTTTTGGGTGCATTTCAGCCATCATTTGGGAGTTTAAGGCTATTCGTATATGCAAATTTGGTAAGATTCACAAACTCTGCAAACCTTGTCATTTTGCAAACAGATTGAAGGTGTTGGGTGTGGAAGATAGTATATGGATATTGTTAGACATTATAGGTATTACTCAAGGTACACTTATGCACTCAATTTAGTGCATGTGATAGTTTACCTAAATTAGTATGTTTTTAATAAAGGAAGATTTATGGATTTTACTACATAATCTCTAAGGGATTTAATTAGTTTATAGCTTGACAAGCAGAACCTCCATGCTTATAAGTTATGATTGATCAATTTCCTTATGGGGATAAGGGTTATTCAAACTATATCAAAGAAGATAATGCTAAGTCTTTGGAGTTGAGGAAAATGTCATGTGTGAGGAGACCAAGGCATTTAAGGAATGGAACTAGGGTGCTTGGAAAGTTAAGTATTGACTTTCTATCAGTATTTCAAATAATATCAGTGGGTATATATATACATGATACAAATAGTCTTATAGAAGCATGGAATAACCTAATCAAACTTTTTGATACAAATACCAAAGCTAGAAAGTTGTAGTTGAAGTTTGAGTCAAATAATGTCAAGTGTTGCAATGTGTTTATTAATGACTATGAATTGAAGATTAAGAGTATTGTTGAATCTCTTGAATCTATGGACAAGAAGTACAAGCAGTTTTGAACCTCATTAACACAAGAGAGACCATCCTTGATTTTGCATATCTAATATATACTCAATATATATGTTAATCTTAAAGAAAAAATTTTGGGACTTCATGCATCTTCATCACAAAGCAACAATAGTTTAGAATAGTTGCTCTACTCTAGCAAAAGTAGAGGCAAAGATCGTGGTGATAAAGGTTGTATACTAGCCATTATGGAAAAAATTAGGGGTAATCTCATGATTCACTTAGGAGCAGTCACATGCAAGTGGTAGAGGCTTGTCTCGAGGAGGTAGGGGGAGACATAGATGACATTGCAAACAACATCTAGATTATGATAATAGAGAATGCTATAATTGTGGTAAAAAATATCATATTTCATATTGTTGTCTAGAAAAGAGAAGAGGTGGAAATAACAAAAATGGGACAAGATAGCATAACAATTATACATCTACTAGCAATCAGGTTGTTAATGAGAAGTTATTTGTTATGTAGTACATGAAGAATGCAGTAAGTGCAAATGCATTAGCAATAATATCTAACGATGTATGGTATGTGGATTCAGGTTTCTCTAACCATATAACATCTCATGGAGAATGGTTTAGATAAATGAAAAATCTTGAAATTCTTGGTTTTGTGAAAATAGGTTACAATACAATTGTTCCTATTTCTTATGTTGCAAGTGTCTCATTGTCTATGAAGGATGGACAAGTTAAGTTTTTGGTTGATCTACTATACGCACATCACAAAGAACTTGGTTGGGCAAATGATTGTGAGCAAGGATTTCCAGTAAAGTTCAATCATTAGAATGACTGATTTCAACAATGGATGTAGACTAGTTACAAAAGGCAAGTGTGTGGGGAGGATGTTTACCTTAGATATGGTTGATATTGACATTTGGCATAAACGTATTGGCCATGTAGTAGCTAAAAAATATGTAGTCACATGAAATTGTGACAGGCTTACCTAAGTTCAAAGTGATTGATATGCAAAAAGTATGTGAAGTATGCCAATTTGGAAAATATTCAAGGCATACATTTCCTCATGATAATTATGCAAGTAGGCATTTACTTAATATTATACATTCAAATGTATGGGATCCTAGAAATACTACATCAATGACTAGATGTAAGTATTATGTATCCTATATTGATGATCATACAAGGAATATATGGGTATACTTCATAAAGGAGAAAAGTGAGATATTCTCTCACTTTCAAGATTTTAAAAATTTGGTTAAGAAACAAATATGTGTGCAAATTAAGTGCCTAAGGTAAGGGGAGGGAAAAATGATCTCTCTCTAATGAATTTAGTAATTTTTTGAAACATCATGAAATTTAAGGCAATTTACATGCACACACACACACACTACACAACAAAATGGTATTGTTGAAAGAAAGAATATGTCTCATTATTATTGGGTTGAAGTTGTCTCTATAGCTATGTATATTATAAACAGGACTCCCATTGCTGTAGTGCATGATGTGATACCAAAGGAGAAGTTTATTAGTAAGGAACTAGATTTGTCATCACATGTCAAGGTATTTGAATGCATTGCATATGTACATGTTCTTGATGAGCTAAGAAAGAATTTGGATCCTGTTAACCCTTGTGCAAAGACAACAAAAAGAAAATTAAAAAGATGCATGGCTAAGCAAAAAAAGGCGTCCCCAGACCAAAGAAATAGGAAGAAAAAAGGCAAAATCGCAAGGGAAACCTTAAAAGTTCAAGGCAAGCACAAAAGAGGAAATGCACATTTTAAATACAAAAGCGCACTCTAAATCTTTGTAAACCCTCCAGTGCAATTTGTAAATGTAAACGGGCATGGTTGAAGAAACAATGTAAATACGAAAGAAATAGGGAAAGAGGACCTATGCTAAAATGGCTAGTTATGTGAAAAAGGGTTGGATACCCAAAAGGGATTAGGGTTTTTATAAAAGGCAAAAAGTGAATGAAGAAGCTCATTCTTGTGTGTGGCCAAAACTAGCTCTCCTCCTCCTCCTCTTCTTCTTGTTTTTTTTTTTTTGTTCTTCTTCTTCTTCTTGCTTGCTTGCTTGTTTGCTTGCTTGAGCTTGTGCTTGAGAGAGAAGGTGTGAGGGAGTGAGTGTGTGAGGGTGAGGGACCGTGGTAGAGAATCTCTCCATCTTCTCCTCTCTTATTCTTCTCTTCTTTTGGTTCCGTTGTGCTTGAGAGATGGAGTGTGAGGGAGTGAGGAAGTGAGTGTGTGAGGGTGAGTGATCATGGTGGAGAAGCTCTCTATCTTCTCCTCTCTTCTTCTTCTCTTCTCTTGTCTTGCACACAACAATGGAGCATGTAGCTTGGAGCTTAGGGGTCGAGCTTTCCTGAGTGTTCACCTTAGATCATGGAGCTACTGGAGTGATTTAGGGAGGAGGTGACTTAATCAAGCATGGAGGTAAGCTCACTACACTCATAGGTGTGAGAGCGTGTAGGGCTATGTGAGAGGTAGCCATTGCACTTGGCTTGAAAAACTTGAAGCAATAAGCACTCTGTGGGTCTTAGCGATTAAGAGAGGACCTCCCATGTTGGGGGTAAAGGCGCCTCTTCCTAGCCGCCCGTGTATTACTACACTGATAGTCACCGCCACTGCGCACTACAGGTGATGGGCACCCGTCACCGTCACTTTATTCTTTATTCTTTTAGTGACAGTTTGAATAAAGGAAGGCCCGGTCACACATTGTGACTGTTGGAGTTTCCATTTCTTGTCTCTCTTTTTCTTGCTCTTGCTCTCCCTCCATAGCTCTCGGGTGCAAGCTTCAATCCTTCTCACCTTTCAATTGGTATTAGAGCACAGCTTTCCGACTCTTGAGCTTGGCTCATGGCATTCTCAACTTCCCATTGACTCCCCACTCGCATTGGGTCTCCTTCCCAGCAGCCATAGTTCATTCTCTTGAGCTCCCGTCACTCCCCAGCTTTGCGAGCTTCTTCCCGGCCTATTGAGGCACCATCAGGGCATTGACACTGAGGTATTTCTTCATTATTTCAGAGTTTTTTTTTCAGTCTATAGATATAGGTAAACAGGGTTTTCACAGGTTGTGGGCAGTCATAGCTCACACCTCTTGGAGCTTCCTTCACGTGGATCTTGCTTCCAGCCTATCAAGGCTTGCTGAGGCTTGGTGTAGGCCTTCTTTGGCTCCCATTTGTGCCCCCTTTAGATCCCATTGTTGACACATGGGACAGCAGACCCCCCAGCCAGCTCACCTTTTTTTTTTGCACTTGTTTCAAAATCTGACCCAAAAATCACTCTTTTTGTCATATCTCTAGCATTCGGAACCCGATTCAGGCAAGGTAAGAGTCTAAGTTGGGGTTTCGGCATGCTCCGGACGAGATGGTGATGTCTGATTTGACAAATTTTGAAGATAGAATATTCTGCAATAGATTTCAGGTATGAGACAACATGTATTTGTATGCCTATGGCTTATGTGATGCTTCTACTGATGTCTATTGATACCGGATCACTTGTGGATGTTATGCCTCTTATGTGAGATGCATTTGGAGCTGATTTAGCTCAGCCATTGACTGTTTTGAAAAATCCCAAATCTGTCCAAAACAGGGTAGCCACCTGTTACTTCAATTTTATGCTTACAGGTCTTGGCATTTGATGCTCGATTATGCCTGGTTGGTGCCTATACATATGGGAATGTATGCCTATGGTTTGCTATGAATTTGAGCTTGGATTGAGCACTGATTTGCTCAATTTATAGAGGTTATATGCTCCTAGAAACTTCAGGGCTGAAGCTATTTATGCTATAGTTGGGTTATGCCTATTGGTCACGGGGTGCTCCCAGCTACTTGGTATGATGTCATGATATATTTGGACTATGCCACATGTCTTGTTTATGCTCCGGAATGATTTTGAGCTGAGATTAGAGCTCGATTTGGGTTTGACTGTCACTTCTTTGCAGCTGGCATTTCATCTATGACATGGTTTATGCCTAGGCTACCTAGTACGGGTTATGATGACTTGGTGAATGCTTTATGCTTTGGCTGTGGATGGCAGTTGTTTGAGCTCATCTCGACATTCATTTGAGTATTCCCTTGAGCAGTTGGACATTGACTTGGATTTTTCCGTTACGACTTGGCTTTTTTCCATTACGACCTTAGATGCTATTGAGGCATTGTCTTGGTTACCTGTCTTTGGTACTTTGACTTGGCTTGCTTGAGTTGTTGAGCTCGTTTATCTGCCTTTTGAGCCAGTGGGAGCATCTTGTATGCTTGACCATTATTGAGCAGGAGGTTTATGCTATTTGAGCGTTTTGCAGATACTTGAGACTTTAGGATCTCTTACACTTACATGTTGCATGGTTCATGTACTGATATCTTGGAATTACTTTTGACCTGAGCTTGGGCTTTGCACTCTTGTGAGCATACACCTACTGGAGTCAGGTCTTGCCAGTGTTCTGTATACTTTTTCCTATTGTCTAGGGGATATGCCTACTCATTGACGGATGCTTTGGTGACATGTTTGGGTATTTGCTCAGGGTCTTGATGACTGTTTGGTGCTGATTTATGCCCATTTATGGCTGGTCATGTCTTGGTTGTCATTTATTGACTTGGTGCAGTGATTTGGTCAGAAATTGACTCTCACAGTACCCTGCTGTCATTTATTACATCAAGCATATAACTCCGGACTGACATGGATTTTTTATGCTAAAATATTCTAAAATGTTGTACTTTCACTAGTACTTGGTGGGCAATAGCTTTGGTTACACTTTTCTCTCCATTTTCTCTCGATTTTGGTGATTTTTTGGTCATTTTCTGCAGTAAACAACAAGCAGTTTTGAACTGTCTACAGTCTCCCAGCCTACATTATGGCGAGTTCGTCTACTGATCATGCTATTTTCAACATCATTAAGCTTGATGGTAAAAATTACTCTTATTGGAAGAGCCAGATTTGGCAAGTGTTGGTGCAAAAATCGTAGATCAAACCATTTAGGTTGAGCGGGCATCCGCTTGCAACTATGCGAGATGAGGAATGGCTTGAGCTTGATGAGTTATGCAAGTCCACTATTGTATTATCTCTCACAGAACAGGTCCATTACAATGTATTTGAGGAAGAACAAAGTGCATGGCATTTGTGGGATAAAATCAAGAATCTCTATGACAAGAAAAGTCCAGTGAGTCAAATGTATTGGTGGCTGAAGCAGCTTATGGATCTGCGCATGAAGGAGAATGTGACTATGTCTACTCACTTGAGACAGTTCCATGCTATACTCAAGAACTTGACTTCGCAGGACATCACTTTTGCAGAGGATGTCACTCCTCTTTTCTTGCTTGGTACTCTTAATGAGTCATGGGATGTATTCCGCACTGCATTATGTGCCTCTACTACTACCTTGAAATTATGTGATGTTGAGGGTGCTCTTCTGTAGGAAGAGGTTAACCGTAAGAATCTGGATGCCTCTCGTGTGTCGCATACTATGAAAGTTAGAGGCAAGAATGATGGATATGGAAAGCATGGCAATGGCAGTGGCCATGGATGGGATTCTTAGAAATCTCGGTCCAATCGTGGGAAGTCACACAGCAAATCCCGTGGCAGGAATGTAGATGTTAGTTGTCACCATTGTGGGAAAAAGGGCCATATTAGGCCACAATGCCATGAACTGCGCAATGAAAGGCGCAAAGATAAGGGGAAAGACAAAGTGCAAGATAAGTCTTCTGATCGTAGCATAGTGATTGCAAAGTCCAGGGTTAAAATTGAAGAGATCAATGTTATGCACCCTGAGGATGTTGATGATGATTATATCCTTGTAGCTTCTTCTAATGCTTTGCAGATGATAGAGATACACTCTATGTATGCACAGTGTTGGCTCTTGGTCTCAGGTGCATCCTTTCATGTGACACCTTGTCGAGAGTGGTTTCATTCATACCGTACTGTTTCGGGTTTTGTGCGCTTGGGTGATGACAACTCTCTTGATATTGTGGGCATTGATGATGTTAGGTTGCAGTTTCCTTCTGGCAGTAATTTTGTTATGCAGGACTCGTACATCATGTACATGCTTTAACATGCAATCTCATGTCAGCTGGACAGCTTGATGACGTAGGTTATCATGTATCTTTTGGAGATTCTGCATGGAAGATCACTCGTGGCAGACTTGTGATTGCGAGAAGTACCAAGGCTGGCAGCCTCTATCCCTTGATTGTATCCGCTTCTTCCCTTGATCATGTTTTGTTTGTGGGTTCTATCCCACATGTATCTCTTTGGCATGCCTGTTTGGGCCATATATCTTTGAAGGGAATGAAAATGCTTTCTGGTTTGCAATACTTACCGCCCCTTGATTATGCATGTTTTGATTCATGTGAGCATTGTCTTTATGGCAGGTAAACTAGGTCTACGCATAAGAAGTCTGGTAGGCCATGCATGAGTGAGCCCTTGGCATTGGTACATTCGGATGTCTGTGGGCCCATGCCTTGTCAGTTTATGGGTGGTGCCAAGTATTTTGTTACTTTCATAGATGATTTTTCATGGAAAGTTTGGGCTTATCCCATTAAGTTGAAATCTGATGTCTTGGCTATGTTTCAGAGATGGCTTACATTGGTTGAGAACCAGTCTGGGTATAGGCTAAAATGCCTGAGAACAGATAATGGGGGTGAGTATGTCTCACGTGCTTTTGAGCAGTTATGTGATGAGAGGGATATTAGCATCAGTTGACCGTCCCCTACATCCCCCCTAGAATGGTTTGGCTGAGCGGATGAATAGAACCATCCAGGAGCGTGTACGCAGTATGCTTAGCCATGCAGGCCTATCACAGAGCTTTTGGACTGAGGCAGTTTGTACAGTTGTGCATGTCATAAACAGATCACCTTCTAGTGGTTTGGATTTCCAGGTTACAGAGGAGGTATGGACTGGAAAGCCTCCCTCTTATGCGCATCTTCGTGTCTTTGGAAGTGAGGCATTTTGCCATGTGCCCAGGGACAAGAGAAGTAAGCTGGATCCTAAGAGTGTCAAGTGCATTTTCCTTGGTTATGGGGATGCAAGCAAGATGGGTTACCGTCTCTGGGATCCGCAGGCGCGGAAAGTCATTCGCAGTCATGATGTAGTCTTCCATGAAGACAAGATGCATCAGCAGTCTGAGAGAGTTGTTGAGATCTGTAGGGTCATATTTCAGGAGGAGCCGAGAGCTCCCGCACAGCCAATTGGACAGCCTACAGCTGCAGCACATGCTCATGGTCAAGGTGTTGGATAGGCAGCTAGGTAGGCAGTAGAGCCTGTCATGAGATGGTCTACTAGAGACAGACATCCACCTGATAGATTTCACCCCTCGATGGATTATGTCTTAGTTACAGATGCAGGAGAGCCTTTCACTTATGATGAGGCTATGCATAGGGGTGACAGTCACTCCTCGGAGAGGGCTATGCAATCTGAGATAGACTCCTTGCATAAGAATGAAACTTGGGATTTGGTTTCCTTGCCTACAAGCAAGAAGGCTTTGCCATGCAAGTGGGTGTACAAGCTGAAAAGTACCCCTAGACACCCCAAGCCGTGTCAAGAATCGCGTGGTGGGGGGACTTGCTCAAGATGCTGCGCTGAACACACACAGAATGCACAAGGACAAGCTCACTCAAGAGACAAGAAGAGAGATGGAGGCCAAAACGTTTTCTTGCTGGTTTCTTCTTATTCTTCCACACTCTTTACAATATACACAAAGTATAGATAAGATACAACATAAAGGAAAGTGGCCTACTAAGTCAAACAATGCATAACCGACTACACTAGTTGACTGGCGCTATAACTATGCCAGCTGTAAATAGGTGTAACAACCTGAATATAATAAGTAATGAGTTAGTGGCCATGTGAGAGTCATAATGACCACCGACGTACTAAGTGTAGACGTGTGGACCCATCTAACTAGGCGGTCCATCATTAATGTCCGCATGTGTTGAGCTTGTCATCTCAACACTCCCCCTTAAGCTCAACTGCATCTCTGCAACTCCAAGTAAGCTTCGAAACTTTTGAAGCTTCTCTGTACCCAATGCCTTCGTGAAGATGTCAGCTATCTGATCCTGTGTGCTGATATACACCAAGTCAATCTCACGTGCTAGTACATTCTCTCTCACAAAGTGGTAGTGTACCTCAATATGTTTTGTCCTAGCATGGAATACAGGGTTCCTAACCAACTGTATACTGCTCATGTTGTCACAATAAATGACAACTGGACCTTCCACCTACACATCTAAATCAGCCAATAACTTTTGTAGCCATACTACCTCACATGCTACTATAGCAGCACCTCTATACTCAGCCTCTGTACTCGACAAAGCAACTGTAGGTTGCTTTTTGCTGCTCCAAGTAACTGCTGCACTACCAAGAGAGAACATGTATCCACTGGTAGATCTTCTATCAAACATACCACCAGCCCAATCTGCATATGTGTATCCAAACACTTGTACATCTGTACCTGCCTCATAGAGAAGTCCATAATGTAATGTGGACTTCACATATCTCAATATGCGTTTGACTGCATCCAAATGTGGCTTTCTAGGTACTTGCATAAACTGACTCACAAGACCAACAGCGTAGCTCAAGTCTGGCCTTGTAATGGTCATGTAGATCAAACTCCCCACAATCCTCTTGAACATATTAGGGTATTCTATCTCATCCCCAACATTAGCACTCAACTTTACATTCTACTCCAACGGGACTGAAAGTGGTTTGCATGCTATCATACCATACTTGGATAACATATCCAAGCCATACTGTCTTTGGGACAGCCATATACCATCATCACATCTGATTACCTCAATGCCAAGGAAGTACCTTAGCTTACCTAAATCCTTCATCTCAAACTTCTTCTTCAAAAAATCCTTGACTTAAGCAATGCCACTATCACTATCACCTGTAATAATCAAGTCATCCACATAGATGACTATGATAACCAAACCTGCATCTCGCTTTCTCACATAAAGTGAGTGATCAGCATCAGAAACATAAAAGCCAATATTGACAAGATACTCTCTGATTCAGACCATGCTCTAGGTGCTTGCTTGAGCCCATAGAGCGCCTTCTTCAACCTGCACACATACGTGGGATGCTCTAAATCTTCATAACCTGCTGGTTGATCCATATACACTTCTTCCTGCAAGTCACCATGCAAGAAGGCATTCTTCACATCCATTTGCTGCAACCTCCAACCTTTGACTGCTGCCAAAGTAATCACACATCTGACAGTTGCCATCCTAGCAACTAGACTGAAGGTTTCTTCATAATCTATGCCATATGTCTATGCATAGCCTTTTGCAACCAGCCTAGCTTTGTACCTACTAATAGAACCATCTGCATTGTGCTTAATCTTATAAACCCACTTACATCCAATAGCTTTCTTGCCCTTCGGTAATGATATTAGATCCCAAGTCTTATTGGCTTCTAATGCAGCTATCTCCTCATCCATTGCTGCATCCCAATGAGTATGACCAACAGCATCCTCAAAACAAGTGGGCTCAACATCAACTAGTTTCACCATATAAGCATAATGGTGAGCTGCATAACCTTCAAAACCAAATCTTTTAACAGGGTATCTGACCCTGCTAGATCTGCGTACCATTGGATCACTCAATGGAGCCTTTACATTACTATGAGCTCTCTGTACACCTGGTGTCCTGACAGAAGGAATGCGAAGCTCATTATCCAAGCTCTCTGAGCCACTGGAGTCTCCATCAAGAACTGCATCAATACCATCTAACACTTTATTCTTTCCTTTGTCTTTACTTGTAGTGCTACTAGATGCACTTGAAGATGTAGAGCTACTTCTTAGTCTCCCAAGCCAAGGACTACCAGATGATGTCTCTGGTCCACTAAGAGTCCGTGATTCTTGCTTTTTAGCCTGCACGTGAGTGTCATGATCATCATCATCATCCAATGCATCACCACTAGATGCATACCAACTGCTCATTTCATCAAAGATGACATTCCTGCTCACTCTGAACTTACATGTGATAGGGTTATAACAGCGATACCCTTTCTTCTCTAAAGAGTATCCAATAAAAACACATTTTTTTGCCTTTGGATCAAGCTTTTTTCGTAGCTCATCTGGCACATGAACGTATGCAACATAGCCAAATACCTTCAAGTGCGATACATCAAGCTTCTTGCCAGTAAAGCATTTTTCAGGAGTCATCCCATGAACTGCAGCTATGGGAGTTTTGTTCATAATATAAATAGCAGTATGAACAACCTCAAACCAAAAATGCTTAGGCACATTCTTTTCAGCCATCAAGGTGCGTGCAACTTTTGCAATATGCTTGTTTTTCCTTTCTGCAAACCCATTTTGCTGTGGGGTATACCTGCATGTGAACTATCTCTTTATCCCATGAGACCTCAGAAAATCATTGAACTCATTCGAGAGGTACTCTCCCCCTCCATCTGACCTCAAGCACTTTACTTTCAAGCCTGTTTCTCTTTCAACTGCAGCCTTGAAAGTTCTAAAGGGCTCAAATGCTTCACTCTTTTCCTTCATAAAATATACCCACAGCTTTCTAGAACAATCATCAATGAATGTGACAAAGTATGAACTGCCTCCAAGAGATACATTTTGCGTAGGCCCCCAAACGTCTGTATGCACAACATCAAGGATATTTCTGCTTACATCTCTGTCATATGAAAAGAGTTGTCTTGCCTGCTTTTACCAAACTGACATGCTTCGCATACCTTATGAAATTCTGCAACTCTAAATGTAGGCAAACCTGTAACCAACCCTTTGGACTTCATTAATTTCAGCCTTTGTACATTTGCATGTCCAATGCATTTGTGCCAAATTTCAATATCTGCAACAACACCTTTTCCTTTAGCATACATAGCAGCATTCATAGTAGGAATTCCAGCATCCAGAGAAAACATACGTCCAACTCTACTTCCCTTTGCAACTAACCTACACTTGTCATTGAAGTCTTCTACAAAGCAGCCCTTTACATTAAATCTGACTTGCAACCCTTGTTCTACCATCTGACCGACTGACACCAAGTTCTTTGTAATAGATGGCACATGTAACACATCTGAAAGACTCTTTGTCTTACCATCATGCAAGGACAAGGGAACTTTTCCAATGTGTGAAATTGGGTGGCATGAATCATCACCCGTCTACACATAACCTGCATTTTGCAAATCCTGTATCTCTCCAAACCATTTTGCATGGCTGGTCATATGATTGGATGCACCTAAATCAATATACCAAACATCATCATGTGTTCCCTTTCCTGTAATAGCATTCAACATATGCTGCATAATAAACAGACGTTCATTTTTGTCTTCATTTTGTCGTGAAGACGATGCATAGTTTCCTTGCTGCAAGTTACCACTGCGAATATCATCTTTCTTAGCATAACATTGGGCTGCAATATGACCTATTTTGCCACAGTAGTGACACACAATACCAGAGTTGTTAGAACCTTTGTTTTGCCATCCACCTCTTCCTCTAAAGCTTCCCCTGCCTCTAAAGTTACCACGACCTCCCGAAACCTACATATCACCAAATTGCTAATTCAATCTGTTTTGCTAGTTGTCACTACCACGTCCTGTACCACGGCCTCTTGAAGAGAACCTGCCACATCCCCTTCTTGAACTGGAGTAGAAAGCTTGGACTTGTTCACCACTTCTTTCAAATGTCTCACTCTGCATGTTGATCTCTTCAATGATCATAAGGGAGACCAACTCATCGAAATCTGGAAATGGCTTTCTGACACATACGGAAGTTACAAAAGACTTCCAAGCCTTTTCATTGTTAAGTCCACCCAAGGTAGACGACAGCAAATCATCATCATCGAGCATTGCATCAATTGCTACCAATGCATCTGCAATGCACCTTACCTTCAGTGCATACTCATTGATAGACATCTTCCCTTTTTTCAATGTATTCAACTCTTGCTTGAGTTGAATCTTTCATGCCTTTGTATTTACGGAAAACATACTTTCAAGTATGGTCCAAGCTGCATATGAATTCTCTGCATTTCTAATATGTCCTAGAATATTATTGTCAATTACTACAAGCAGCCAATACATGACCTTCTTGTCTTTTGCATTCCATTCCTTCTGTGCCTTTGTCTCTTCTCAGTTGGAGGATCACTCACCTCCGGCTCCTTTCCTTCACCTGAAACAAACTCGTAGAGGCCTTTTCCAATAAGGAAGTTCGTGACACGGAACTTCCATGAAGGGTAGTTGTTCTTGTCAAGCTTCTCAATGATGGGGCTTCCACTGTTCTCTACCATTATCACAAAACTGATACCAAACAGCAAGCAAATCTTCTGCAACCCTCGACCTATAGTGCACAACAATACACCAGATAGCCTTTTTCACTATCTGCTCAACAATACATGCAATCTACAACCTGTTTGTAGATAAACCTTATGTTTTCTTCCTGAAAACACCTCAAGAATTACAGATTCGCAATCTGTAACTTGCGCACCCACTTTCGATCAAAACAACCAAAATCACAGTGTACCCTGAAACTGCTGTCCGCAACCTTGCAGCTCTAAAACGGGGCCTAAAACGGCCTCAGATGCCCAAAATAACTGCGGATAAGCCCTAAAGGGTATTTCTGCAGAATACACAACGCTCTTCGCGCTCACCAAATCTCATTGCAATCTGAGACTTTTACTCTGCCCTGCTCTTCCGGTGCCTTCACAGGCACTATCCAAGAGAAAGAGTGGAAGGATGGGAGAGCTTCTTACCCGTGGCTTGCTTGCTCAAACCTTGCTTCTTCTCCTTCACTTCAACCTTCGAAATCAGCCTCTCTCAATGGCATGGCTCTGATACCATATCAAGAATCGCGTGGTGGGGGGATTTGCTCAAGATGTTGCGCTGAACACACATAGAATGCACAAGGAGAAGCTCACTCAAGAGACAAGAAGAGAGATGGAGGCCCAAACGTTTTCTTACTAGTTTCTTCTTCTTCTTCCACACTCTTTACAATGTACACAAAGTATAGATAAGATACAACATAAAGAAAAGTGGCCTACTAAGTCAAATAATGCATAATCGACTACACTAGTCAACTGGCGCTATAACTATGCCAGCTGTAAATAGGTGTAACAACCTGAATATAATAAGTAATGAGTCAGTGGCCATGTGAGAGTCATAATGACCACCGACGTGCTAAGTGTAGATGTGTGGACCCATCTAACCAGGCGGTCTATCATTAATGTCCGCATGTGTTGAGCTTGTCATCTCAACATGGCGGCATACAAGGCTAGATTGGTAGCAAAGGGTTTTAAGCAGGAGCATGGTGTGGACTTTGATGAGGTCTTTTCTCCTGTGGTTAAGATGACCACCCTGCGCTTAGTCTTGGCTTTGGTTGCTCAGCTTGACTTGGATTTATACTAGATGGATGTCAAGACAACTTTCTTACATGGGTACTTGCATGATGAGATTTATATGGAGTAGCCTAAGGGCTTTGCAGAACCTGGTAGGGAGCACCTAGTGTGCAAATTGAAGAAAAGTCTTTATGGCTTGAAGTAGGCACCTAGGGAGTGGCATCATAAGTTTGATGCCTTTATGCAGTCATAGGGCTACAACAGGAGTGTTATGGATCTGTGTCTTTACAGGAAGAAAGCCCGTGAAGGTTCTTTATTGATTTTGGTACTCTATGTGGATGATATGCTGATAGCAGGGAAAGCTCATGATGAGCTAGATGCTCTTAAGGCTCAGCTCAAGAAGAGCTTTGAGATGAAAGATTTGGGACAGGCCACTCACATACTTGGTATGCACATTAGACGCAGCAGGCATCAGGGACTCCTCTACTTGTCACAAAGGGAGTACATTCATAAAGTCCTTGAGCGCTTCCGCATGCAAGACGTAAAGCCTATTGGCTGTCCATTGCCTTCTTATGTGAAGGTATCACAGGCTGATTGTCTACAGACAGATGAGCAAAGGGCTAAGATGGCCAAGTTTCCCTATGCATCCGTATGGACAGTCTTATGTATGCCATGATCGCCACTCGTCTAGATATTTTCTTTGCAGTTGGTGTTGTGGCACACTATATGGCTATACCTGGCAAGAAGCATTGGGATGCCGTGAAGGGTATCATGAGGTACCTGAAGGGCACTACAAATATGTGCATATGGTATGGCAGTGAGGATATAGGAGTCGTGGGGTACACTGACTCTGATTACGCAGGACATGCAGATAGTAGGAAGTCCACTTCCGGCTATGTATGCACCTATGCTAGAGGTGCTGTTTCTTGGATGTCCAAGGTGCAGAAATGCATGGCCCTTTCTACTACAGAGGCCGAGTATATTGTAGCCACTGAGGCTTGCAAGGAGGCCATTTGGTTGGGTCGTTTGGTTGCTGACCTTGGTATTGATGCTATCCCTACACTGCATTCGGATTCTATGAGTGCTATTCAGTTAGCCAAGACCGGTCTTCCATACGAAGATGAAACACATTGATGTGACGTATCACTTCATACGTGGGGTTGTTGAGGACAAGTCTGTTGACCTTGTCAAGATCTCAACTGACCAGAATCCTGCAGATCTGCTCACGAAAAGCCTCTCTACAGAGGGCTCTCAAAGAGTTTATTGTTCATAATATAAATCATGGGATTCTTCTAAACACAGAAGAACTTTACTAGGATTTATATGAGGAATTTGCATACATAACTCAGTCATTGTTACCCAACAACCAACTTAGATATCACTTAGTTACATAAGTTCTTTTGTATTTGGCATACAATTTTCAGTTGTACCATGTATATTGATAAAAAATTAAGTCTATGGGAACTTACAACTTGCTCAGCTAGAAGTAATTGATAGTCTACAGGCTAAACTACATTGATTCAAGTGGAAAATATTGTTATAACTCAAGAAAAATGCCAAAAGTCCACTAGGTTCATGAGGGACCTGAAATAATGAACTTAAGTGACCTGTAAGTGATCTAAGTAGGTCAAAAAGTTAAGTGGGAGCTGAGCAGGATGCAGCCCGCATTTTTCGGTACAAAAAGCGGGCTTGTATGCCTGTAGCAACTGGAGAAGAACTGTGAGCTATTGTGCATGCTCCAAAGCATGCAAACTGAAGGCAAACTGGAGCTGAAGAAGGAGATACAAAAAAGAAAGGTGAGAGCTCCTCTTACCTGTCCATTTGGTATGATAAAAATGAATGGTATGACAGTCTATAAAAGGGGAAAAACTGAGAGAAAAGGATTCAGCCTGCTCTTATATACGTCTTCTCTCATCTTTTTACATTATTCATGGTCCAATGAAGCCCGTCTTATACCCAACTACTTGAGTGACTTTGGGGCAAGAAAAGGGGGAGGATTTGAAGGTGTATGGGCTGTTATGGGCTGAAAAAACCAGTCATAAACATGGCAGCCCACTGTTCTTGTTCATTTTGATGAGCAAACAAGTGATCCATGTGGTTGTAATAGAAGGAATTGACCTTTTAACATCAGGGCTTCACTCATGAATGATTAAAGGAGCTTATTCTTGAGTTTATGTACACTTTTTGAGCTTGATTATGGGCTGGAAATTTCTTATTTAAAATAGGGCTGAAGTTAAATTTATGCTCAATCAATGCATTTCATGAGCTATTAATCTATGTCTTGAATGTACTTGAGTCTATCATCCAAATACTTGTTTCTTGGAGTTGAAATTTGTCCATGTACATGAAATAAAAACCATTTGAGTTTGCATTTGGTATATGAATTTGGTTTAAATCTGAGATTATCCCTTATGTAATGGCTTATTATTCCCAAATGCATTTGATGTGATCAAGACAAAATCTTTCATTCCATACATGTATGCTAAATAAACAGAAAAAGCTTGATATCTTCTTCTTCAATTAAGTCATTTCTAAAACCCGAATCTTGTCAAACCCCAATCTTTCCCCCTTTTCCAAACCTTGAATCCCACACTCTTCTGCTGCTCTAAGCCCCGGTGGTGATAGACCTTCAACCTCCCAACACGAGACAGTGGTGAACTCAACGTGAAGGTCTGCTGCGGAAGAAGAAGTACAATGGGAGAATCATCAAGTTTGGGAGGAGATGCCTTGCAACAGTTGGTTCGTCTGATGCAAGAAAGCCAACAACAACAATTGCAATTTCAATAGCAGTGGCAATTGCAACAACGGAGACAAGAAGAAGAGCGGAATGATGCCGTCGCCATTAAAGCTTTGGAAGCAGTTGGCAAGCAATTTAATGGGCAAAATGTGTCCTCTTTTATCCGCCTCTATACTGACAAGATGGTCTTCTTCAGAGTTCCTCATCATGCCTGGAGCCGATATTTTGCCCATTTGGCCGTGCATGGCCCCCAGGACCGAATTCATGGTCTTTTCCAAAAAGACGTGGGATGGTCCGCATTCAAGAAGGCTCTTCGAGAAGAATTTTTTCTTGAAGATTCTGGCCTTATGACGAAGAAAGTTTTCACTGAATGGGTCGAAAGGCCCAATAAGGGTCTAACTGCCACACCACTGCTCTTCATCGCGAATTTGAAAGCAAATTTGCTCAACTAGATCCTGACGATCAACAAGGTATGGAAAGCCAGAAGATTGAATTATTTCTAAAGGTTGCAGATCCTTTTCTTCAAAAGAAGCTAATTGATCGGCTTGAAGATCTTGACTCTGAGACAGGATTGAAGACTGCTTGGAGTGATGCCACTGAAGCAGTTAATATGATTACTTGAAGAGAGCGGTTGTGCCTAAGATGGGGATCTATCTCTGCATCAACTGAATCCATGAAGGAGCCTATTCCTGTTTCTCTATCTCCTGTCTCTATGGCCGAGTAACCAAGAAATCCTGTTGTTCCATCTCCAAGGAAGGATGTCATGGACGAGCTAATTAAGAGCATGCGGGATCTCCATCTTAATCTAACAGAGATTAATTCCAAGGTGGAAAGACTTGATGTGAAAGTGGAAGAAAGGGGACGGTCAACTGCCCAAAGACCCGTACGAGAAGGCTTCAAAAGACGTTGTATCTGGTGTGATAGCCTATAGCATGATAAGAGGGAGTGCAGTGCATTCCGTGAAGCTGAAGCGAAAAAATTAGTCTTTTGGAAGGATGAAAAAATTCATGCAACTGAAACCGGGCTTCCTCTTGAGCCAAATTTTGGTAAAGGTGGCATGAAGAAAAGACTGGAGGATTTGGCAACAGGAATAGCCTATGCAGCTGTTGATGCAACAACCTATGGGCTGCAAATTGAGCCAACTAATGAAATTGTTAAAGCATGTAAAATTGATGCAAAATGTAGGCCTTAGATTGCATGGAGCAAGGCAAGGCAACCAAAGATGATTTAACTACTGCCAGTCAACGCCTTCGAGGAAGAACCGGATGGACCGAGCTAGTTGATTCATTTTCAGCTTTTGCTCGGTTAGCTAAAATTAATAATCATGAAGCTATGATAGAAGAAAAGAGAAGAAGAGATGAAGATGTTGCCGGTCCCTCTTCTTCGGGGCCAACTAAACGTGTGACAAGAAGTAAACCAGATCAGCAGAAGGCTGCTGAAAATCCACCGCCGCCAGAGCTTGATATGGGAGATGCCCCTCAAGCAAAGAAGTCAGAAGGAAAAAGAAAAAGCAAACATCCCAGCTACAAGTTGCAGTCTGACATAGAGACTGCAATGGATCTTAAGCGGATCCTAGAAGAAAGGATTCTTGGAAGTAGAATTGAATTTACATCAGGTGAAATTCTCAGAATTGCAAAATGAGGATTTCATGATGTAATAATTGATGTAATTAAACAAAAAATACAATATGTTGGTGAGGAAAGTGAAGAATCCATGCATGCTTTTTTGCAAGCACTTCATGTGTATTTGCAGGATGAAGAGAAGCTGAAAACTCAAGGGATTTGATTGGAGGCAATCAAAGAATTGATTGCAGCCATAGAAGCCAAAGATGAAGACATCTATGAAGCAGAAACTGAAGAAGTTATTGCAGAAAATGTTATGGTGGGGTCTTCTCAATCCAAAGTGTAGCCCATGCATAAGAAAGAAGCTCATCTTCACAATATGCAAGAAGAAAGTAATGCTCACTTTATTCCTAGTAGTCACTACTCCCGTACCCATTGGGCAAGGGCGACCACTGAAACCGTTGTTAAGATTGAAGAAAAAGAGACTCCATGCATTGCCCTTATAGACCATGGCTCGGAAATTAATGTCATGTCAAGAAGTCTCTACGAGAATGGCAGATGGCCCATTGATGTGGACCCAGGATGGCACATGAAAGTAGCCAATAACTCCTCTGGCGATCTTTATGTAGCATGCCCTTATGTACAAGTTACTATTGGTAATGTAAAAGATGAATTTCATTTCTTTGTTCAAGATTCCTGCAGCTATCCTATTATTCTTGGACAACCTTTTATTTCTGAGTCTCGTTTAGAGACAAAGGCCCTTGATGATGGTTCATCATATGCTCGGATACAGAAGTAAGGATAATGACAAAGTTGTCCAATTTTTGACTGTATGTGTAAATCATCACCGGAATAGAGATCAATTGAGAGATCATCCTGTTCCTCCTAATGCTCGAGAGTTTAAGGGTTTTCGGGTAGCACTGCTATAAGTGGAGGCTATGGTGGTGCTTCATGTCATAAAAAATTGCCTCCACATATAAAGGAGGCAATGCCAAAAGCTGACTTGCAAGTTTTTACGGCCAACAGTGTGGGCTGTTATAAACAGTTTTCAGCCATGAATAGGGTTGAAAAAAAGCATTTATGTCATGTGGAACAAGAATTGAAGCAAATTGATGTTTTACCTAAAGATGATGAAATTTCAGGGCTATTTTATGGGCTGATTTATAATGATACATTGGCTGAAATATGTGCAGCTATTCATGCAAAAAATCAAGCTGAAAATCAGTCCATTCAGGTATGCACATTGGATATGTTTGACATAATTCAAGAATTTGCAGATCAAGAAGCTTTTGGACAGCCAAACAAGGATGATGTAAGAGTAGAAACAAAGTATAAGACAATTGACAAAAAGGTCAAGCCGGTGGCTACTCCTCTACCACCCAAAAGTGAAGGACTAGCAGAAAAGGCATCCAAATAGCCAAGCCTTCGTGATCCCAAAGATATTGGTCACCAATTTATAGCAAAAAGTCTACAAGAGATGAAAATTGGTGAAGACTCTTTTCTCTTGCCAGGCTGAAAAGCAAATCTTCATGCAGATGTTAAAGAAACATGGCAAAGCTTTTTCATTTCAGCCACATGAAATTGGCTGTATGGATCCAAGTGTTGTGGCACCAATGGTGATTTTCACGGTCCTACATGTTCCTTGGAATCTTAAACCAATTCCGATACCAAGGGATCATTTGTCTAAGTTACTGGAGATTTTAAATGAAAAGATAAAAATGCGAATATTGGAGCCATCTTCAGCTCCATATTCCAACCGATGGTTTATCATGCCTAAGAAGAATGGATCTTTATAATTCATTCAAGATTTACAGCCTGTCAATAAAGTCACTATTAGAAATGTTGGTTCGGGGCCAATTGTTGATGAGTTTGCTGAGGCTTTTGCAGGTAGAGAAATTTATTCCATGGGAGATTTATATTCGGGCTATGACCAATTTCAGCTTGCTTTGGAGAGTCGAGACATTACCACAACGAAGACGCCTCTTGGTTTAGTCCGCATGTGTACTCTACCTCAAGGAGCTACGAATTCAGTAGCTCACATGATGAATGCCATGCATAAAGTATTGAGAGATTATATTTCCCAACTAAATCTTCCTTTCCTTGATGATGTACCAATCAAAGGATGTGAAGTTCATGAGAATAATGAAGAACTCAATGAACTTGGATGTTGCAAGTTTGTTTCCAATCATATTAATGATTGTGCTCAAATCTTGTCTAAATTAGAAGAAGTCCATCTTACTCTTTCAGGTGCTAAATCTATTTTTGGAGTCGAAGAAGTTCTTGTGGTAGGGCATATGTGTGGTCCATATGGCCGAAAGCCTTCTCCAACCAAGATTGATGCTATCAGCAAAATGCGGGAAATATGCATAAATGTTTCGGAGGTGAGAAGATTTCTTGGAGCATGTGTCTTCTACCTTATTTGGATCCCACATTTTGCTCATGTTGCTGAAAATCTTTCTCAACTGCTAAGAAAAGGCAAAAGGTTTATTTGGAAAAATGAACATACTCAAGCTATTCAGAAATTGAAAAAATTGCTGATTTCAGCCCCCACCTTAAAGAGGGCTAATTACTCCAATGGACAGCCTATCATACTCACAAGAGACACAAGTCCTATTGGAATAGGATGGGAAATCGGTCAAGACGACCTTGAAGGCAACATATATACAATTTGCTTTGGAGCAAAGGTTCTTAATGAATGACAAAGAAGGTATGCTCAAATTAAAAGAGAACTTTGGGGAGTAGTAACTGCATTGAAATGTGACTGGGAGTACTTCACGGGCGCACATGTAATAGTTGAAACAGATTGTCTTCCACTCTTGGGCATGATTGCCAACTGTTCCACTCCTGACATAGCCATGCTTAAATGGATAGCCTATATTAAATCCTTAAATCTTGATTTAAAACATATTGCAGGAAGAGATAATCCGGTTTGCTGACATACTTTTGCGTGCCAGATATAAGGATGAAGAAGAAATGATGGATGAGGAAGAATCAGAGTCTATATTTTCTAAAAATGATGTTGTAATTGCAAGTCCAGATCTGAAAACAATAGGTACAACTGTACCTAATGATGGCTCAGTTGTCAAAAATGCAGGTACAACATTAATTACAGCAAGTACAATAGGTTCAACTGCTAAAATTTTTTTTACATCAACAAAGAAGGAAGAAACAACCATAGAAGGACAGTGGGCAACTGATAGACAGCATGCTCAATGTTTTGTTACGGTTTGCTCACACTTTAAAGAAGAACATTATGCAGGTGATTGGCTAAAAATTGGCCAATTTTTGAGCACTATGACAAAGAAGGAAGATTGGACTAATGAAGAGTTCAAGAGAATCAAGAGAAAAGCTTATGGCTTTTTTCTTAAAGATGGCTACCTTTAGAGGTATGCGAAAAAGAAAGGAAAGGCACCTATTCGTGTCTTAGGAGACAAAAAGACTCAAAGACAAGTCATGCAAGAATTTCATGAAAGCCTATTGGCTGGACATAGAGGAATATGGGGCACTTTTGCCAAAATAAAAGAGAAATTTTGGTAGCAAAACATGTATAAAGACATTAAGCATTTTGTTGAGTCTTGTCATGTTTGTCAAATGTACTCTATGGTCAAGCATAGAGATGGGCTTCAGCCTACCTTTCCTTTATCCATTCACTATAGATGGGTTATTGATTTAGTAACCATGCCTATAGGAATTTGGAACATGAGATATCTAGTACTTGCTAGAGAAGATCTCACAAATCAAGTGGAAGGAAAAGCCTTAACAACAAGAGTCTACTCAAGCCGTTTGTAGATTTTTACTTGAAGAAGTATTTTGCAGGTATGGCTGTGTTGCCAAGGTAACTACTGATAGAGGAGAATTGGATGCCAATGAGGCTCGCCATTTCTTTGCTCAATTGGGAATCAAGCTATCTCTTACATTAGCCTACAACCCTGAAGGCAATGGTAAGAGTGAAAGAGGTCATCAACCAATTCTTAAAGCATTGGCGAAATCTTGCAAAGGAAAGATGAGGGAATGGCCTAGAATGCTACCATTCGCATTATGGGCTGATAGAACTACCCATAGTGCAGTAACAGGTTATATGCCGGCTAAACTAATATATGGACAGCCACCTATTATGCCTATTGAGGAGTCTATTGTCACATGAAGTATCTTGCCTTGGGATGAAGGCATGAATAGAGAAGAGTTGCTGACTTTGCGCATAAGGCAACTTGAAAGAAGGCCAGAAGATGTCAAGACAGCCATTGAAAGACTGAAGATAGCAAGATTAAAGAATAAAAAGAGGTTTGACAAGCATTATCAACTCCGTCCGAGAGCTATTCAAGAGAATGATTGGGTACTTGTCTATGATAGCAGCTTGGACAATCAATATAGTGCTCATAGGAAGCTAGCCAAGCGATGGTTTGGTCCATATGTAGTGAAAGTAGTACATGATAATGCTACTTATACTTTGGCTAAAATGGATGGAACCATGGTAAAAGTACCAATAGAGCCGGTAAACGTATCAAGCTCTTCAAACGGAGAGAATCTTCAACTTATGAGCTTGATGACTTGGATATGAGCCATCTACTTGAAGACAAGCAGGAAGAAGAAGACTTAGAGGATGAAGATGAAGATATGTCAGAAGAAGACCCTCGTTAAACCTGTAATCTTGTGAAATGGCACATGCCGGAGGATGTGCAGGTTAGGAGGGGGTGAATGTCAAAGAGTTTATTGTTCATAATATAAATCATGGGATTCTTATGAACACAGAAGAACTTTACTAGGATTTATATGAGGAATTTGCATACATAACTCAGTCATTGTTACCCAACAACCAACTTAGATATCACTTAGTTACATAAGTTCTTTTGTATTTGGTATACAGTTTTCAGTTGTGCCATGTATATTGATAAAAAATTAAGTCTATGGGAACTTACAACTTGGTCAGCTGGAAGTAATTGACAGTCCGTAGGCTAAACCACATTGATTCAAGTGGAAAATATGGTTAGAACTCAAGAAAAATACCAAAAGTCCACTAGGTTCATGAGGGACCTGAAATAATGAACTTAAGTGACCTCTAAGTGACCTAAGTAGGTCAAAAAGTTAAGTGGGAGCTGAGTAGGATGCAGCCTGCATTTTTCGGCACAAAAAGCGGGCCTGCATGCCTGTAGCAACTGGAGAAGAACTGTGAGCTATGGTGCATGCTCCAAAGCATGAAAACTGAAGGCAAACTAGAGCTGAAGAAGGAGATACAAAAAAGAAAGGTGAGAGCTCCTCTTACCCGTCCATTTGGTATGACAAAAATGAATGGTATGACAGTCTATAAAAGGGGGAAACCTAAGAGAAAAGGATTCAGCCTGCTCTTATGTACGTCTTCTCTCATCTTTTTACATTATTCATGGTCCAATGAAGCCCGTCTTATACCCAACTACTTGAGTGACTTTGGGGCAAGCAAAGGGGGAGGATTTTGAAGGTGTATGGGCTGTTATGGGCTGAAAAAACCAGTCATAAACAGGGCAGCCCACTGTTCTTGTTCATTTTGATGAGCAAACAAGTGATCCATGTGGTTGTAATAGAAGAAATTGACCTTTTAACATCAGGGCTTCACTCATGAATGATTAAAGGAGCTTATTCTTGAGTTTATGTACACTTCTTGAGCTTGATTATGGGCTGGAAATTTCTTATTTAAAATAGGGTTGAAGTTAAATTTATGCTCAATCAATGCATTTCATGAGCTATTAATCTATGTCTTGAATGTACTTGAGTCTACCATCCAAATACTTGTTTCTTGGAGTTGAAATTTGTCCATGTACATGAAATAAAAACCATTTGAGCTTGCATTTGGTATATGAATTTGGTTTAAATCTGAGATTATCCCTTATGTAATGGCTTATTATTCCCAAATGCATTTGATGTGATCAAGACAAAATATTTTATTCCATACATGTATGCTAAATAAACAGAAAAAGCTTGATATCTTCTTCTTCAATTAAGTCATTTCTAAAACCCGAATCTTGTCAAACCCCAATCTTTCCCCCTTCTCCAAACCTTGAATCCCACACTCTTCTGCTGCTCTAAGCCCCGGTGGTAGACCTTCAACCCCCCAACACGACGACAGCGCTTTGCCTTCCTCAGGAGGTTGATGGGCATGGGATGAGATGACGTCTTTCCTCATCCTGTTGTACATGTGTACATGTTGTATTGTCTTTTTTTTCTTTTTCTTTTCACTCCTCACTAGGGAAGATTCGTCTTTAAGTGGGAGGTTGTTGGGCGTAAAGGCGTCTCCGCCTAGCCGCCCGTGTATATCACTGTCACTTTATTCTTTATTCTTTTAGTGACAGTTTGAATAAAGGAAGGCCCGGTCACGCATTGTGACTGTTGGAGTTCCCATTTCTTGCCTCTCTCTTTCTTGCTCTTGCTCTCCTGCCATAGCTCTCGGGTGCAAGCTTTGATCCTTCTCACCTTTCATCCCACATTTTGGTTCTGTTGTTGCCAGGACCAATGGATTCAAGCTTTGAGTGCTTGCTTGCTCCAAATGGAGCATTAAAGTAGGATTTCCCCAAACGGGTTGCCCCGAACCAGTGCTTGAGATAGGTAAGAAGCGAGGGAGTTGAAGATGTATTCGATAAGAAACTCCTCTAGCTATTGCATATTGATATCCTCATGCAAATCTCTATGTTGAGTTCTCATTGAATACTTATATATTTATTGGTGATCTCCCCATTGAGGCAAATCACTCCCACCAAAAAAGTTATATTAACATCCATTTGGATAAGCTCCATGTCCTATTTGGAAACCAATTCAAGAATTGTATGAAGAATTGTCATCTTGGCTATTGGTGAAGAGATCACATCAATGTCTATCCCCTTCTCCTACTTGAATCCCTTGGATACCAATATTTCCTTATACTCAGGAAATGCATATGATGGTGATATTTTCAACTTATAAACCCATTTGAAGTTTCTGCATGCTTTTCTTTAGGCAACAAAACCAACTTCTAGTTTTCATTCTTAGTCAAATAATTCATCCTGAGAGTATAGCTTTCTTCCATTTATGATAATAATATGACAACCATTTACAATCTATCACCATGACATAATTGGAAAACAATGTGTCCCTTCTAGTTTTCATTCTTAGTCAAATAATGCATCTTGAGAGTATAGCTTTCTTCCATTTATGATAATAATATGACAACCATTTACAATCTATCACCATGACATAATTGGAAAACAATGTGTCCCTTTGTGGAGGTCTTGAGACTCTTGTAGATCATCTTAATCCCAATTGTTCACCTTTCCAAATGTGAGCTCAAATGATTCATTATATAAACTATTACTATCACTACATGTGTTCAACATATAAATTTGAAACCCCTTATAGTCAACCTACATGATAGATTTACATATTTATAAGTGATTACCCAAGAATGTAAGCCTACCCACTTGGCTATTGTGCATTTATCTCAACATTTCCTAGCTATCCTAGCCCTAGATTATGCAAACGAGGTCATGCATCTTACTCATATGGTGGCTGTCTAGCCAATGGAAATACCATCCTGCATATCTCAATGGCCTTTATGGATTGTTTATGCATCATCTTCTTATTGAAGATAATATCATCATTGTGTAATATCTTCTTAGCATTTGGATACCATAAACCATATCCTATCTCTCCCAATTCTTCATATCCAAGAAAAATGCATTTCTATGACTTAGAATCAGGCTTGTTCCTCTTATACTTGGAAAGATGTTTATATGCCTTGTAGCCAAACACATGTAAGTGCTCATAAGAGGGTTTCTTTCTAGACTAGACCTCTTCAATAATTTTTCCATCCATGTCTTGCTAGGTGATCTACTGATCAAGTGATTATCTCTCTTAACAACCTTAGCTCAAAATCAATAAGCAAGTCTTACATTTGACAATAGGCTAAGAATCCTTTCTTTTGTGGTCCTATTCATGCTTTTTGAAATCCCATTTTGAGATCGATCTTCAGGAGTAATCAACTTCTTCTTGAGATTCTACATCTCACAAAATGTCTAAAAGATATGAGAAGTATAATCTCCACCATTATTAGTGCATAAGCATTTGAGTTTCTTACATGAGTGATTGTCAAGCTAAGAACTTTTCAAATGCATTGAATGTATCACTCTTTTTGCAAATATAATCCCAAGCTTTCCAGATATCATCACATCAATAAAGGTGATAAAGTATGATGATCCTCCTAATGACAATGTAGGTTCGGCCCACACACATATAACTGTGAATAAATTTCAATGATTCTAACTTGTAGTAACTAAGAGTTTCCTTCTATGACAATTATTTTTTATTTTCATATATATAGTGCTCGCACATCTCAAAATAAAAAAACATTAGAAGAAGGAAGATATTGCAAATGAGAAAGAACTTTTGTTCCTATTGCACAAATATGGGCCAAATAGTGATGCCAAAAAGATATAGGTGGCTACTTAGACCTCCATAGATATAATAAATCATTTACACTAGACATATATAAAGAGTATAAACTACCAATCTTAGGCCATTGTGCAACAACAATAGACACTTTGCAAGTCTCCAAGAGTGATTGCCAAATATAGCACCATATCTACATTCACCTAACTGTCCAATGTTGCTCAAACTCTTCTTTAGATTCATGCATGTCGTATATCTTTTACCACAAATGAAGGGTATTTAGCAAGTAATGAATGTATATCTCCCACTGCAACAATACTAAAAGTAATGTGTACTCATGTAGGGTGCATAGCACTAGCATTGCATTTTGTTACTTCAATGCATATTCTTCACTATACATGCACACTTGTTGTCAATGATGGATGAAAAAAGAAGAAAATTAGATCCCTTTAAAGTCCAATAAAGATTGGGATACAACTTTGTTGTATGCCAAAGGGGTTGGTATAGAAAGTGTCGATGAGGGAGCTTATTGAATGTGTGTAAATATCTAACTCTGATGGTGGGAAGTGTGGGTATTGATAGTTTTTAGCTTTCAAGTTGGACACAAAAAGGTGCATTTATTTGTATATTCTTTTTATTTGCTACATTTCAATGCAATATAACCATTCACCTATCTTTTTCTAGGTAGGAAGAAGAATAGAGAAGACCCTCATGATATCTATAGCTTTGCATGGAGTTGAGATCCTTGTACAATTTGACGACGAAATTGAAATCAAGGAAATATAGATCATATTTCATTAATCAACTAGTTTTTCTTGTTTTTAGGGATTCTAGTCTTTATTTTTTGTATTAATTATTTCAATGGTTGTGTATGAACTATCCTTATCTCAAACCCTATATGTATAAGATTGTGTCTCTCATTCTCATATTACACGGTTTGCTTCCTAGCTCCCTCTCATATCTTACGATCCTTACTCTCACATCTTTCTTATCTGATTCTCAAGCACGAGGGACTCTCCATTTACTAGATTCTTGTTTTTAAAGAGAAAAAAAATTCAAAGGTTGGAAATACTATAAACCATTAGATCTCACACTATGATACAATTATTTAGCATGGGTCCAACCTATTAAGACTTCAAGCCCTTTTATCTTTAGTATGTGTGTAATCGACACTTTGTCACCTATCATATGTCCACCTGTATTAGCAAGTGTGGGACATTAAATAAGTCGGTGACTTTAGGCTATGTGTGAATGGTCTGTAAGACCTTTAGTGTGTTGTATTCACTTTAGTTATGTGTTATGGAATAATGAAGGAAATGAGATGAGAGCACACTGCTCCTCTTTATTGCTCCAACCCTTCTCTTTGTCTGTCAACATGGTATCAAAGCCATGAATGGGCTCTGTTGTGGATAGCATTTCGGAAGAAGACTTGAAGACTAAAGGCCAACGGTTCCTGTGAATATCAAGCTGCTTGCCATTGTTGATTTACAAGGTATGTTGGAGGTATTTCATATTGCTTGAAGGAGATGTTACCCGAGCTTGTCTAGAGCATTATGGAGGCTTGTTTGAGAACTTTGAAGAAGGCATTGGCCATCATTGCTATGAACGACTACTACTGATCCCTCCAGGCTGCATCAAGTGATTGTGCCTGTTTCTTGTTTGATCTCCTATGCTATAACTGAAGACATTGAGCATTAACCTAGCTATCCAATGCTTGGGGATACATTATGGAAGGTACTTGAAGGTCTTGACATGGCAATGCATGATGGAAGCTCAATTTGAAGGTTATGCACATGTATACACACTTGGAATAGAGCATGAACTGCTATAAACAGTCAATATATAGCATACACTGGATCTTTGGTTGAAGCATTGAAGTTATCTAACATGCATTCTTGGCTCCATTGAAGTGTAGATACATCCTGGAAGACATATGTATTGTGTCTTATGCATTTGAGTTGTAATTTCTTGGACAAAACACTTAGATTTTAGAGTGTATGACAAGCTGAAAACTGTCATAAAATTGTGGACAGCAAGCACTTATTGGTCCTGAAGCATTACATAACATCGGTTAACTTCTGTCAAAGGTATGACATGGCATATGTCTGCTAAATGTCTAGAGAACTAAGATGAGCATTGAATTCTCATGAAAGCTGAAGTTTGGAGTTGAAAATAAATGCATTGACATTGTTTTGGCTAGTTACAAATAGGAAATGCATTCTATGACATTGTCTGTTTGAAGGCATAGTGTCTATGGTTGTCTGTATGGTCATGTATTGACCCCTACATTTGATAGCACATGTATAAAGTACTTTGAGGACATTTTGGAGCTAGATAAACCTGGTTTTGGTTGATTGCAACCTGCAAGTAAGGTATTTAACACTTGTACTTGATGTATATACACTGAATTGTGCCCTCATGATCATGTATGGACTCCTACATGTACTAGCAGATGTCTGAGAGTTTTTGGAGCATGTATGGCATGTATACATCTCAATTTTGGCCTTGAAAGAGCTGGTGGTCATTGACATTCTACAGATTTTAGACTGCATCTTTGGTTGACTGCATTGAGGTTGTATGATATAGAGTTACAACAACTACATGGTCTATGTGTTGACTGATGTACCTATAGGTTATGCCACATGTTTGTGGAACGACTTGAGAAGTTAATGGGCTGAAATACCCTTATTACAGCAAACATTTTGTTGCAAAAAACTATCATAAACAGTCAAAGAATACAGTTGGTCAAGTAGATTTGTTGGCTTGTAGAAAGTCTGGCATTGACTATTGTTACAATATGGCAAATGTAGATAGGAGAAAAAACATAACCCAAATAGTGGGGGAAAAGCTTGACAGCAATAATTATGCCATATGGAAGTTCAGCATGGAGAACTTCTTGATAGGTAAAGGATATTGGGACTTGGTGCTAGGTGTTGAAGATGAACCGGAAATCCCAAAGAGAAATCCTACAGCTGATCAAAGACAAGTGCACCAGGCTTGGTTGGAAAGAGCTTGTAGGGTGCTACACTCATTATCTTTGTGTATCTCGGATGCTATGGTAATGCAGATCATGAACTGCAAGTCACCAGTGAACGCATGGAACATATTGATTAGGTATTATGGCACAACTACCAGTGCTAGGAAGATACATTCAAAGCAAAACTTCAACAACATGGAGAGAAAAGGCAGATCTATACAGGATTATGTCACAAATATTAAGACTATTGCGGATCAGTTGGTATCCATTGGCACACATGTTGAGGATGAAGACATGGTTGTAGAGTGACATTAAATGGCTTGGGATCTGAATATAAGTCATTTGATGCTTCCATATCTGTGTGGGCTGAAATGCCAGATTTCAATGAGCTGGTTGCATTGCTTATTCATGGGGAAGTTAAAATTTTCTTGCCTACAGGCTCTAGCATCTCCAAGGGCAAGGATGCTATCTTTTATTCACATCAACGCGGCCATGGAAGGCGTGGTAGAGGTTATGGTTCTAGTAGAGGAGGCTAGCAAAATGTATATTATGGCAATAATAACCAGCAAGGTTCAAATGCAAGAGGAGGTGGAAATTTCAGAGGCAGTGGGAGATCTAGCCCTAGAGGCAGAGGCTCTTAGTAGCAGAGTCCATCTGACAATCCTAATAAGGATAAGGATTGCCACTACTATGGAAAGTACGGTCATATTGCCAAGGACTACTAGAACAAGCACGGCAATCAAAAGGGCAAGCAACATGGACATTATGCATCGTCCAACCAGACAGATGGTGCTTCTAGGGATAGATTGTTTGCCATGACATATGTGAAAGGCAGGGCTATTGAGAAGTCTATTGAGGATGTTGTTTGGTATATTGATTCTAGGGCATTGAATCATATGGCCCCTCATGGTGACTGGTTTATTGACATGGTGCAAGAGAGAAATAGCTATGTATGCGCAAGGGATGACACACATCATAGCATTGAACATGATGGCAAGGAGAAGAACTTACATGATGTATTGCATGTCCCGTCAATTACTAAAAATATGTTGTCTATGGGATAGATGACTACGCATAATTTGTAGGTTAGGTTTAATAAGCATGGTTGCTTCATTGAAGGAGTTTGGTAATGGCTATAAATTGATTGCTCGTGGTCATAGGAATGGCAGGATGTTTACCCTTGATGCCACTTTGCCACAATTGAAATCGACCATGTTTTCCCATGGCTCTGGCATAGTTAGAGATTTAGAAATATGGCATAAGAGAGTGGGACAATAATGTAGATGAAACAACTTGTTATAGGTCTACCCAAGTTTGTCTACATAGATATTGGTCATGTCTATGATGCTTGTCAGTTTGGTAAACAATCAAGGTTGCCATTTGTCAAGCATGTAAGAAATATTAAGAAACCATTGCAATTGGTTCACTCTGATGTGTGGGAGCTAGTCCATAATGCATCTATGGGAGGCTCTAAGTATTATGCGACATTCATTGATGACTTCAGTCTCACTATACTTGGGTTTATATACTGAAAACAAAGGATGAGGCATTTACTATTTTTCAGCAATTTAAGCAACAAATTTGAAAATGAATTTTATTTCTACATCTCTTGCTTGAGATTTGATAGTGGCGAGGAGTATGTGTCAAATGAATTTGATAGTTTTTTGGCTGAAAATGGCATAAGTAGGCAGCTTACATGCAGCTACACTCCACAACAGAATGGGGTAGCTGAACAGAAGAACAGGGTCTTAATGGATGTTGCTCGTGCAATGATGAATGAGAAGAAGATGCCACTCTATTATTGAGTTGAGGTTGTTATGACAGCCATGTATATCTTGAACAAGACTCCCACTGTAGGTATTGATGATATGATACCATTTGAGAAGTTGTATGGCTACAAGACTGATATCATTCATATGAAAGTATTTGGCTCTCTTGCTTATGTGCACATCCCTAATGAGAAGAGGAAGAAGCTAGATCTTAGAGTACATAAGTGTGTCTTTATTGGTTATTCGTAGGAGAAGAAGGCATATAAACGCTATAATCCCTCTACTCGGGAGATAATAGTGAGCATAGATGTTATCTTTGATGAGATGGCATCTTGGTATGCATCACCTACTATAGTGCCATCGGATATGCCTTCTACACTTGTTTCTATAGTTGATTCACAGCAGAGTACTGCATTGATAGGCCCTAGTGGTACAACGATATCTCCATGGATAGGGAGATTACGGAGATCTAGCTCACCATCCACTGACACCACTATGTCAATGAGGGGGAGATATGATGTGGTGGATGGAAAAGGGAAAGAGTAATTTCTGATGATACATCTGGTGTGATGACATTTGGTAGGATGACTTTAGGCTATGACTGAGTTGACAGTTTAGACAGTGAGCTTGGTATTCCGAGTGTGTATATGCCTGGCACTAGGAAAAGTATATATATTCTGCCTCATGAGAGAGGAGAATCGAGTAGTGCACCATAGCTTAGACGCTCATAGAGAGCAAGGTACCCTATGGATAGGCTAACTTATAGTGGTTACTCTACGAAGCATTATGGTTACATGACAAAAGTGACAGAGGTCAAAGAACCTGCTACATATGCTAAAGCAGTGATGGATAAAAATTGATGCACAGCTGTGGATGAGGAAATATCTACCTCTGCTGAAAATAGAACATGGGATCTTGTATCACTTCCAGAAGGAAAGAATACCATTGCCTGCAAATGGGTCTACAAGATTAAATGCAAGTTGGATGGCAATGTAGAGAGGTACAAAGCCAGGATGGTCACTAAAGGATATGCTCAGCAATATGGGTTAGACTATGAGGAAACATTCAGCCATGTTGCCAAGATGGCAACCATACAAACAATGATCACATTGGCAACTATTAAAGGCTGGAAATTGCAGTAGATGGATGTTAAGAATGTGTTTCTCAATGGTGATTTAGTGGAAGATGTTTATATAGATTAGCGTGAAGGGTATGTGCACCCTGATTTCTAGCATTATGTATGCAAGCTGAAAAAAGCATTATATGGGCTGAAGCAGGCTTCGAAGCATGGCATACAAAGATCAATAATTACTTGCAGAGTTTGGGATTCACTATTGGTAGGGATGATCATAGTCTATTTACAAAAAATATAGACAAAGGTTTGGTAGTGCATGTTTTCTATGTTGATGATTTGATAATCACAAGTGATAATGACTTGGGGATACATCATGTTATGTGGATGCTGAAATTTGAATTTGATATGAAAGACTTAGGTGAATTGAAGTATTTCTTGGGTATTGAGGTGATCAAGGCTAAAAATGGTTTATGGTGGCTGATGTAGAAACACTATGCCATGGAAATGCTAAAGAAATATGGCATGGCTAAATGTAAACCATTGGGTACACCTCTTGATTAGAATGTCAAGTTGGACATTAGCACTAGAGCTAAAATTGATGATGCCACTATGTACATGAAAATGGTTGGAAGTCTGATCTACTTGACCATCATGAGGCCTCTGACTTGAGTAATGTTGTTGGGATCATAAGTCAATTCATGCAGAAGCCCAGAAAGCCACATTTGGATATTGTTAGACGGATTATGAGATATGTAAAGTCCACCGTAGATTATGGGCTATTTTATGTGAAAGTTAAGCCCTTGACACTGGTTGGATACATGAATGCAGATTGAGTAGGATGCTCATATGATCGTAGATCTACAAGTGGTTATGCCTTTGGATTTGGAAGTGGAATGATCAACTAGAGCAGCAAGAAGCAACCTACAGTTGCATTGTCTAGTACTAAGGTAGAGTATAGGGGTGCTGCATCGGTAGCATGTGAGACTGCATGGCTGCTTAGACTTATGGGTGATTTAGACATACAGGTGGATGCTCTAGTGACCTTGTTATGCGACAATCTTAGTAGTGTACTACTGGCAACAAATCCAATTTATCATGCCATGACTAAACACATTGAGGTACACTACCATTTTATCAGAGAGATGGTTCTTGCATGGAAAGTAGAGCTTATGCATGTGAAGACTGATGTACAACAAGTTGCACATATCTTTACCAAGTCTTTGGGTAAAGATAAGTTCAGTGTTTTTCGACAACTACTTGGTGTGTAGAGGTTATCTTGAGCTTGAGGGGAAGTGTTAAGACTTAAAGCTCTTTTATCTTTAATATGTGTGTAACCGACACTTTGTCACCTGTGGTCATATGTCTAGTTGTATCAGCACAACAAGTGTGGGACATTAAATAAGTCAGTGACTTTAGGCTATGTGTGAATGGTCTGTAAGACGTTTAGTGTGTTGTATTCACTTTAGTTATGTGTTATGGAATAATGAAGGAAATGAGATGAGAGCACACTGCTCCTCTCTATTGCTCCAACCCTTCTCTTTGTCTCTCAACACAACCTCAAAGAGGTTGATGATTATATGAACACCCATCTTCAAGAGTATATGGTACTATTTGAGGGGTCCCTATCAGGATTGGCTTCCTTGCGACCTCCTAGAGCATACATTAACAAAAGTAGTATCTTTGAAAAGTAGCTCCCTAGGTTTGTAAGCAATCTATCTTCCACCTTTTATAAGAAAATTACTAAGCAAGAAGCCAAGGCACTTGAATATGGCATTCTTAGTCCTCAATACCTCTCATCAACATCCACTATTTCCTCCTTTTAAATAATCTCAATGATCCCTTTTCTAGGGTCAAGCTAATGATATACTAAAAAATGTGCTTGCTCCCAATCCACCATAGCTCAACAAAACACACTGAAGACAATAGCTAAAAATGAGCTCTCCATAGGCCTTGCTCCTCTTAAGGGCTCTTTTGTGGCCATTATTCGTGGTGAGCTCATGTTGAGGTGGATGAGAGTGTGGATATAAAATAAAGGGTATCCAACCTCACTAAAAACATTGTTGGCCTTAGAAAACTTATCATTCTTCATAACATGGAGAATACATCAAATCTAAGGGAGGACATGCCACTCTCCATCTTGGCAGTAACAAGTTTTTGTGAGACATTGTTCCAATCTTACCAACTCCCTCCACCTCCCCCTAGCTAAGGGGAAATATTCATGAGGAATTGGGATGGGTATAAAAGGTTGGAATTGTACATGAGGAGGAATTTCTTTCTCATTTGAAAAATTACCAAGAAGTGAATTAGCATTAGCTGTAGCATCAACATTAGTTTTCTTATTCTTTGTACCTTCCAGTAGCCATGGATCCATGGAGCTCTAGTCATGGAAGTTTATCATTTTCTATTCCATTTCTTGTCTCTTAGACATTAAATGCTAGTTTTCTTTAGTTAGTCCACACCTTCTTTTCATTGGTATTAGAGCAGCAGTTTATATTAGGTCATCTTCAAGCTTTAGATATGGTGCTTGTAATTAGTACAGGTAATTATGGTTGAAAATCTTGGTTGGTGTGTCAAGTCACATTTCTAGAGTTAACTAGCTACAAGTGAAGACATTTTTGAGTATCTTGGGGTTCTCTACCATTTTACCAAGTCGTCGTCAAATTTTGGCTAATTTTGAAAGACATTTGATAAAAAGAGTGTTACATATAGTTGAAGGGGATGAAAACATTCCCTACTTTTTCAAGATAGGGTTTCTTTCTTTTATTTTCAAGCTCTAGCCAAGCTTCAATGGTGAATTCATGCTTCTATCCTTCATTTCATCTATCAATGACCTCAATTTTTGAAGAACCACAACTATGGCATCATAAGCTACCTATCAAGCACTCTATTGACATGCTTCAAATAAATATAACTGCTTGCAGCCTGCAAACATGGTGTTGCTTGGTGCTGATTATATGGGACTTCAACAACAATTCATGGCTTCCAAAGTGTCTTAGTAAGTTTTTTAATGCTTCATCATGCTTCAAGGATTGATGAATAGCAAGCATTGAAGCTCTCTTTCGTCATATCCCATGGATTTTATCTTTTGAAACCCTATTGTGGAAGGTGGATAGCAGGAGAACATTCTTTCTTTCCCATTTTAAGCTTCAAGCTTTCCATAAACAACAACGTGCCCACCTATCGGCTATCCAAGCACGTTTTAGCGGTCCATTGAGAAACGAATCTAAGCGTCGCCACCCGGCACTCCCATGGAATGTTCCAAGGTTTGTCACCTAGGGTTTCCTGAATCTGCCTCACAACGAAAAATTCGCGGCCGAACCCACTAGGATTGACTTGAAATCTGGGCTCCTAGTGGCCAAGGTCTCCTGACAACATTCTAGTGTTGGGTCCTAGACATCCTACTTTATGTAGAGATACCCAAGCCAAAGCTGAGGGATGCGCTACTCGACCTCTCTACCCATAGGGAATAGTCCCATTTCAATCCCTTAAAATGGCATGAATCAAGGTTCTATCTTAACAAATTGTAGGGGTCGATAAAACCTTATGGGAAGCCTCCTAGTTCTCTGGGACCACCTTGTCGTAGGACAGACCTGTGTGGGGTTCTGCCCACTTGCTTCCCTCAATAGGCATTCTTTAGTTATCTAATTAGGTCCTATCACATTTATGTGTGACATTTAAAATCAGATTCCTTAATTAAGCATTTTAGAAAATGGGGTTTGTTCTCGTAATTTATAGCACATACACGAATATAGAGCAAGCAATCCATTGACAAACAAGTTCAAACAAGTTACTTAACTTATCTTCAAGTTAATCTTTGTCTGCTGCCCATACAGGAGAAATTATGTATCCCTTTTTCCCAACAGAACTAATTGGTCCAAATCACATGGCACCACAAATTCTATCCTTTAGCTAGAATAGGATCTCCCAACATGCCCACACGTTGGGGGCCACGGAGGTCTTCAACTCCATTCTGGACCTAGCAAGGGGTGTCAGAGCTCCACTTGATCCACAAGATATCTAGGAGTGAAACATCATTCTCGTGGTTGGCCTTTTCACTACTTGACCTTCGGCCATGAATCGAGCAGTGCCCTCTCTTTGGGTTAATCCGCGACGCGATCCTAGAGGTGATCCACCCATGCAAAATATCCTTTCTTAATTAATCCAGTTAAGAATCAAGCACAAACAAGGCATCCATCCCTAATATCATTTTTTCAAGAAAACATTCCTTTATTCCCATGGCAACTTGTCATCACAAACCCTCACCATGCATTTTCCATAAATCACAAGTGCTTGGAATAATCATCCAAACAAAAAACCAACAACTAGTTGAATGCAAAATAATTTAGGATGTTGTTCGATCAACCAATAAAACCAATTGTATTCTTCCCAAACAATGCAAGAATAGAACGATAACATTTCCATCACATATCTGCTCTCCCCCTTGGGATCAAAGAGTGATTCTATGTAAATTTTACTTAACACTTGTATGCACAATTTTTAATGTCATTCTTTTTTTTTACGATTGTGCCATTCATAACCCTTGACCGATTCTTCCTTGTAATTGATCTATCAACAAATAAGCCATATGCAACTAGGTGCAATTAACTTCCCTTGATACACGCACTTTGCAAGCTCCATCTTTTGAATCTGTGAGATGAAATTTATCCTTTCTGGTGACCTATACTCGTGCATCATAGTAAGGGGCCTAACGTATCTCATACAAGAATCAAAGCAAGCATCTATCAATAATACATTACTTATGATCAGTACCGCAGTTGAATTGATAGTGATGCATTCGCCCGAAGCTTCGTTGCTGGCTATATGATTGCCATTCGTACACGACATTCTTCGCTTGGAGGCCATAGTCGATAAGTAGATTCAAAAGACAAAGAAGGCAAAATAGATTTGATATGGGAGAGAGTAAGAGAAGATGGCTAAGTCGAGGATTGAAATAGAGGGAATTGAGCTAACTCTCTCCCTTGCAGCCTCTCGGGGTAACTTCTCTCTCTCTCTCTCTCTCTCTCTCTCTCTCTCTCTCTCTCTCTCTCTCTCTCTCTCTCTCTCAATTTCTTGGAGGGGTATCTTGCTACCTCCCTCTCTCTACCTCTCTCTCACAACCTCTCAGGGTCTCCTTGTGCTTCCTTGTGCCTCCCATGCCTCATATTTATAGTGAACTAGAGAAGAGGGGCTATGGCTAAGAAAAAGAGCTCTTGGAAAAATCAATGATTTGATGCTCAAATCATAAATCTGATGGTTCCATTCGCTCCAAAATGGGGGTAAAACCCAAAGACACTTTCTTAGAAAACTTTCAGATCACTCCTTCTTTTTCTCCCTATTTGAAGTGTTGTTCAGTGCCTGTAGACTACGATCACGGCTTGCACGATTTCACAAATCCCTCTTTTTTTGTATTAAATCTCCAAGACTAGCTGAAAAATCACGTGCTTTTTTTCTCATGACATCCTGTTCTAGAAATTTCCATATCTCTTTAGGATATTTACAATAAGTAATATTCAAAATATCTAAAATATGCTAGTTTTGCCCCAAAATCTAATATTTTTGTACCATCCATACTATTCACATTAGAGTTAGTGATTAATATGGCTCATAACTCTTGTTCACGTTGTAACTTCCGTGAAGGGTGGCTATGGTCCTTGTTAATTTGGAAAAAATATCGGATTACGACTCTTAGTTTTTTTTAACATATATTTTTCATTGTGTGGAAATATTACATAAACTTACAAATGACCATTCTTGGAGCATTATAGGCACTCCATGAGTAAAATGGAGGAAGGATACATAGGTATCTTAGGAACCTAGGATTTGTGGGAATAAGGCATAAACAAAGGATCCAATAGAAGGAAGGAATGAGAAAGGAGTCTACTCTCTCTCTCTCTCCTTACAATTCATCCCTTCCCAAAGGTTTTTTCCTACAAGAACAAACTGCAATGGATGGATGGCTAAGAAGGATGGATGAATCAAAGTACTACTTTGATTTCAGTTATACAAAGTATGGAAAATGAATGAAGAAATTGAGATTTATTGATTGAAATGAAGACATAAAGGAAAGCGTCTACCATATACATAACCTAGATGTCTTCAAAATGAAAGTTAAGCCTTTAAATCTTCAAGAAATAAACTCTGGAATTGATAGATAGCTTGTTGTAAGAATAGACCCTGTTGAACATAATCTACCATAACTTATTATATAGAAGTATCAAAATGAAGCTTGCCATATGTCAAAACATAGTTATTGACAAGTACTTTGACGCTATGTAGATAGGATGTTTTTAAAAATTAGATAGAATAAAAATCATTCTAAAATACATTGTTGCCTAGTCCGTGTCTGTACCATAACTGGCTCCATTACTAACTATATCTCAACCACCAATGCATTTCATAGGTAAGGAAACTTATCTAGTATGGAATCTGGCCTCCAAGGAGCATCCTCAAGTGGTAAACCTCTCCATTTGATCAAATACTCAGTGATAGAATGAGAGTGAATCTTCTTCTCACACTTGCCTATGATCTTCTCAAGGATATACTAAATAAGAACTTCTTCATCCATAGGAATTAGATCATCAACTATTTCCACCTAAGTACCATAAAAGGGTTTGAGCTAGTTGATATGAAACACATTATGAATCTTAGTAAATGGTAGTTCTAGTCTATATGCCAAGTGTTTGATACTCTTCAGGATCCTCTAGGGTCCATAAAACCTGTGTGCAAGTTTGTTACTGGATCCATCCTTCAAAGTAGAGTAACAAGACTTGCATACTTTCAGCAAAATCAACTCTCCATGGCATCACCAAGAGATGGTATAATCCATGATCAATCCTAAAGGTTGTTTTAACTTCATCACCCTCTCACATATGGATCTAATGATATCCTAGTCTCAAGTCAATTTTAGTAAAGAACCTAGCTCCCTTGATCTCATCAAGCAAATCATCTACTTTAGGAATTGGATACATGTTCTTCATTGTAATCTTATTTAGATCCATGTAGTTAATACACATCCTGAAGGATCTATCTTTCTTCGTTACTAACAAGACTAGAGATGCATAAAGTGAAGAACTCGGCTCAACGAACCCCATCTCTAGAAGCTTCTTGATTTGCTTGGCCACATCTTTATGCTCATATTTAGATAATCTGTAGGGTAACTTATTGACTAGCTTTGAATGTGGCTCCAAATCTATTGTTAAAATGTCGAATCTAGAGCATGGCTATGGCAGATGGAACACAAAGACAATGTTCATGATGACATAGAATGAAGAGACCAACTGTTACTCAAGTGAATTAGGTTCCAAGATGGATAAACAAAATCTTGAGTATGACACTAACTATGACTGAAAGGACAAAGTATAGTTGTATTCCGTCATTGAATGATAAAAAGGTACATGACTTTATAGGCTCATGATGGTTCCCTTTTTCTCCACTATGCTTATGGGATTCAGATACCCTGTATTTGAAGCATCCTCTCTAGTAAGATGTTTGAGTCTTTCCCTATTGCTCTATACAAAGAGGCTAAGCTAGGCATCATTGTCAATATCTCAACACCTCTCCTCAATCACAACCAGAGAAGTACAAAGTCTGTAGAGGCTTTAATGAGCAACCACCTACAAAGTGTGGGCACACCACAAACATGGTAAACTCTAAAGGCTATCGCAAAAAAGGCTAAGTGTGGGTACCAAAGACATGGTGAACATCTAGAGGCCTCACAAAGTGTAAAGAGGCTGTAGTACAAGGTTACATGAGGAGTTTACAAGCTTATGTCAGAAGCATTAATGGCAAGTATATATAATAAAAAAGTCTAGTAAAAATTTGGGTCAGAATCTACAAGCTCTTGTGGTTTTCTTCATTAGATATGTCATGGTAGGCATAACATATCTTCTTTTCTTTGTCTTCTTCTTTGATGTAGTCCATTTTGATGCTCTTTTTGTCTTCATGGTCTTCTTTTTCTTGGTCTTTTTCTTTCTGGTCTATTTGGTCTTCTTATTCATTATTGACTTTGCTTGCATTAATCTTCATGTCCATGTTCCCCTCAAGTAGAGGTATTATCATCTTTGAGGTAGTTGAAATATCTTCAAATGGATTCATTAATTGCTCTTTGATGTAGGCAGGTTCATGTGTTCCTGCAAGTAGAATAGACATTTTTCTCGTGTGGTATAAATGAGTAACCATAATCGTGTTACTTCTCATGAATGAGTTCCACATTAGGGTCTTCATAATTTCCATTGAGAATCTACTTGAAACTCTGAAACTCTCAGCAATACAATTGAAATCTAGTGTGTCAAAAGACACAAAAAATGGCAGTGTGAAAACACACTATGTAGATACTATGCTTGAACTTGAAGATGATCCTTTTGATGCTTGCCTTGTAACTTGAGTCCCCTCCTTGCTGGTAAATCAATTGAATGCTTGCTGGAAACTGAGGGATTCATCTTAGGGAGAGTGAAAAAATGTAGTGGAAAGAGAGCTTGATGGTCTTCCAAAACTTCCAAGTCTTCAAGATCTCCCAAAAATCTCCAAGAATCTTTCCTTCCTTGATGCGTGGCACTGATTAGATTAGTGAATCAGACAGCAATAGGTTAGTTTGAGTGGTAGGAGAGAGAAATTGAAGTGAGAAATGAGCTTGAGCTCAAAAAGCCATGGAGTTAGGGTTTTAGGAACAGGTCAACTGGTTTTTTAGTCATAGTAGTGTGTAGAGTACATCATTTGGCAAGATATTACTGAGAAGGGAGCTTAGATATGGAGCTTAAAAACCCCTATCATCGCAGGACAAATGGTGGCCTCTACCCGCAATACAAACCGTACGACCAGTCAAAGGCACAATTTTGAACAACATGATGAATTCCAACAATGCTGAAGTTAGGGAGTAGCAATGTTATTGATTGAAGTGCCAGAGAGGAGTGCAGGAAGTCCAAGAAGATATGCTTAGAAGGAACCTTGTGAAGATATGGCTTGTAGAGGGAGATCTGAGAGCTCTAATGGAGGTGGGTACAGTTTGGCTATGGCTGTGACAAGGTGACTATGAGATTCAAGTGAAGAATGGGGGGTCATACACTCAAACTGAGCTAGACTAAGATGAAGAGGAGATGAGAGGAGTGAAAGGAGAGTTGGGCCATGCTCAACTGAGCTCTGATACCATGTTAAAATGTCATATCTAGAGCATGGCTATGGCGGATGGAACACAAAGACAATGTTCATGATGACATAGACTGAAGAGACCAACTGTTACTCAAATGAATTAGGTTCCAAGACGGAAGCTTGGACTCATAAGCAAAATATTGAGTACGACACTAACTATGACTGAAAGGACAAAGTGTAGTTGTATTCCATCATTGAATGATAAGAAGGTACATCACTTTATAGGCTCATGATGGTTCCCTTTTTCTCCACTATGCTTATGGGATTTAGACATCCTGTATTTCATGCATCCTCTCTAGTAAGCTATTTGAGCCTTGGCCTATTTCTCCATACAAAGAGGCTAAGCCAGGTGTGATTGTCAATATCTCAACATCTATTGGGGGTGATCCACTACTCTCTTGGGAGGTAATGAAGTAGGCACTTCAAACAAATCTCTATCCTCCTCATGTAGAGCTTTCAAAATTGGATGCTCAACTAAATTCTTTTATTGATCCTTAATCTATTTATTTAGGTGTTTTTTAAAAATATGAGAGAGTGCCTCTTATACTCCTTGAGTTGTTTTATGGTGATAAGTTGAAAATTAAATTTACTAGGATTCCTCGTAAACAGATAAGCAACCCATCAATAGCAAACTCCATATATAATTGCAAGAAATCCATAACAATCTTTCCTAAGGTCATTAATCAATCACACCCAAGTATAACATGTACGGGTCCCATTTTCAAAGTAATCGAGTTCACCTTTGCTTCATAATTTTCAGCCAACTATATGGAAACCTATAGATACATTTGAGTGACGATCTCCTCTTCACTATTAACTTGTACTCTTATGGACTATTGTAGTGGAAAAACAATGCAACATGTCCACAACTAACTTATTCATAAAACTATGTGTACTACCGCTATTGATCAAGACAAACAAATCCTTCCCATGAATGATACTCATCATACAAAGTGTATTAGGGCTCTTAGAACCTATCCAGGCATCCATAGAAATAAAACAAAGGGTAGTGGTAGTAATAGGTAAATTTGTCCCATGAGGAACAAAAGGAACATGCCCACCAGGGTTAAGTGAAAATCTGTCATCAATCTCATAAGATTGATTGAGATCAAAATTCTCATCATTCTCTTCAAATTCAGCTTGTGCACTCACAACTGGTTCTTCAATGACCTCATCATCCACATCCTTAAGTACTATCATGTTGTAATTCTTGGCTTTGGTATTCTTGTAAGTGCACTTAGATGCATGATCAACCATATATTTTTCACCACATTTGAAACATAGACCCTCTTTGTGCTCTCTAAAAAGATCCATAGTTATAAACTTGCCATTATTTGTTGAATTATTTTTAAGTCTATTATCACTTTTCCTAGGCTCAACTTTATGGTTGATTGCTAACTTTGAAGACTTTGATGTCTTGAAGCATTGAAAGTAGGGTATGTAGGGACTTTGGAACTACTAAATGAAATATTGGATCCTCCATGATCGCCACCAAGGTTGCCTTGTTTACCAACAACCCTTTGCTTTCCAAAAGAAGCTTGTACAGGAATATCCTTCCTATACTTATACCTCTCTGTTAGCTCAATAGCCTAGAATAGTGTGGTGAGTTTTTGGGCCATAAGATTAGGTGAAAAATTAGGCTCCGTACCATAAATGTGTTTATGTAAGTTTGCATCATCGCTCACACTCTCTACATACATGGTAATATTCAAGAATTAATTAGTATACTCTCTAATAACTAATAGGCTTCTTAGGTCCAACTGATATCATCTTCTAGCTAACATTTCCTTCTCAATGCGAGAGATGAGTACTTGAGCCATCTTAGCTTTTGAACTCCTCCCAGCTATCAACCTACCAATTTTTCCTCTTTTATTACCTCCACCACGTATGAGCAAAGCCCTCAAGGTGAAGTGTATTAAAATGAGTCTTTTGGTCATCTGACCTATGAAAATTTTCAAAATAAGATTCTAACTTTGAAGTCCGCTCTTCCAAATCAACCAATGATGAATGGCCACTATATTTGGTCAACACAATCTTATCATGGAGTTCCCTCCCATTAAAGCCTTGTTGCCCATTAGTTGCTTGGGGTTGCATATCCATGTAACTGCTAATGGGCTTTGTAAGATTAGAGGCACTCCTATGATATTGATTTGAAACTTGCCTAGAGAAATAGGTGGTTGACTTCTAGTTTCTTGATTACATGTAGAGCAACATTAAAGGAGTCACCACATAGGCAGAGTCTAAAGACTCCCCATAAGCAACACAAGTCCTTAAAATATGGATTCTGTTGCCTTTATCCATAACTTGGGGTCTGGAAAACAACGCAAGCCTTCTACCTCCCTCCAATTCTACAATCAACATTTTAAGAAAATCATTTTGGGCCTAAGCCTCTTGAGTCTCCATTGTGAGAAAATTACATTCCACATGAAAATGGCATTAGTAAAGAGTACCAAACAACACCAATATTATCAAAATGTACCAAAATGTAAACCACAATATACCAAAATACACCAAAAAAAAAAAACCAAAATGTTTCAAATGATATCAAAATGCACAAATAGTTGGGTATAAAATGTGTTATAATATATATAGTAAAAGTGTGCAAAAAGTACCAAATAGTACCATGGAGTACCATTGATGTTCAAAAATAAAAAGGACCAAATAGTATGAAAAATACCAAAAAGTACCAAGTGATAGGGGCCCTCTACAAAGCGATGGGGGGCCCTCTGAAAAGTCTACATGAGGGTCACCACCAAGTGATGGGGGGGAGGGGAGTACCAAATAGTATTTGATATTCAAAAATATCAAATAGTATCAAAAATACCAAAAAAGTATCAAGCGATGGAGGTCCTCCCCCAAGCAATGGGGGGTCCTCCACCAAGGGATGGGGATACCAAATAGTATTTGATATTTTAAAACAAGTACCAGATAGCACCAAAAATGTAAAAAAAGTACCAAGCGGTGGAGAGTCCTCTACCAAGTAACGGGGGTCCTCTAAAAAAGTTCACATGAGGGTCACCACCAAACAAGCAATGAGGGGCCCTCAGACTAGCAAGGGCCTTCCTCGCTTTTGGTGGTCACCCATACACTAAGCAATGGGGAGCCCTTTGCCACATTAAGGGGCCTCCCTTACTTAGTGGTGGTGACCCATCTGATGATTGGTGCATATGAGGGTTACCATCAACAAATTAGAGGGCTCTCCACCCTAGTGAGGGGCCTCTCTCACTTGTTGTGGTGACCCGTAATATATTTGGTGTACATGAGGGTTACCAACAACAAGCGATGTAGGTGCCCTCTACCATTGTGAGGGGCCTCCCTTGCTTGATGTGGCAATCCACACAATGTTTAGTACACATGAGGGTCAAAACCAAGACTAATATACCAAAATATTTCAAAATGTGCAAAACAGTTTCAAAGAAAATGTACCAAAAGTACCAAAATGTTCTAAAATGATCCAAAATTTTCAAAAGGCACCAAAATAAAGACAACACTAGGCCAACAGAATACACTAGCTACCAAAATAAAAGAATGATGCCAAAAGGTAAGGGAAAAGTACTTATTGAGCTTCCACCTCTTGGGCAAGAAGTTGTGAATCCTCAATGATTCCAAGTCGACAAAGCATGCACTTTGTAATGTGCCCGCCTGTCCAAGTATGTTTTTAGCGGTCCATCGAGAGACGATTCTAAGTGATACCGCTCGGCACTCCCATGGAATGTTAAGGGGTTTGTTGCCTAGGGTTTCCCAATTCACCTCGCAACGAATGTTTGCAGCCAAGAACCCACTAGGATCGACCTGAAATCTAGGTTCCTAGTGGTCAAGATCTATTGACAGTCTTCTAGCATTTGGTCCTGGACATCTTACTTTACGTAGAGATACCCAAGCCGAAGTGAATCCATGCAACACTTGGTTCAAAGAGAATGGAAAACGAGAGGGATGCGCTGCTTGACCTCTCTACCCGTAGAGCATAGTCCCATCGGTCCCCTAAGATGGCATGAATCGGGGTTCTAATCTAACAATACCTAAAGGTCTTTTGAGAAGCCTCCCAGTTCTCTGGAACCACCCTTCCATAGGACGGACCCATCAGGGGTTCTGTCCACCCACTTCCCTTAATAGCTTTAGTTTTCTAATTAGGTCCTATCACATTTATGTGTGACATTCAAAATTATCTTCCTTAATTAGGCCTTTTAGAAAATGGGGTTCGTCTGCCTAATTTATGGCACAGACACAAATACAAAGCAAGCAGTCCTTTTGACAAGCAAGTTTCTTAACTTATCTTAAAGTTAATCTTTGTCTCCTGCCTATACATGAGAGATTATATATTCCCTTCTATCCAGTAGAAGTACCTGATCCAAATCACATGGCACCATAATTTCCATAATTTATCAAGAATAGGATCTTCCAATGCCATAGACGTTACAGTCCTCAACTCTGTTCCAATGGGCAAGGGGTGTCCAGAGCTCCACTTGACCCCAAGCGGCCTAGGAGTGAAACACAATTTTTGTGGTTGGCCTTTTCACCACTCGACCTTTGGCCCGTGAGTGGAGCAGTGCCCTCTTGGGTTAATCTACGATGCAATCTTGGAGACGATCCACCCATGCAAAATATCCTTTCCTCAACTAATTCATTTGAGAATCAAGCACAAACAAGGCATTTAGCCCAATATCATTTTCTGAGAAAGCATTCCTTTATTCCCATGGCAACTTGTCATCATAAACCCTTGCCATGCACTTATCATCAATCACAAGCACTTGGAATAATCATCCAAACCATAATCCCACAATCAATTAATGCAAAAGTATTTAGGACGTTGTTTGATCAACCAACAAAAGTAATGGTATTCTTTTCCAAACATTGCAAGAATAGTCGCGATAAAATTTCCATTATTTGCTCTGCCCCTTGGGATCAAAGAGCGATACTAAGCAGAATTTAAACTTGTCTTTATCTTCCTTTTCTTCCTAAAGAATACGAAACAATTTGTAATGATGCAAAACTATCTTCCAATAATCCCCAAATTGTTGTGCGAGTTGCAATCAACTCATGGTTTGGCAGCACAAGGTAAACCCTTTAACTATTATTTAATGTGAAACCTTCATAGGATGGATGCAAGACTTTTCATGCAAGATCATTTCATGCACAATTGACGTATTTTTCATATACTCTCTCTCATGCATATATTGTCTATGCACATTACCCTCAAGGTAACCTTATACGCTCTTCATACTACCTATGATTTTGTCACGTAGCACTGGGATGCAAAGTATTTGGGTGCATGGGTTTGTGCGAACCTCAATGCGCCGTATGCATAAATCTATGCAAGGTCATCTATGGTTGTGGAAAGAATTAACCTATGATCCCCTATGAGTTCGTTAACTATCAAAAAATAAATTCAAGCTACTTGTTGAAATGAATTCATGCGCATGCCTATGTCTCAATGAATAGTGGGGATGGCACTAGTCACTGGGTATTCAGAGATGGCTTAACCATATTCAATGTTGCATTTGTATTGATGGTAATGCCTTGACCGGTGGCTCCACTGTTGGACATGGCATTTCCATTGGTGCATGTCACCCTCCATTTTGGGGCCATACTTTCAACTTGCAATTCTCTTTTTCTCTCTTTCCCTCTATCACTCCCTCTCTCTCTCTTTCTCTCTCTCACCCTCTCTCTCTCTCTCTTTCTCTCTCTCACCCTCTCTCTCCCTCTTTCTCTCTCACTCTCTCCCTCTCCGTCTCTCTCACTCTCTCCCTTTTCTTCTTCTTCTTCTTCTTCTTCTTCTTCTTCTTCTTCTTCTTCTTCTTCTTTGTCTCTCTCTCTTCTCACCTCTCCCTCGCTCCCTCCCTCTCTCCCTCCCTCTCTCTCTCTCTCTCTCTCTCTCTCTCTCTCTCTCTCTCTCTCTCTCTCTCTCTCTCTCTCTCTCTCTCTCTCTCTCTCTCTCTCTCTCTCTCTCTCTCTCTCTCTCTCTCTCTCTCTCTCTCTCTCTCTCTCTCTCTCTCTCTCTCTCTCTCTCTTACAGGCCAGAAGCAAGGGGGGGAAAGAAGTGATACCTCCCTCTTTCCTTCATGATGGGCGAGGGGGGGGGTATATAGGGAAAGGGTGGAGAATTATTAGGGGAGGTGATGGGGGACTCTTCCCTCCACCTGGGCAGCCAATGTGGTTGCCATTTTCTACATGGCAGCTGGGACTCACAGACTAGTTGAGGGAGCCACATGGCCTCCCCTTCATCAACATTGTCATCACCATCTCCTTTTCTATTGTTTTTGTCATCAAGGCCTTCCCTCAGCTCCTCCATCATCAATTGCTCCTTCCTTCTCGTCATCTTCCCCTCATCCACGTCATATGCTGTCTTCTTCCTTTCTTTCCCCCTCACCACGTGTCAGTGATGACAGGGGGGAAAGGGATTAATTTTTTTATATTTATCTTCAATTATTAAGGGGGGGTTTCTATGCGGGAGTGTAGGGATATTACACACTTCGACACATTCAGATAGGCCTCCACTTCATTTAACTCTTTAGCATTAGGTGTACCTTCCCGATGCAGCTTCTCTAGGTATTTCTTAAACATGGTAATGCCTTCCTTAATTATCTTACCTACATCATTAGAACCAATAAGCTCTCCTTCTTTTGTTAGAGAGATGCCCTCAGCTCACGTTACTTGCTCAACTCCTACATACAACTTGAAGAAGAATCATCAACACAACAATCCTCACTAAGTAAGAAGAATAGACCATTGAAGAGCAAGAAGAGCCGACCTGAAAGAATAAGAACTGCATGAAACCTAATCATCACATGGACATTCAACAACATAATCACATGGGTGCCATGCCATTTGACAATCTAGTCACATTGGTAGATGTGTCTCCATGCGAGCTTCGCTTCTTGTGGTTGCCATTTTCTACATGGCAGCTGGGACTCACAGACTAGTTGAGGGAGCCACATGGCCTCCCCTTCATCAACATTGTCATCACCATCTCCTTTTCTATTGTTTTTGTCATCAAGGCCTTCCCTCAGCTCCTCCGTCATCAATTGCTCCTTCCTTCTCGTCATCTTCCCCTCATCCACGTCATATGCTGTCTTCTTCCTTTCTTTCCCCCTCACCACGTGTCAGTGATGACAGGGGGGAAAGGGATTAATTTTTTTATATTTATCTTCAATTATTAAGGGGGGGTTTCTATGCGGGAGTGTAGGGATATTACACACTTCGACACATTCAGATAGGCCTCCACTTCATTTAACTCTTTAGCATTAGGTGGACCTTCCCGATGCAGCTTCTCTAGGTATTTCTTAAACATGGTAATGCCTTCCTTAATTATCTTACCTACATCATTAGAACCAATAAGCTCTCCTTCTTTTGTTAGAGAGATGCCCTCAGCTCACGTTACTTGCTCAACTCCTACATACAACTTGAAGAAGAATCATCAACACAACAATCCTCACTAAGTAAGAAGAATAGACCATTGAAGAGCAAGAAGAGCCGACCTAAAAGAATAAGAACTGCATGAAACCTAATCATCACATGGACATTCAACAACATAATCACATGGGTGCCATGCCATTTGACAATCTAGTCACATTGGTAGATGTGTCTCCATGCGAGCTTCGCTTCTTTCGATTTATTATATCTCATTTTAATTCAAAATTTGTGTTACATAGGTTTCTTCAAAGGCATGAAAAGAGATATGAAACTCCCTCCAAGTTTGCAAAAAATAATCAAAGGGAAAAACTAAAAATGGATACAATCCCTACAAAGTAAAATCAAATATTAGATTCCACAAAGGTTTGTGATCTCCTCCAAAGACTTAAGCACTTCTATCCAACCAAATGTGCTAGAGGTATGCTCCCCTAATGCATGCCCGTTATAGAGCTAGGAGCTTGTTTTGTGCAATAGCCGAAGTAGATCCTTTTGTTTGGTCACTGGGAGAACTTGAGTTTGCTTATGCTAGTACCATGCCACAGTTGAGAAAATGTCCTCCCTTGACTTTGTATTTGGTGATCTCACAAGGGTACCATGATTCATTTCTCTGCTTCTTTGCTCATAGCTCTTTCTAACATCATGTTGGTGTTTGGACCACAACCTTCATGGTGCACAATGGCTTGAAGTCATCGCAACTCCTAAAGCATCGTAACTGAGATTCTCCATCGCCAGAGAGACAGACCAAGTTGTGGAGCTACCTACTATAGCATGCCTAAATAGTGAGCCTAATTTTGGGGAGTGGGGGGGGAGAGAGAGAGAGAGAGTACGCTATGAATAGTGAGCCTGATTTTGGGGGGAGAGAGAGAGAGAGAGAGAGAGAGAGAGAGAGAGAGAGAGAGAGAGAGAGTATGCTATGAACAGTGAGGAGGTTATGCATGCAGCTTTTCAATGGATGGAGAGAGAGAGAGAGAGAGGAAGAGATTAGACTAATAAAATTTTTGCTACGATAGCAAGGAGGAGAGAGAGAGAAAGAGAGATGTTGAGTCATGTTGACCTTGATCCCTTTCTCCAGCCCTGCCACATCCACAATCAGTTACAATAGCCATTATTAGGGAACCGTGGTACTTCATTCCTTCAGTTTAAATATTTTAATCCTTCCATTTTGGAGCCCCAAGAGGAACACCAAGGAAAAGGGAATTCTCTTGCAATAAAATCTATCTTGTAACATCAACAAGCTTTTATTTCATTCTTTTAATCATCAAAACAAAGAAAACAACAATTCTTCACGCAACATCATAGTAGATATCTCCCACGGATTTGATAGAATCAACCATAATCTTCAACATCTTCATAGAATCCATCAATAGAACAAATAACACAAGGGAATACACCATCTTTGAATGGAAATAAATCATATATTATTCATATTCAATGTCTCCATAGTTCTCTCTCTTAATCTCTCATATACAGTTACACTGTTTTGATAGAATTGACTATCTCTGACTATCTCTCTCTCTCTCTATCAACAGTACATCATATCCTCACTACAATGCTCTCATAATAACCCTCAATAATCCTTCTTAGGTCTTGGATGCACCTCCCAAGAGGTATGTCTGATATGAAGAGTCACCAGAGTCACTACAGTGTCTTTTCACAGCTCACTACTGTCACTGTCACTTAGTCTTCTCTTCAGTCTTCAGTAGCTGTTTCTTCCACTTGTTTTAGCTCTTTTGAACTTAGATTCATCCTTTCCAAAGATTAGAAAACTTTCCCAAAGTCACACATACATTCTACAAAACACTTACAGAAGGTCTATAGAACAGTCACAGTACAACACCAGAACAGCTACAGTACAGTTACAGTATAGAGACAGAGCAGAGACAGAGCAGAGATAGAGGCTCTACAGAGGGTCTACAGAAGGTCATCAGAACCTCATACCTCATACTCAAACCATTCCAAACTCTCAAAAACTATTCAATAAGCTTTCAAAAGATCTCAATCTTCATCAATCATCAATCCATCCTTCATACAGAAGATAATCAGAACAAAACAGAAGCTATACAGAAGGTATACAAAACCAATCAGAACCTATCAGAACATCACAGAACCTCATATCTCCATTGAGAATCATCATGAACTTCTAAAACATAATCAATATCATCCAAAACACTCTCAAATACTTCCCTTACAACCATACATCACTCTAGATCCATAAAAAATCAATCATTCAGTCTTCAAAAACAACAAAAATCAGTCAAAAATTCAGTCTTTTTCCACTCTCAACATATCCCCACACTTAGAAAGGAAGCGTCCTCGCGACCTAAGGAAAAGAAGAATATAAGTTCACTAAAGAGCTCAATTTTGTCATTCGTCAGATCTTCAATAATCTTGCCAAAACATGACCCCAACTTATCACCTGTATCTGAGAGAGAAAATACTACTAAAGGAAAACTCCATTATGCATTAACTCATTTGATGAATCATTTAAAAACCATAACAAATTTTTAAAGGATATAAGAGGTTCTCTTTAGCTTTCCACCATAGGCTTTTCATCCACGAGCAATCTTTTGAAAAGAACTCTCGAACAAGTATTCGCAATCAACACAAACTCATCACTTACAATTAAGACAGCACATACATAAACACTAACACAACCATCTGAATGACACCTCCAAAAAGAGATATATCATTAAGAATCTTCCAAGATACATTGCAAAGGCATCAATGAAGATGATCCATTTTAAAATCTTGGTAGTTTTGGAAGCGATCCATGGAGAAGGATTCATCTACAAATGTCTTGGGAGGATTTTGAAAAAACTGCAAACAACACATCCTTTCGAGCAAGACAAGGTATCTGTTAGGGAGACATGGGGCATGAAAATATAGGACATCCAACTGGTGGGAGTCAATGTTCACATTGAAATTCATACAAACTTTTGGAATGGCCTTTTGATCATTATGGGAATGCCTATGCATGTATGCTAGATACTAAGCAAAATGAGCTGTCAATCTCACCGAAGGATCCAGAGATTGTGAATATTGGTGAGTAAAATGAAGGTAGTTCTAGTATGCTTGACTGGCAGTTGTCCAATCTCCTGGAATAATGGGCCAGTTTATCTAAGGTCCCGTAAGAGAATCACTAGAGCTCCATCCTCTTCTTGTGGGAATCTACTGATCAAACCCTATATATTCACTAACCAACTGAGGGGGTTGAGAGGAGATGGAAGTGGAATAAGTAAAAGTGGATAAAGAGATGGGTAGGAAAAATCATAAAAGGAGGAATAGGTTAAAGAAGGAGTGGCTGAAATTTTTAGGGAATCAGTTAGAAAAGGTGTTAATTGATAAATAGGAAAGGTAGAAGGTACATGAATGGATGGAGAAGGACATGGTGGAGAAGGGGAAAATACTCTATCTTCGATAAAAGAGCAATATGTAAATATGGGAATCCGTATGGTCCCACATCCCAGGTCATATCGAGTTCATCTGGAATCAACAAGTCTCCCCGTAGATACATATATGATAGCAACATGGTATCCATCATGACAGAATCTTCAAACACCATACGGACCACTTCTGTCAGCAACTCAGGAGACCAAGCCCCACTCCAACCATCCTGTGGAAGAGAAAGATCCATCGTTGAAAGCTTCATGTAAAAGGCCAACTTGTGCAATTGATAGTGGACAAAGAAAGAATGGTCCGGAGGAACATATTCCCGGAAATGCTCAAAGGTAGACCATAGCAGATCCATCCTGGACTGTAATATTTCCACTTTATCTTGGAATAAAGGACACAAGGTAGCCTGTCTCTAGAGAACTGTCAAGTCCTGTGGTAAGAGAGAAGGAATCAGGGGAACATTAGGGCTTGGAGGAACAGATCATGGCTGTGCCAGTTGGTCTTGCAACTGCTTGATTTGGGAAGCTTGTGATTCCACTGTGTCATGAGCAGTCTGTAAGGCTGAGAGTTTTGCATCGAAAAGAGTTTGAAACTCTTGCGCTTCTTTGGACATCCTCTCCTTCTCCTCTGAGATTCTAGTGACCTTTGATTGATCCTCTGTTAATTGAATCTTCAAAGAAAATATCTCATCTCTTTGGGTTTCAATCAGTTGGGTTTGTTGCTACATCTGCTTAAATAGATCTACTAGGATGTCCTTAGCAGAGGCTAACTCGGATGTTGCCTTATGCAACTGGTGTTTAGACTGCATCAGTTCTTCATAAAAGGAAGCATACAACTGTTGAACACAGGCTGTCACACTGACAGTTCAATTGAACTCTGAATGTCTTTACATAGTAAAGGAATGGCATCTCCCGAGACTAGACTGTTCAGTGAGGGGACTGATATGTCCAAGGAACCTTCTCTATGTGCTCTAAACAGGTTGTTACATGTGAGATAAGCAGGGAGATCACTGCCAAATGTAGCAGGAATTGGCACTGAAGGAAGAACTGAAGGAGCTTTATCTACTACTCGCTTCAAGCGTTTGTGCTGTATGACCAGGGGAGGAGGAGAATCTAGATCCTCTATATCAATTGGTTCGGAATCATCTGAAGGTGGAGGGGGTACTGGATCAGATGGAGGAGGTGGAGGCACACTCTTCTTTAAACTTGAGTAGGTCAAGAAGGCAGACAAGTAGGATCCATAGGTGACATTGGTAACATTGCCCCTGGTTACTTTAACGAAATGTTGATCCATCTTAGTGAGTAGGTAAGTGCTCCAATCAATAGCTACTCCTTTTAACACCATCCTTGAAGCTGTAAAGAGCTCTTTAGACAAGTAATGGGATGGCGTTTTTGCAGGCATAAACCTGTCTTGGAGGAACTGGCAGACCAACTTCCACGCAGGATCACTGATCATGGAAAAGGAGACTCCTGAAGTGTTGATCACCTTCAAGGGTTCACCTTTGTAGGGAAGAGACAGAGCCTTCCCTGATCCTCGAGGTGTCAAAGGCATGGAAGTATCATGGACCAATCTTGACTTCTTAATGTATGAGGCCAGGAACTCATCACACATGGATGGATCCTCTGGAATCAATGGAAAGGAGGCAGCCACGAAAGTCGCGAGTCCCGCCTTCGTGAGAGGCTCGAAAGTGAGTAGGGAAGAGTAATCCCTACTAGCCAGTGGGACAGACTGGATAGGGGGAGGAGCGTGATGCGCCATTCAGATGGTAAACACACACACCACAACACAGATAGTCACAAAGAATGCCTGCAAAACAACCAAAGGGTGATAAAAAAGGAATCAATCCAAAAGAAGGACATTCATACAGACATAGACGTAACTAACCCAAGTACCACCCCAGACAATACACAGCCTAGAAAAATTTCGGCATGACCTCTATACATATGCGACCGAAAGCTTCATGCGATGCAACATGCAAGCACCCAAATCCCCATTTCAGGCAAGAAAGAAAAAACTAGACATTGTACCCGTAATCATAACACATAGACAAATCAGACTACTATAAAAATGTACATCAAGACTTGACCATAACTCGGACCATCAGTGTTAACTAATAGACTTTTACGCGCCCATCCCACGAAGCGAGTTTATTAAAAAGGAGAAAAAGAAGTGCAGTGAGGGGGAAATATTTTAATGAAGGGTTCATTTTAATAAATTATTAACAATGGGTGGCACTTTATTAGGTGATAAACCTTAATAAGAAAACGACGGTTCCTTCTTAAAAATTTAATTAAAAATGGTTAAGGTGAAACAGTGCTTTAACGCAACCCGGACTATGATGCCCAGACTGGGTCTCTAAATGCAAATTCCTTAATTAAAAATTAAGAGTGATGTGGAGCGCTTTTTTGCCAGTGCGTGCTCTTGTGACTGCTGGTTCATTTTTATTATAAATTAAAGTGCCTCTGAAGCGCATGTAGCGCATGCAAAGTGAACGGTTGGTTGATTTTTAAAATTATGAAATTGTGTGTTTAGCGCAAATGCGCGTGGAAAATGTGGGTGAATAAATAGTTTATTTTAGCAATTAATTTGTGATTAAGGGGGAATGAAAATAAATAAAGCACATAAAATAAATACCTGGAAGGGGTGTGTATGCAATGGCTTGAAGGCGCACGGAAGAGTCCCCCAAAAGCAATGAATCCAGTCAAAGAAAAGTAAAGACCACTGACTGAACAACAAAGACAACACCTTAGTGGATTTGTTGATTTTTATTTTTTATTTTTTATTATGATTTTTTTTTTTGTTTTGGAATTTTATATTTTGTGTGTTTGATATGTTAGGGGTATTATGTGTGGGGGTTGGAGTTATGTGTGTGTTTCTGGATTTGTTTTTTAATAAATTATATGTGGTTGTTTGTTTTTTTTTAATGTTCAAAAGGAATAATAATTAAATATGAATATGTGATGAAGAAAAAATAAAAGTTCAGCCAGTTAGGAAATATCCACAATTTAGGTGATGAAAATAAGATGTGGATTTTTATGTTTAATTTGTTTTGTTTGTTTGTTTTTTTTAAAAAGATTGGTGCCTTGTATGAAAATATTTTAAAGTGAAAAAATGAATGGAAAAAGGTCAGGGGATGGGTGGAATTTCCTAGAATTTTGCAAAATTTTTTCTGTATTTTTTACTAATTTTAAATGAATTTACTGTATTTTAAAGGTAATTTTAAAGAAATTGTCAAATATTTAATTTTTCTGTAATTTTGGGGGTGGAAATTTCCACCTGACAAATTGCCAAAAATTTGCTGAAATCTAAGGGAATTTTTAGAAATTTTTCTGAGTGAAAATGATTTTATAAATTAATTAAATCAAGTAAATCAGGAAAATCAAGTTAGTTTGGTAAGTAGGGTCAAATCAAGTCAGCTAAGTCCTGTTAATCTGGGTAAATAAGGTAAGTCAGTCTAAGTCACGTCAGGTTAGTCAAAGGGAACTAGGTTAGTCTGGGTTAGTCTAAGTTAGTTAAGTAAGCTAAGTCAAGGCAAGTCAGGTTAGTTTGGGTTAGTCTAAGGTAGGTAGGCTAAGTCAAGTCTGTGGGGACTAACCTAAGGTAGATTAGGTACATTAAGGTTAGTTAACTAGCGTAGGGTAACTAACTAAACTAGGGTTAGTTAACTAACTTAGGGTTAACTAACTCAAGTAGGGTTAACCTAACTAAACTAGGGTTAATGTAACTGAATTAAAGTTAATTAACTTAAATAGGGTTAGTTAACTAATTAAGGTTAGTTAAGGTAATTGTGGTTAGTTAACTGATGTGTGGTTAATTAACTATGTGTGGTTAGTTAACTAACCTGGAGGCACAATGAAGAGGAGGAGGAGGAGGAGGAAGCGGCGCAGAGCAGAGGAAGGGCGGCGACGGCGTGGCGGAGCCGAGGCGGCGCGGATGGAGGGTCGCGGCTTGCAGACGGAGAGGAGGTGGTGAAGCCTGCGCGGTGCGGGCGGAGGGCCGCGGCTGCAGAAAGGAGACCGAGCAGGGGAGATGCCGAGCAAGGGAGGAGGGCGTCGGAGGAGGCGTCAGTGGGGAGGAGTGTCAGGGGAGGAAGGCCGTCAGCGGAGGGCGCCAATGGAAGGACGCCAACGAGGGAGGTCGTCAGTGAGGGAAGAGGGCGTCAGCAAGGGAGGAGTGGAGAAGGAGGGAGAAAAAGAGGTGAAGGGAGGAGAGAAAGAAGAGAGGGAGGGAAAGAGAGGGGGAGGAGGAGATGGGGTAGGGAAGGGGACGGTGGAAGGAGGGAGGGTGGGAAGGAGGGAACAGGGTGGGGGGAGATGGTGGGGGAGGGTCGGGGAGAGAGAAATAGGGGTAGGAGAGAGAAAGAAAGAAGAAGAAGAAGAAGAGAGAGGGGGGGTTGGTTGGGACACGGGGAAGGTCCCGTTGGGTTTTTTTTAAAAAATAAGTAATAAATGAATTAATTAATGAAGAAAGAAAAGAGAGGGAAAGGTGGCACGCCCCCATCCCGCGTGCGTGCGCGGGGCGGGGGTAAAAAAATTTGTGTTGGTGGGACCCGACGGGGCGGGGACGTCGACACGCAAGTCACGGATGCGAGGGGCGCATCTCGAGATGCGGAAAAATGAAAACGCACGCGTTCACGCACAAGGCGAGGCACGCGAGAACACGAAAAAACAAAGAAAAAGTAATAACTCATAAACCGTTCCTCGAAACGAAAATCCGTAAAAAGGAAAAATGGGCCGAGAGAGGAGGGGAAAATGATGAAAAAGTAATACGGGGTGTCCGGAGGAAAATGAGGGCGTTCACATGGAAAAAATGCAAAAAACAAGGCCGAAAACACATACGGGGATTAATAGCGGAAAATCCGCATGTCGGAATGCAGGGTGGAAAGAAGGAAAAAGGTGCAGAAGAACGTTTCCAACAACCCTATCATGTCAAAACACAGTTTCGACCGAGATAGGATGCGTTTGCATGGGAAAAACGGAAAAATGGCACACAAAAACGAGGTCAAAAATTAATAACAAAAAATCACAGAGGGTAGAAAAAAGGAAAAATGTGCAAGGGAAGGGATTGCACAAGGCTGACACATCAAAACTGAGTTCCGGGGGAATTAGGAGGGGTTCACATGCAAAAAACATGAAAAATGGAACCGAAAACACATGGAAAAAGTAATAACTAAAAATTCGACAAGCAAAATGGGGGGAGAAAGAAGGAAAAATGTGAGGAAAGGTGGAAGGAACACGGCCGTCACATCAAACGGGAATTCCAATGAAAATACAACATGTTCACATGGGAAAATATAAAAAAGTCGCACAAAAAGGGCCCCGAAAACCCGTAAAAATTAATAACGGATGAACCGTGCATCGAAATGATAGGGAGTAAAAAATAAAAGTGCCAGGGGAAAGGTGTAGGTCAGGGCTGTCATGTCAGATCACTGTTCCGAAGCAATAAAGGCACGTACATATGGAAAACCGACCAAGTTACACAAAATACTTCAAAAATTAATAAATTTAGAACCGTTTGTCGGAACAAGGGTTAGTAAATGGGAAAAATGGTCAGTTAAAAGGGATGAATAGGGCTATAAGTTTGGAATGGAATTTCGGTGAACGTAGGGTACGTTCACATGGAAGGACAACAAAATCAGGGAATGAAGAAAAACTGCAAGGGAACGGCCCCAAGGGTGGGTTGAAAATGGACGAGTGGGTGGGGAAGGGACCCCATCAGGGTAAAAGTAGGGCAGGCATAGATGCATTATCAGGTTAAGGCAAATGCAGAGGGGTATGCAATGTAGATGCGCAGGGATCCGTCCCCACACTTAAAACCTTAACGGATAGGGTTGACTGAGCAACAGGGACCTAGTACCATACAACAGACCAACCGCTAACATCCCCATACTTAAAACATGACTGTCACTGACAACAGAAGGTGTAGGGTTAGAAAAACTTGGCCCATGTTGTTGAGAATCAAGGTTGATTGTCGATGGCACGTCCACTATCGTTGTCAGCTGTAGGAGGTACCAAGGCATCTTCACAACACACATCCTTCGTGGCAAGGACCACGCGGCAGCACCCAGGGAGGTAGCTGCTTGAAGGAATTGCAAGAAATTCGTCGATGGCGAGAGATATTACACTCAACTCACAATCACTCATATGGAATGAAAGAGCAGTCACTCGCCCCATGACTAATATCACTCGAGGAAATCAGGATGAAAACCCAGAGCTCACACCCGGTTTAGGAATCGATAAAGGAATAGTGCAGAGGGAGTATGCCAGGGTGCACAATTGATGGTGCATCGGTGCGTTCAACCCATCTGGCATAGGTGCAAAGAGAAAGGCCAGGGAGCCTTGTAGTGCAGTGTATAGAACAGAATGATGTGTCATGTGTTGATGGTAGAAACCCAGCCCATGGGTGCATAGGGAAATGGAAACGTACCTGACTCCAAAGGTCGTAATGTCCCTCAATCCTCACCTCTCGCTAATTGATTGAAGAAACTCCAGTCACACTCAGCCCACCCTTTGTCTCAGGCTCTGTTGAAAGATACAGAGGGCAACCATGTCCTGAAACCCGTTGATGTAATCCTCACGGTCACTTGTGCAAAGGTTGTATACCTTGTGTGCATTTGATGGTGCAGCTGTGCATCCCACCTAGTGCCAGCATATAGTGCAAGAAGGAAGGCTAGGGAGCCTTATGGTGCAATGCATAGGAACAGATCATGCTTTGTGCATTGAGAAGCCCATCCCGTGTGTGCAACACTCCGTTCACACTTCTCACCTCTCATTTGATTTAAAGGGAAATACTGGTCACTCACCCCACCCTCTGTCTCACTCTCTAATAGATACAGAGGGCAGCCCATGCTCAAATCCCCATCCTGTTAGGATGAAAGCTCACAACACTCAAGGGGTTATCGTTCTTGTCAGAATTGAGCAGAGGATGCGATTGGTGACTTCAACTTGGCCGTTGGCTCTGGGGTAATAGGGACCTCCTCCATGATTTTGTTAAGGAAATGAGTACCTCTGTCACTTACCAGCTCAAGGGGATTGCCAAAACGGGTGATAATATTCTCGTACCTGAACATGGCGACACTATTACCATCGTCCTGCTTCAGGGCTTTAGCTTCACACCACTTTGTGACATAATCTGTACATACTAGGATGTATCTGTTCTGCTTCCGTCTGGTAGGTGGATCAATGGGACCCACAAAATCAATCCCCCACTTCTCAAATGGCTTTAGGAGAAGAATGGGTTGCATTGGCATGGCACTTGTTTTGGTGGGTTTCCCCATTCGCTGACAGGCATCACATCTCTTGCAGTAATCATATGCATCTTTGTGGAGGGTCGGCCACTAGCATCCTACTAATAGAGCCTTCCTGGGCTGTCGCTTCTCCTGCGAAGTGTCCACCACATGGTTCATCATGGCATGCTTTCAATACTATGCCGATTTCATCTCCTACAACGCATCTTCGCAGCACTTCATCTTTGCCTTTCTTGTACAGTGCACCGCCTAGCAAAGTGTAGGGGACTAATTCTAAGAGAAGCTTCTTCCGCTCACGACTTGAGATGCCAGGAGGATACTGTTGAGTTGCCAAGAGGTTGGCTATGTCTGCATACCAGGGAGTAATTGTTTCAACTAGAAACAAGGAAGCGCCAGGAAGGTCTGGATTATCCTGTTCCTCTTCTTCTGTTTGAGGGATCCATGATAGATGATCGGCTAAGATATGGGAATGGCCAGGCTTAGTGACTACTTCAAAGTCGAACTCCTGGAATAGGAGCAACCATCTCATCAGTCGTCCTTTAACATCTGCTTTGTTCATCAAGAAGGACAGGGCTTCATGATCCACATAGAACTTGAAATGTGTGGACAATAGATAGTGTCGAAACTTCTCCAGTGCCAAGCACTCAAGCTCTGTCAGTGTAGTTCCGTTCCCTATCAGTGACCTTTTGGCTTGCATAATATTGGTGTGCAGATCGGATGCTGTATGCTCACGTAGTGAATGCTGGAAGGTCCCCAAGAACAATAGAACTCTACTTTTTGCACAAAATACAAGGTAAAAAGCATGAACGACATGAACAAGAGACCAATTGGGTGCAATCTCCCCACATGCCTTGTGTGAGCGCTCCACAAAATATGTATTTTATGTATTAATCATCTTCAAGCTCAAATAATAGCCCAAATCACAAAATAGCAAGCTTTTAGCTTTTGAGTTTGCTTTAGCACAAAAAAGAAATAAAGCTAACGGGCGGTGCCCAAAGAGTCTGGCATGCCCAATACAATGTCCAAGTACAAATAGCATAATCGCGCGCTCATGCGCATACAAAATAATAATAAATATCCAACGCCTCAATAAACAGGCACGACAAAATATAGGTGCCATGCCTAAGGTATGCGCCCATCAAAATATAAGTGGTAAATCAAATACTCGCTATCCTCCAATGCTTTCCTCCGCCACTGCTGCTATCTCTACACATCAACTGAAGCATTCACAATCGTTAGTAAAATAATACAATTAAACCGACAAAAGTGAATACCTAGTAGTTTTCAGCTACATAAATAAATCAACTGGTTAGAAATCAATCCTAACATTAATTTATTACGAGTGCGTACTCTAAACTCATAAACGTTTATTAATTTAATATGCATTTTGCGGAATCACCCGCTATGGAATCACCCATGTACACACTAAATTAATGAAACGCCCGAAAAGGACAGGCGTCCCCATCAACTTCTCGTACAAAGAATCCAGTTTGTGTATGAGCCCCGGTCATCAAAGTTTACGGAATCCACCGTAAAACCTCACGGAATCCACCGTGGCACGAAATCCACCGTGAAATATGCCTCCTGGAATCATACCCCCGGGGTGGGATAGCAATTGACCTCAATTGCTATTAGCTCAATGTGGAGCTAATAGAGTGGGGAAAACATTTAAGTCTCTAGCGTGCATCCATTGTGCTTCCTCTACAGGATGGTTCTTAAATTTAACTAGATATCTAGAATATTTTCGGCCAGTTCTAGTGGTCATAAAGTCAGTATCTATGATAGCTTCAAGTTCAAGTATTTCAGCCTCTTCCTCTAACAAAGGTGGGTTTTCATAAACAGGGTGTACAGGTAATTGGCCTCTAAAGGGTCTTAATAAACTAATGTGAAATGTGTTGTGAATTTTCCAATGAGGTGGTAATTGTAACTTGAATGCATTGTCATTAATTTTATGAATGATCCTAAATGGTCCATAGAATCTAGGGGCTAATTTCACAACTGGGTGTCTATCTACGCTTTGTAGTCTACGTTTTTCTATTCTCAACCAAACATAGTCATCAACTTTGAAATTCATTGCTTGTCTTTTCTTATTCGCTTGTTTGGTATATGATTGCTGGGCTTTGGCAATCATGTGTTTAACCTCATCAAAGATAGTATTATGCATATTAGCAATATCATCAGCACTCTGAATTCTATTTGATAAAGATGTAACAGGTGTAGACAATCTATAACCATAAATCACTTCAAACGGTGCTTTCTTTGTAGATGTGTGTGGTGTATTGTTATATGCAAACTGTAATAAATGCAAATGTGTGTCCCATGTCTGTGGTTTAGAAATAGTATAAGCACGTAAAAGATCTAGTATAGTACTGTTAGTGGCTTCTGTTTGTCCATTAGTTTCAGGATGAAATGCAGATGAGAAACCATTTTTTGTGCCTAGGTTAGCAAACAAAGTGATCCAAAAGTTGTTACAAAATCTAGAATCACGATTTGAAATGTTACAAAATCTAGAATCACGATTTGAAATAATAACTTTTGGTAATCCATGGTTAATGAAAACAATTTTCAAAAATAATTGTGTTGCCTGTGATGTTGTTAAAGTTTTCTTACATGGAATGAAATATGCTTGTTTACTAAACCTATCTACTACTGTCCAAATCATATCATGGTTAGATTTAGTATTAGGTAAACCAGTAAAAAAATCCATAGAAATTTGTTCCCATGGTTTTGATGGAATAGACAAAGGCATAAGTAATCCATACTGTTTACCATGATGTCTCTTAACTCTTTGACAAATCAAACATTCAGAAACAAAGTTAGATACATCAGTGTCCATATGCGGCCAATAAAAATCTTCAGTTAATGTACGTAAAGTAGATATGATACCTCTATGACCTTGATATGGAGGACAATGAATCTCTTTCAAAACAAAAGATCTGAATGGAACTGTAATACATAATCTCTTTTCATAAAACATAAATCCATCATTATATGACAGTGAATCAATAGGAATCAAGTTATTTTGAACTAATTTATTCCAATCAGCATGAAAAGTAATGTCCTGATGATAAGTATCTTTCATAGCAATCAAAGAATCAAATGATATAACATAAATACTATGAATGGTAGGTCTTCTACTTAATGCATCAACCACTACATTTTCTTTACCAGGTTGATATTGAATGATAGGATGAAAACTCTGAATAAAGGATGCCCATTTGATATGTCGGTCAGATATTTGAGGTTGGCTAAGTAAATGTCTAATACTTTGATGATTGGTCTTAATCATAAATTCAGAGCCCATTAAGTAGTGTTTCCACTGTCTTAATGCTTGTACAATAGCTAATAATTCTTTGTCATATGTGGAATATTTCAGTTCAGAGGGTTTCAATTTACAACTAGAATAGGCTATGGGATGATTGTCCTGCATAAGTACGGCTCCTATTCCTGATCCACTAGCATCGGTTACTACTAGAAAGAATGGTCTATTAAAATCAAGCAACTGTAGGACAGGGGCATGGGTTAATGCATGTTTCAATAAGTCAAAGGATTTCTGTTGATTATGGGACCAATGATAAACAATACCTTTCTTCAAAAGTTTAGTCAATGGTAAAGCAAGTAATGAAAAATTACGCACAAACTTCCTATAGAAACTAGTAAGACCTAGGAATGATCGTAACTCATGCACATTTTTAGGTACATGCCAATTCAATATTGCATCTATTTTGTTAGGGTCAACTTTAATTCCATCAGATGATACAATATGACCTAAATACTCAATTTCTGTTTTAAAGAATTCACTCTTTTTCGGATTTGCATACAGTTGATTATCTTTTAATAACTGGAAAACCAATGACAAATGCTCATAATGTTCTTTCTCATTTTGACTAAACACCAAAATATCATCAAAGAAGACAATTACACAATACTGATATTTCAAAAATATACGATTCATCATTCTACTAAATGCAGCAGGTGCATTAGTCAATCCGAAAGGCATCACTAAAAATTCATAATGACCAAACTGTGTCCTAAATGCAGTCTTGAATATGTTTGACTTATCTAGTCTCACCTGATGATAACCAGATTTAAGGTCTATTTTACTAAATATGGCAGAACCTTGCAGTTTATCCATAAGGTCATCAACTCTAGGAATTGGATACCTATTCTTTACAGTGATCTTGTTTAAAGCACGATAGTCAATGCACATACGATAGGTATTATTCTTTTTCTTTACTAACAGAACATGTGCACCAAATGGAGAACTACTAGGTCTAATCAATCCTCTATTTAGTAATTCCTTAACTTGACTTTGAATTTCTTTTTGCTCTATCTGGTTATGCCTATATGGTGCTTTACAAGGTGGTTGTGTGCCAAGAATCAAATCTATCTTATGGTCTTCTGGACATGAAGGAGGTAAACCAGGTGGTAGATCTTTGGCAAAACAGTCTTTATAATGTGCAAGAAATTCTTTATACCTAGGGGGTGCATATGATTTTCTTTAACTTGCAGTTCATTCACCCAAATGAGATAGGATTTACTACTTTTGCGTAATGCACGTTTAGCTTGAGTATGCGAAAGCAGTGGAAAAGCATTAGACGCATGCATACCATACAATGTAATATGTTTTCCTTGAAATTTGATATTAATTGAATGTGTGGAATAATCTATATCTGGATTATGCTGATGACGCCAAGGCATACCTAAAATAATATCACTAGACTGTAGTGGTACAACTAGAAAATTTCTTCTTTCAATGTATTCACCAATTTGAATTTCTAAGTCATGCACTTCCTGTGTACCATTATACCTAGTGCCTAAGAATGCTGCTTTAATGCAATAATGCGTAGGTACAGTCTGTAACTTCAATTCTTTTACTAGCTTTGCAGAAATAAAATCATGAGTACTACCGTCATCATGCAAAATAATCTTTTCCTTTCCATGCACTAAACATTTCATAGTCAATAAAGAATGTGGAGTTGGCATACCTGGTAAAGTATCTGAAGGAGTAGTAATGTCGTCCCCATCTTCCATGAAATCAGGCATTTCTTCAGGTTCGTCATCTTCCATTGCTCCAAGGTAGTTGATATGGATAGGTGGCTTTTTTGAATGGCAATTTGCCGCTAGATGTCCAGGCTGGTGGCATTTATAACACACTATAGGCTTGTCTTTGGTTACATTGTTTGCAATGGCAGGAAGTCTAGGTACATTAGGATTTGGCTATAGAATAGGCTTAGGGTTTTGGTTGGTATTGGATGGTAAAGCAGGTGGTTTTGCCCAATTTTTACGAAAAGATGATGAAGGAAAACGATCTTGATTAAATCTTCTAAAATTTGAGTTGAATTGCTTAGATCCATAGTTACCATTGGCTTGGAATTGCTGTGGACGTCTGTCTCTACCTCGCAGCTTGTCTTCAGTGTCATGAGCTAATGAAATTGCGTCTTCTAGAGTTGCAGGCTTGAACATATTCACTTCAGCATAGTAATGCCCAAGTAGTCCAGACATATACTTGTGCTTGTGTGTCGCTTCAGGTACGTCTTCAAGCATGCGTAACTAGAGTAATGCATTCAAAAAGCGTTCTGTGTACTGAGGAATAGGCTCACGATCCCGTTGCTGAAAAAGGTCCCATTGCTTTATGGCTTTTTCATGAAATTGTGGAGGAAGGAAATTCTGCATAAACTTCTTCTTGAAATTCTCCCAGGTAGTGGGACAATCTATACTCTTGCGAATCACTGTCCACCAAAGAGATGCTCTATCCACTAAATGATTAGTGACACACTTGATTTTATCTTTTTCTGCATAGGTTTCCTGATGAAAGTAGTCATCAAACTGACTAATGAATGCAAGAACAGTTTTTTCCTCTCGAGTGCCATTGAAAGTACGAAATTTGAAATTTCTTTTACTTATCTTTGATTCCTTGCGGATGAATTGAGCTTCGAGAGTCGCGTCGATGGTACGTCAAATAAGATCTTCAGATTGAGGTTCCTCTTTGTCAGTAGTCGATCTTTGTAAATTAGCCAATTGAACTTGCAATGCTTGCCTAGCTCATCGTTCTTCATCCAACTGCATCATAATTAAGTCCAGCTTTTGCTCCATCGTAGGTTCAGGTAGGTCGCCTTCAGCCATTAAATCATCCATATATGGTTCTGTCATCCTGCAAAACTCAAAAGACCTCTCACTCTCAAAATCAAGTTAGCGGGATGAGTGTAGCTCAAGATCGGGTATACAAGGCTTATATATTTTTGGGTGTGGCTTTCACAATCTTCGTCTTTGACTATTGCGGGATTTGTAATCTTTGAAAAATCTTCATTTTATCCTTCTTCGTATGCTGAAAATGCTTTAGCAAGCCTGCGTATGCATAGAGTACCTTCAAATGAACAACTTTGCAGTTCGGAGTTTCTGCGTAGGAACAACTCTTCTATGAGTTTTGAACAGAAGTCAGTTTTGACTCCAAGTGACTTGTCTGACTTGTAGAGTTGCAGACTTATGTGACTTGCAGAGTTTGAAGACTTGCAGAACTTGGTTGCTTTATGTAACTTGCAGAACTTCGACTTGAGAAACTTGCAGAACTTGAACTTGGGGAACTTGCAGTACTTGCTGAATTGAGAAGCTTAAGTGACTTGGAGATTAGGAGACTTAGCGTAATAGTTTAGTAAAGGCATAGGTAGCAAAAACATCGAATCGTGGGGGGTGCCGTTTTTCAGCTCGGCAGAAAAATCGCGGGCACACTCTGATACGCCGAGGTGAAATTTAGAAGCATTAAGCTTCTTTAAGCTTATAAAGCTTTAGTTTTTAAGCTTAGAAGATATGAAAATTGTGACTTATCTCTGGTTCTTGACGACTTGAAGAAGAAGAGATAGGAGTGGTCCTCCGCCTCTGCCAGCTGGTCCTTCGCAGTCTGATGATGGAAACAGAGGTTCTTGATCGCTAGGAATCCACCCGTATCGACCGTTCGCGACGAGATTGACCGTAGAGCCCGATCGTTCCAGGAGCTCCGCCTTCGCACAAGATGGGTAGCGATTGGAAGCTCTTGATCTCAGCTTCGCTCTGATACCACTGGTGCACAGATCAGATGCTGTACGCTCGCGTAGTGAATGCCGGAATGTCCCCAAGAACAATAGAACTCTACTTTTTGCACAAAATACAAGGTAAAAAGCATGAACGACATGAACAAGAGACCAATTGGGTGCAATCTCCCCCCATGGCTTGTGTGAGCGCTCCACACAGCATGTATTTTATGAATTAATCATCTTCAAGCTCAAATAATAGCCCAAATTACAAAATAGCAAGCTTTTAGCTTTTGAGTTTGCTTTAGCACAAAATAGAAATAAAGCTAACGGGCGGTGCCCAAAGAGTCTGGCATGCCCAATACAATGTCCAAGTACAAATAACATAATCGTGTGCCCATGCGCATACAAAATAATAATAAATATCCAATGCCTCAATAAATAGGCGCGACAAAATATAGGCGCCATGCCTAAGGTATGCGCCCATCAAAATATAAGTGATAAATCAAATACTCGCTATCCTCCAATGCTTTTCTCCGCCACTGCTGCTATCTCTACACATCAACTGAAGCATTCACAATCGTTAGTAAAATAATACAATTAAACCGACAAAAGTGAATACCTAGCAGTCTTCAGCTACATAAATAAATCAACTGGCTAGAAATCAATCCTAACCTTAATTTATTACGAGTGCGCACTCTAAACTCATAAACGTTTATTAATTTAATATGCATTTTGAGAAATCACCCGCTATGGAATCACCCATGTACACACTAAATTAATGAAACGCCCGAAAAGGACAGGCGTCCCCATCAACTTCTCGCACAAAGAATCCACTTTGTGTATGAGCCCCGGTCATCAAAGTTTACAGAATCCACCGTAAAACCTCACGGAATCCACCGTGAAATATGCCTCCTGGCATCAAATATATTGGCTGATCTAATTTCGAGGGGCCCTTTTGACATAGGATAGCGCCTAGCCCTTCAACTGATGCATCTGTGTGCACATGGAACTCCTTCATCCAATCAGGAGGCTACAAAATAGGTGCTTGAATCAGGCACTATTTTAGGGTATTAAAGGCTTCTTCACAGTCATCTGTCCAAAGGAAATCAGCTTCTTTTCTTAGGAGCTTGTGCAGAGGGGCTGCCTTGGTTGCAAAATGTGCAATAAATCTTCTGTAATAGCCCATATGGCCAAGAAATCCTCTCAATTGCTTGAGGTTTGTTGGTACTGTTAAGGCGGCAATCTTTTCAATCTTTGCCGGGTCTGTTGCAATTCCTTGTGCAAAGACAATATGGCCCAAAAGAACTCCTGAGGAGATGCCAAAGACACATTTGTCGGGATTGAGAGAAATCCCATACTCTCGGCATCTGTCAAAACATTTCTCTAGGTGTCCCTAGTGCTCACGGATCAAGCTATAGACACAGAAGTCATCAAGATACACCTCAATGAAATCATGCAGATGATTCTAGAAGGCAGCCATCATTACTCGTTGGAAGGTGGCAGGAGCATTACAGAGTCCAAATGGCATCACTCTATAGGCATAGGTCCCCCATTCTGTGGTGAAGGTTGTTTTGGATTGGTCCTCTTCTGCGATTTGGACTTGGTTATATCCATTGAATCCATCCAAGAGGGAATACAGCTCATGGCCTGCCACTGTGTCCAACAGTTGGTCTGTAAAAGGGATAGGGAAATGATCCTTCTTCGTCTTCGAATTGAGCTTTCAAAAGTCAACACATATTCGAAGTTTCCCATTCTTCTTGGGTACTACCACAATGGGCGAGACCCCATGGGATAGATGGACTCTGCTTCAAGAAGTTTCAATAATTCAGCCTTCACCAGAGCAGAGTAATTAGGATTCATACGCCTTTGTCTTTGCCTTATAGGTTTGGCATCAAGCTCCAGGTCAATGTGATGTTGACATACTGTGGGATCAATCCCCTTTAGATCTTTGTAGGACCAAGCAAACACATCTAAGTTCTCCTTTAGTAGGTCTCGAAGGACCACTAATTCTTCTTCTGGAAGATTGAGACCCACTTTCAGGTGACGTTCAGTACCCTCAGCATCCATGAACGTTTCTTGTCTTTCACCTTCCACTTTGCGGATAAACGTTCCACGGATTGCTTCTGGATAGAGGTCTGACTCTTTCAAGAGAGTAGTATCCTCTTCTAATGCCCCACTAGAACTAGTGTCCTCCTTCTAAACAGATGATTCATTCATCTGTTTAGGTTGCTGGAAGGGTATCAGAGCTTTGTTTTCTTTTGTTTGAGTGGTGACCTCTTCAGGACTCAAGGCTTCATCGTCAGAGGATGCGTCCAGAAATGTCACATAGCATGGACTTCCTAGAGGCCGTGGTTTTGAGGGCTTGGGCTTCTGTTGGTAGGAGGCATCATCATCATCTTTTCTTTGGACTGAATAGTTAGGGTGACAGGAGCCACTGGTGAACTTAATTTTTATGCTTTTAATCCATTGCTTATACAGATTCTGCATACTTTGTGGTCCATTAACCAACCCAAACGAAACCATGGTCATTCTATCCAGTACCCTGAGATATTCGGCCTCTGAGGTCTCTGTAGGGACATCAACCAGATCATCCTCTATCAAAGGGAATTCTTCATCTACACTTTCATAACTTGCTTCATTTTCTTCCTCATCAGTTTCATCCTCATCCTCTGAAGGCTCTGACTCTGCTTCAATAGAGGCTCTGTAGGAGAAGAACAGATCTTCTGCCTCTGCATGCACTTCTGCTTCTGTCACCAATTCTGACTCTGCTTCTGCCTCTGGCTCTGGCTCTGTATCTGTTACGGTCTCTGTAACTGTCTCTATATCCACTCTGTCTCTGTACTGACTGTCATGTAACAGGGAGAATAGTACATCCATGCTTCTATTTCACTGTCAGAGGTGATTTCAGAAGTTAATTCTAGTTGAGGCAGGAGGTATTCTCCCATGGATAAGGATTTTACATCCCGTGGCAATTGGCTTACAGTACCCACTGTTAGGGACTGTGCCTCTATTTTCTTAAGAAAGATTTGCTTAACAGCTTCTTCATCTCCTGATGTACCATCTGTTGCCTCGTTAGAGGAGTCAATTATGACTTCAATGGATGTGGATCCATTGCCTTTTTGCGATCCATACAGCTTTAACACCACTTTGTTGGGTCCTCTTCCTAGGGTTAGGGTTCCTTTGAACCAGTCCGTCCTGGCTCTTGCTTCAAAAAGCCAAGGTCTTCCCAACAGCAGAGGGTATGAAGTCCCATAAGAATTTGGTTTGACCACCAAATATGTCAGCCAATAGTCTCTTCCTGCAAGGGTTGTTTTTACATATGGAAGAATGCCCAACGGTTTGACTCTACTTTGGTCTGCCAATCTGATAAGCCATTGTGTAGGTTGAATTCCTTGCAACCCTAAGTCCTTCATTGTGACATCCATCATTATGTTTACTGATGAACCTCCATCAATCAATGCATCTGAAATAAAGCATCCTTCTATCCATACACTAATCTCTGGGGTTCCAGGATCTAGGAAGGCATTAGCCACATCTACTTCGTTTACAGGATCCACGGCCTTATTGGTCTTGGCTGTTGTTGAAGGAGCGATCATTAGTCCACGCCTTCTTGTCAAGATGCTTTTGAATCTCTTTCGACAGCTAGGAGACAGCATCAGCAACTGCCGGAATGTTAAGTTTGGTTTAAAAGTGTCTAGGTCCTTGACCAAGTCACAATCTTTAATAGGATCCATTGGCTTCTCCAGCCGGCTGGGAAATGGGGCTACACCCATTTTCATCTTTCCTGTATCTGTTAACAATTGCTGCATCGGCACTTCTTCTATTTCTGGAAGTGCTTTTGTATCTTCTATCTCTTGGGCCTCTGGTCCTGTCTCTGGGACTATCTCTGTATCCCTCTATGGCACTGTAGTGCTCTGTACTGTATTGTTCTGTTCTGTACTACTCTGTCCCTTTGTAGGTAGGTTGAACTTCACAGTCTTGGCAGGAGAGTCATTTCCATTCTAAACCACTGGTTCCTTCTTCTTGGTGCGCGTAACAACTTCCAACTCTACCAAATTGGAAGCAGGCTCTTGTACCTTCTGTTGGCTATCAGTAGCATTGGCCTTTACAGGAGCTGGACTGGGACAGTCCTTTGCAGTGTGGCCTTCTCCTTTGCATCGACTGCATAAGGGCTTGTAATCCACAGATCGTCTAGGGTTTGGACAATTTGGGGAGATATGTCCCTTTTCTCCACACCTATAACATTCCACCTCTGATCTCTGACCACCGCCAAGACTGTCGTCCTCTGTAACTTTGAGAGGGAAACCTCCTTGGACCGAAATTAGGACCAAACTCCCTAGGCTTTGGTACAATATCCTGTGTTGTCATTTTGGATTCTAGCAAGTTAAATCTTGCATTTTCATCCTTCTGTCTTCATTCATGCATATCTTTCAGAGAGCAAATATCCTCTGTATGGTTCTTCCGCAAACAGTAAGAACAGAAGGCTCCAGGAATGGTTGGTTTTCGGGTACATTCAGTGGCTAAATGTCCCACTTGATGACACTTTCCACACCATGTATTAGAGCGTATCACATCTCTTCCAGCTGCCGCAGGAGTGGATATATTGGTAGTATTCACCTTCAGCGTATGTAGCCACTTTGTAATCACATCCAAAAGCTCTTTCTTGATACTTGCCACACTGAGTTAGATAAATAGTCCTTCAGATTTTCACCTCCTAAAGTGCTTGTGGTAGGGTTTTGGGAAGCTTCTGTAATTACTACATACATTGGTTGGGTAGATCCAGAAAGTCCTCTGTTCTGGCTCTGATTCAGAGCTCCTGTTGAAACTTGGGGTTGTTGATTCCAGTTGGTAGGATTCCACTGTTGTTGATTCGCCATTGGAGGAACTGTTTGAGGCCACTGTTGTTGTGGTTGAACCATCATTTGAGGCACTGTCGTCTACGGTGACCATACTGGATTAGGTGCACTATACTGCGGCATTATTTGCATCTGGGAATAGGGGTAGGGAGATGTCCCTAGGACTGCATTTGGTGGGTATACCATTCCAGGCATAGAAGGAGGTAAGACTCCCCTTCCTGGAGTCATTGACAACCTTGCTTCAACTTCGTCATACAATCTTGCACCTTCCTGGAGCTTGCAGATTGACTGGTCTTCTCAATTCCACGAACTTGCGAACTTCTCGTTGTAGGCCCCTGAGAAACGCTCCTTTTTGGATTCCTTTGTCCAAATGATGGTTAGTCCATCTCTTCAGGATGGATTCCATTCGTGAGACATAAGCTTTTACTCTTTCTCCAAAGGACTGACTTAGGTTTGACTTAGGTTCATGAACTCCTCTCGCATCCGCTCTTCAAAGTCTTTAAGCCTAAATTTAGTGAGGAAGGCCAACTTCAGGTCATCCCATGTGCCAAAAGTTCTTGCTGCTTGTCTCTGATACCACTGAAACGCTGCGCCCTTGAAAGTGGCGGGGAATATTGGTAACCAATGCTCAGGGGTTCTGGCATTGTTAGCTACACATGCTACCATGAACTCTACTACATGAAGATCAGGGTCTTCATTGTACTCTCCCTTAAAAATTGGCAATGGGACTACATTTGGTGGCCTGTCATCAATATTTCCAAGACGAATCTGACTAGGAAGGGGACCTTGAGTCGCCATGGGGACTTCTGTAAAGAGTGCTTTTAGGGCATCAAAGGAGGCTTCTGCTTTGAGCTCGTTCTCAGCTTTGATTTTCGCATTCTCTCTTCTCACGTACATCTGAACTCGTTCCAATGCTTGCCTCTTTATTGCGTCATTCATCAAGGGGTTGACTTCAACCAGTTGGTTTGGACTCAACAGGATAGTGTCAGAGGGGGCTTCAGTCTCTGATAGATTCTTTGGCCAACATCTCCTCTACTTCCTTCTTCTCAACATCTCTGAATTCAGCTTTCAAACCACTACAGAGGGGAAGATATTCTGTTCTGAAGTATCAAAACTCATTTTTCTTAAGATCGTTGTTGCTCATTATAATAGTGCCAGCTTCTGAGGGTTTCAACAGTATATGTTGTGAAAAACACTCTGTTTACCAACTTCCAATGGGTTGCTAATTGGACAAACAGAAGATTATTAGTGCACCAAGCATCCCATGTATCTTGCTGTTGAGTATCCACGAACAAATTCCAACTTTTTTCCTTCTTGTCTTCATGAACCTCTACAGACCAAGACTCCTGAAGCTTCTTCACAATCTCCCACTTGATGATGTCTAGAAACTTCTCAATGAATGCCAAATCTTCCATGGATGGTCATTCTCACTATTTCTGCTCTTCAGTTTGTTCCCAAACAGTTTGCCACCAAGATGCAAGTTTCTGCTGCTTCAACAGGAAGAGGAAACAGTCCACCACATAGAGCATGCATCATGATGGTGATATGTTTCCGCCATTGTGGGATGATTTTCTTGTGGAAAGTGGCTTTGATAATGAGAAATTCCAACTCTTTAGTGGAAGAAGGAACTTTACAAACATCCATTGAATTATTCTCTTCTTGGCAATGCCATTTCCTTGATTTTCAGCCTCTTCTGGTGCTTGTTGATGGTAAGTTTCCTCGGCTGCGCACCAAAAACATGGAGCCCCAAGAGGAACACCAAGGAAAAGGGAATTATCTTGCAAGAAAATCTATCTTGTAACATCAATAAGCTTTTATTTCATTCTTTTGATCATAAAACAAAGAAAACAACAATTCTTCACGCAACATCATAGTAGATATCTCCCACGGATTTGATAGAATCAACCATAATCTTCAACATCTTCATAGAATCCATCAATAGAAAAAAGAACACAAGGTAATACACCATCTTTGAATGGAAATCAATCACATATTATTCATCTTCAATGTCTCCATAGTTCTCTCTCTCAATCTCTCATATACAGTTACACTGTTTTGATAGAATTGACTATCTCTGACTATCTCTCTCTCTCTATCAATAGTACATCATATCCTCACTACAATGCTCTCATAATAACCCTCAATAATCCTTCTTAGGTCGTGGATGCACCTCCCAAGAGGTATGTCCGATATGAAGAGTCACCAGAGCCACTACAGTGTCTTTTCACAGCTCACTACTGTCACTGTAACTTAGTCTTTTATTCAGTCTTCAGCAGTTGTTTCTTCCACTTGTTTTAGCTCTTTTGAACTTAGATTCATCCTTTCCAAAGATTAGAAAACTTTCCCAAAGTCATACATACATTCTTCAGAACACTTACAGAAGGTCTGCAGAATAGTCACAGTACATCACCAGAACAACTACAGTACAGTTACAGTACAGAGATAGAGCAGAGACAGAGCAGAGACAGAACAGAGACAGAGCAGAGACAGAGGCTCTACAGAGGGTCTACAGAAGGTCATCAGAACCTCATAACTCATACTCAAACCATTCCAAACTCTCAAAAACTATTCAATAAGCTTTTAAAAGATCTCAATCTTCATCAATCATCAATCCATGCTTCATACAGAAGATAATCAGAACAAAACAGAAGCTATACAGAAGGTATACAGAACCAATCAGAACCTATCAGAACATCACAGAACCTCATAACTCCACTGAGAATCATCATGAACTTCTAAAACGTAATCAATATCATCCAAAACACTCTCAAATACTTCCCTTACAACCATACATCACTCTAGATCCATCAAAAATCAATCATTCAGTCTCCTCAAAAACAACAAAAATCAGTCAAAAATTCAGTCTTTTTCCACTCTCAACACATTTCTTCAAAAAGAAAATTCTTCTAGCTAATGGAGTCATAGCATGATGGTTGGTGCGTGGGTTGAGTTTCACCAAAGGCACAATCATCAATAGATTAAAAATTAGTTTATTCTACATACAATTCACCAAAGGCATGTGGTTTTGTGCTACCAAACCATTCTTTTAACTTGGTACTTTCATTATCTATCATTCATTGTTTGATGACAAACATTGAAGACATTATATGCACCACTTCAATTCTTAATCATTGCATAGAAATTTCCTTTCGATAACTCTCTCAAAATATTCCCTCTCCATTTTCAAATCTTTGTTTTCAAGGACTCTAAACCACATCAACATTGCAAGTGTGGATCACTATATGTAACTTGATTTGCAAACATAGGTGGCCATAAACATTTGTACCATCTCCATATTGATCTGAAAGATGAGTATGAACCCATTTCCAAGAGAAGCCAAGTATCTATTAACATACCAAGTGTTAACCCCAGCTCGAGATGGAAGAAGCAAGTTGGAGAACAAGCAAAGGCATACGGATGGCCTCTAAAATTAAGCTAAGGAAAAATCACATTTTTAAGTGAAAGGCACCTCAAATTTTTTAAAAGAGCGTTGGGCTCTCTCCTGGTGCAAATTGTAAAAGGGTAGACTAGCATAAACTAAAGAAATTTCTACCCTTTTACTTGAGGGAGGAGGCAACTCATTCTGGCATCGAGGTGAGCTCACTACACTCATAGAGAGGGATAGCGCATCGACTATGTGAGAGGTAGCCATTAGTGCTCACTTGAAATGCTTGAGCAATAAGCTGTCTGTGGGTCTTGGCGTGGTTGAGCATCAGCTCACCTCTACATTTTGGTTCCGTTTGTTGAGACAAATGAATTCAAGCTTGAGTGCTTGCATGCTTCAAAATCAAGCAATGAAGTAAGGGTTTCATCCCCGAATCGAAGCTTGAGATAGATAGGAAGTTATGGGTTTTTAATCTTCACAACAAGTAAGTATTTTGGTTATTTTGATGGTTTGATGATTAGTAGAGTAAGAGAAATCAGTTCAGTGCTTCACTTTCAATTCTTGTTGCATTTAGAGTAGGTTAGGATTAAGAAATCAGATTGGAAAAGCATAGGGTTTGCTGTAGTAAAATAGGTACGAGCAGGGCACAAATCAAGAAAAACGGGGAAGAAAGAGTGATCAAGGATAAATTGAGGGATTAGAAGTGGCAATACCTTTGCTGGGAAGGGGGTTTAAGAGCCAAGAGGCTAAGGGAGAGCTCATTTGAAACCCTGGTTGTGAGAAAGAGAGAGAGAGAGAGAGAGAGAGAGAGAGAGAGAGAGAGAGAGAGAGAGAGAGAGAGAGAGAGAGAGAGAGAGAGAGAGAGAGAGAGAGAGAGAGAGAGAGAGAGAGAGAGAGAGAGAGAGCTCCATTGTGGGGATTCACTTCAACCTTGCCGCTGACAAGTTTGTTGCCCACTATAGGTATACCCACACCTTTTCCTTCAAGCATAGATAGGATCTTGAAGTGCTTGGCAAATGTGAAGCTTAGAATCACTCGGCGCAACGAATTTTTTTTCATTTTAGAAAAAGCACATCGCATTCGGCCCATTCGAGCGATTCGACCCTGGGCTGAGTCCCAGAATCGGCCCTCGGCCACTTGTCTTTGGCCATTTGGCTTGTCCAAGTCCTCCTAGCACATTCATACAAGCCTCCAAAGGCCATACAAACACTTGAAACACCTTCCTGGCACAAGGGATAGAAGAATCGGTGAGACATAGACATGAAGGTGATGCTAGTCAACCATCTAGCAATCTGGCCTGTTAGTGGCATCAAGTGGAGTCGTAGACCCCCAAACAAATCTTGACTAAGTGGGAGGCGCAAGGAAAACCCTATAAACTGGTGAGGACGGCGGCCAGAAACTGAACATACAAGCCTATCAGGCCAAACCCATAAACGAGAGTGCAAGAGCCACTTAAACACTTTGTTTTCTCACTCACTCTAATTTCTAGTACTCGAAAAACACTTAAGAAGAGCCAAAAGCATGATTGTGCATAGTGCATGCAGAAAAGACGACACACATACACGCACAAAGTGAGGGTAAGTTGAGGACTATTTGTAACTAACAAGGAACTCACTCAAACATAAAAACTTGAAGGAACCCACTAGTAAGAGAAGATCCCAAGACATAGACGGGTGATCAAATCCCCAAAAAAATAGGACCAAGTGAAGGACACAACTAAAAAGCTGGATACATCAAGGATCGACACTATCAGGGAAGTGGATCTACCCGACCTCATCAACTTGATCGACAACTTGGTAGAACAGGAAATATTAGACATGGAAGAGGGTAGCTCAAGCCGTAGAAGCAACAAATAACTTGACTTGGGAGACATTCTTGAGGCGATCCAGCAACTAGGGAGCAAATATGATGCTCAAACCTAGTTGGAACACCATAGTAGACCTGTGGATGATATCATAGCAGATCTTGAGGAGGAGAGGAAGCTAGCACACAAGGCTCTACAAGGCATAGTCGCGTATAACCAGGATTAGTAAACTAGAAGCTTACACTAGAGCATGGAAATGTGGGAGATCCAGAGAGTGCTAGCCCTAGCAGAAAAAAATTGGACAGAGAGCGAGAGAGTGCTAGAAGGAGACCTCACGCTAAGCGAAGTTGCTGCTAGATAACAGAGTAGCGGAGAAAAGCACTGTAGCGTTAGTAACATTGCTACTGGCAAGGCTAGGAGAGTCAGCTAAGGCTCTAAGAGCCAGTCAAAAATTCCCGTGGTAGCGAAGCAGCTAGACAAATACCAGCCAAATAAAGACCCTGTACAGCTTTGCGGAGCAATTTGAGTAGGTCTGTGAGGCCAATGGCCTCATTGATCTTACTCAACACTCACAAGCTTTTTGTCTGTACTTAAGTGACAAGGGTAGGACCTCGTACACAAGTCTAGATGATGTTGAGCGAGCCAATTTTAATGGCCTGAAAAGTCTCTTCATTAAGAGATTCTCCGAACTAGGATACTTTGACAACCTACTAGTGCGACTCATGAGTATCAAGCAAAGAGAGAAAGAGGACATCTAAGATTACGTAACCCATGTGAGGAGCCCCTTCAAGAGAATCCCTATGGGCGAGAGACCAACTGATAGATCGCTATCCACAGTATTCATTAATGGAATACGAAGTGAAGAGCTCTACAAAGCCTTGGTAGGCAACTCAAGCTTGCATTGAGATGCATTAGCAAGGGTCTTTGAGGAAGCTATTAGAGTGGACGAATAGCTCTAGGAGCTCTAATCGAGAAGAGTCCAACGCTAGGAATTTAGAGAGAGCTTCAACACCAACCAAGAGATCAGGCTCGAGTGCTCAGGATAAAGGGAAGGGCACTGATTCAAGGCAAGAGCTAGCAGAGATGAAGATGGACATAGTCAAATTGCAAGAGATGATGAGACGACCAGCACGCCCACATGTCAAATGCATGTATTATGGCAAAAAACACATGCCAGCTGAGTGTCAGGACCCTAGGTTATAACCTTGCACTAACTGCGGTAGGTTTGGCCATGATGCCGTGCATTGTCAATTACCTCGGAGACTCCCATACTTGCAACCTTATAGTCAATCCTACCTTGCGAATAGGCCATCAAACTTCTTTGAAAAGGGAGCCCCATTGACTCTTCCAACACCTAATGATGCCAAGCTAACCATCCTTACGATGGAGATAAATCCTATGGGTATCCCTAGACCACGTGGACCCTACGTAACCCATCCATCGAGTGATACTCTAGTCCACTATGTGGAGGAGCTGAACGGCGATGAGCCTTAAGTACACCCTTACATATCGTACGATGAAGAAGGCAATGTAGTCCTTATGGACTACCAACCAGTGCTGGTGATGGCATTAGGTAGTGGGAGAGGTAGAGCCCTAGGAGGGTAGACACAAGAGCCACATAGGACGTGTTTCTTCACGCTACCCCGAGAAGGAGAAAGAAAATTGAGGCAAGGCCGACTTAAGATGCGTTGAGTGTAGAATCACTCATCTCTTTGTCATTTTCCCTAGACAGAAGCCATCCTCTAGTTCGGAAAATGAGCCATCAGTTCCATTGGGGTTGTTTGGTGTCGAGAAACTCAATGGGGAGGCCATGCCTATCCCATTGCATGTCATGACATGCGCGTAGACAAAGTAAGCCGACATATCATTGCTAGTGCCTAGCAACCTCGACACAATCTCACTCAAAAATAAAAGTCAAAGATGGAGGAAGAAAAGGCCAAACACTAATTGTCATGCTCAAAATCAAAAGTGCCACAACACTATCTACTAGAAAGAAAGCCACTGATGTAGAGGCAGAAACGTTGACTCCAAAGACGATTGAAAAGGGAAGTGCTAAGGTCGGGGAGTACCTCAACCTGAAGGGCCAACTCAAAGCCATCGAGAAGGTGAAGGAGTGGGTGAAGAAACCCCAAGCGCACCTAAAAGATGATGAGCCCATACTAGAAGAAGAGATTGATGATCTCTCAAGCATAAACACGCCAATCTCACCCCCATGACCAAAATTGATGGATGCGATAGCACCATAAGCAGTGCCGCTTGGAAAAGTCTAAATGTTATGAGCCAGCAAACCAATCAAGGCCATTGGCCAAGAATCGCAGAGTTGAGAGAGAGGCAAGCAACTAGAAACCTCCTTAATACATTGGTGACCACCCCTGTGACTCTAAGCTTAGGAGACCTACTTAGGCAGCATCCAACGCTATGGAAAGAGTTGAAACAGTGGGTCGAAGAATTAAATAAGCAAGCCATCGCAAACTCACATGGGCATGATGTGAAAATGCAAATACTGAGCCGAACACTGCACTCAGTGCCTAAGTCCTTACACATCAATGCCTTTTGGGAAGGCACAAAGATGCATGCAATCTTGCCAGTCTTAGCTCTTGGAGATGTCACAAGAAAGGGAATTGTAGACATGGGGGTGGAAGTGAGTGTGCTTAGCCATGCAGTACTCCAAACCTAGGGTAACCCATTGGTCGAGATTGCTAGGTTCAATGTCACATTGGCTAAAGGAATGACGATGAAACCATTCGACGTGTTAAAAAATTGACCAATGAAGATCACAGGAATCCAATTCTTTGTTGACTTTATAGTCATGAAGGGAGTGGACTACGACATCTTGCTAGGCCATCCCTGGATGTGCAATGCGAGAGTCATAGAAGATTGGGGCAATAGTCTCATCTTTGTAGGCAATCGAACGGAGGCTGTGAGGGTAGAGATGGACACCTAGAAGACTATGCCGGTTGACCTAGATGCCATCTCCACCATACTGAAGGGTGACGACTAGATTAGAAAATCCTATGGGGCCTTAACCAAGTATATCCCATGTCTTGAGGACAAGAGAGAATAGATGCATGTTCTTGCTACCATCAACCTACCATTCTCAGACAATGAGGAGTACGAACAAGCCATCAAGAGAATTGGTTAAGCCCAAGGACACACCCTCAATACTAGTCTGCATGATAGCTAGAAACATACACGAAAAACCCCACCCTGTCACATTCCAAGTCCCAAACAATAGACTAGAGCTCTTGGATATCCTAGGATATCTGACCAACAAGTTGGCTGGCAATCCAACAACTAATCTCAAGCCACTCCATGATCTCTTGGATGAGCCTGAATGGCAATGGATCAAGGTGCACAATTTAAACTTGATGTACAATTGGGCTTTAGTCCCCAACCAACAAGAAGAGATATATCAAAACTTGCAAAATGATGAGCAATTAGACACAGATAGCTCTAATGCGACGAATATGAAGACTATTATTCCTTTAATGATGAGAGTGAAAGGGAAGTAGACACTATAGAATACGACACTGGGAGGCACGAAATTGAACAAATACGAGTTGACTCCAGACCATGAGAGCATAACACCTTTAGGATAGAGAAAGGAGTCATGTGCATGGAGTGTGATCAAGCTTGGTTGGAGTGCATGGGCCCAATTGACTACCAACAACAAGCAGGCCTAGCCCCAACCAAGTGATACACCACTACTAAGAACAGACTCACCTTTTGAGCTATGAACACCAAGAGAGAGACTCCCTCTTCTAGCAAGGATGACTAGTTTGATTCTGAGTTGAAAGTTAGTTCAAATAGTGATCTTGAGATTCCTCAACCTTCCAAAACTAGATGCACCAAGGGGGACTTACGCGTCCACCTAAGGCACCGATGGCTAAGGGAGGAATGACGGAAGTTGTTTAAGGAAACACATACAGAGGAGTAGAAAAAACCGCAAGACCTACCGAAGCGATTCACAAAATTTCAAAAAGGAGATAGGGTAGTGATCTTGTTGGGAGCCAAATGACACAAGCAAGCGAACCAATCAAAGGGCCCGCCAAGGTCAAGGAGGTCAATTTAGCCAGGGAAGAGGAGACAAATTGACTTGTCTTTATACCCGATGACTTGACTGAGGAAGAGGAAGCAAGTCTCATTGCTCTCTTATGAGAGTATATAGAAGTCTTTGCTTGGTCCTTAGAAGAGCTCAAAGGGGTAGACTCGAGTGTAGTGACTCACAACATACCCATGACAACTGACGCAATGCCGGTCAAGCAGTGACCATATCCCATGAATCCAGGGCACACCCATGTCGTCAAGGAAGAAATTGACAAGCTAATGACATCACGATTCATCTACAAAATTGAGCACACAGGCTGGGTTTTGCCCATAGTCATCACATTGAAGAAGAATGGAAAGATTAGAGTGTGCATTAATTACAATATGGTAAACGTTGCTACAAAGCGAGATAACTATCCATTGTTATACATCGAGCACATGCTCGAGAGAGTGGTTGGCAAAGAGGCCTATAATTTCCTGGATGTCTTTTCTAGATACAATCAAGTGTAAGTGCATCCTAATGATAGGCATAAGACCGCATTTTCCATTGAGTGGGGCGTCTTTGCCTACATACTCATGCCCTTCAGGTTGACGAATGTGCAAGCTACTTTCCAATTACTTATGTGCACTATATTCAAAGACATGCTTAGAAGGAGTTAGAGGTCTTCATAAATGACCTATATGTTCACTCTGCTTTGACGGAACACTTGGACAAACTCCCAGCGGTCTTTGAACAGTGTCAACTATATTGTTTCTCGTTGAACCCCTTGAAGTACTAGTTTTGGGTAAAGCACGGATGCATCTTAGGGCACTGTTGAAGAATGGCATTGTCATAGACTTCTTGAAGGTCAGGGTCATTGTTGATCTTCCATCCCCAAACTGATTACAAGGGCGTTCAGTGCTTCTTAGGCCATACAAGGTATTATTAGCGATTTTCTGTGTTGAACTATGCATTGATTGCTAGACCTCTATACAAGCTGTTGATCATATTAGAATGGACTGAGGAATGTCAATGTGCATATGAGGAACTGAAAAAGACTTTGACCATGGCACCAATTCTAGTAGCCCCAAATTGGACACTCACATTCCATGTGCACATTGATGCTTTGAAATTCGCCGTAGGAGTTGTGTTGTGCCAACATGGTGAACACAACCTAGATTACCCAGTGAGCTTTGCTAGCTAACAACTCACTGAGACCAAAATAAATTACTCAACAACAGAGAGAGAGGGTTTGGCCATGGTTTTTGCTATAAAGAAAAAATTTCATTATCTTTTGGCTACACCTTTTACTTTCTTTGTTGACCACCATCATGCCCTATTATATCTTGTTAATAAACCTTGTGTTACAGGATGCATCGCTCGATGGCTACTTCTACTTTTAGAATTTGACTTCTCCGTGGTGGTATGTAAAGGGAAGCAACACTACATGGCTGACCATATGTCTCACATCCCCACAGGAGAAGCTGCTAGACAAGGCATTGTAGACGAACTGCTAGATGCGCATCTATTCTACTTATCCAGTGAAAGAGATGTGTTTAGAGCCGACATGATGCCGTATTGGAAAAATGACATAGTCCAAGTGCTTGAGCATGGACTATTAGAAGACCAATAGAAAAGGCTTGACTTATGCGACTCATCTTGAAGATCCAACCATATTAGTTGATAGCAAGCCAACTTTATAGGTTGGGGCAAGATGGGTTGCTGCGTAGATGCATGTGTGAGCATGAGATGCATGACGTACTCATAGAGGCACACTATTGAATCATAGGAGGATACTTCAGTGGAAGATATGACAGCCCACAAGGTGCTGCAATCCCAGCTGTGGTCGCCTACTATTTTCCAAGATGCAATACGATTTGTAAAACATTGTGATGAGTGCCACGTAACCCCAATCATTGCACAACAATCCTTCTAGAAATGGAGGAATGACTTTATCAAACCCATTAGTCTTGCAAGTATAGTATTCACAATCTAAATACATCATTGTTGCCACCGACTATCTAACAAAATGGATAGAAGCACAAGGTACAAGAAAAAATGACTCTAGGACTACTGCCAATTTCTTATGAGAGCAAGTGATCTCATAATTCGATTGCCCAATTGAACTTGTTAGTGACCAAGGCACACACTTCATCAATGAAGTAATAGCTCATCTCCTATCCACCTTCCTAATCATCCATTGGGAATCTTCACCTTATTACCCTTAGGCAAATGGCCAAGCTGAATCCACAAATAAAATATTCATGAACGTCCTCACCAAGGTAGCCTCTGCCTTGCATAGTGACTAGGATAACAAGTTGATGGCGGCCTTATGGGCCTACCGCACAGCTTATAAAATGGTTGTGGGTCAGACTCCCTCTAGGTTGACCTATGGAACTAAGGAAATTCTACCCTTAGAGTTCTTCATTCCTAGCTTGAGGATAGCCCTTTAAGAGAGATGGGATGGGAAGGAGGCATAGACAGAACACCTAGTTGAGCTCGAACGCTTATTGGAAAGTCAGCTTCTAGCCACCCATGCGCTAATATATGAGAAGGCAAGACGCAAAAGCTGGTTTGATAAGCATGCCAAGCAGCAAGACTTTGAACAAGGCAACTTAGTACTACTGTACTCACTCAAGGGACATAAAAAGAAAATGAAATTTTGGGAGCTAGGTCCTTTCAGAGTTCGAACCATCAACCAAAATGGCAACATAGAACTCGAAACCCTAGAAGGTGAGGGCATAGGCTTCTTCAATGGCAGTTGCATAAAGAAGTACTTCCCTTCCACGCACTCACTGCATGAGCCTCCAATTCTAGCATCCCTTCTCAACAAAGTACAAGTAGCCACTATCACTGAGATGGACGATGAGGATGAGGAAGATATAGAACCAGCTTACCTAAGCATAACAATCACTGCCAAGCACACATGCACCATCAATGCATTAATCGATGAGAGAGCTGACTTTAATGTTTTAACTCATGATCATTGGACCAAAATCGACAAACTACAGTTAGAGTCTAGTAATGCTAAGCTTAGCCTGTATGGGGGCTAGTCATACACACTCTTGGGAAAGAGCAAGGCTATAATTTCTATCAAGTCTGACAGCATGCTGATGATTTTCTATGTGTTTCCCAACACTAAAGATGTAGACAAGGAATTGTTGTTAGGATGAACCTTGAAGAAGAAATCTCGTTGTAATGTCGATTATGAGTCATAGCATATCCACCTAGCCATGGGCAATGTCTGCATAGTTATAGCTTTCAACACGGGCAGCATGGCTCCTTCCAAGTCACCAAAGCCACCAATGGAGAAACCTACTGCCAAGTCTAAGGAGGGGGGTGGTGATTTGTCACTACCCACCAAGCCTCAAGATTAGCAAATCACTGAAGTCAAAGCTAAAGCCCATGAGCCAAAGTTTCAATGGATGCCTAAATGGCAACAACTGCCACCTAGGGGTAGACACCCACAACCTTGCAAGGCTAAGAACCTCACCTTGCACCCTAGGGAATCAAGACACAACTATAGACATCAATGTACGGTCAAGCTGCGATGGGTCCCCAGGACCCTATTACGAGCGCAAGGCTATTACGAGGGTAATGCCTAGATATGGATTCCTAAGGCCAAAATGGCCCAAGGCACTAATCCAATGCAACCCTCAAACTTGACCACACAAACCCACATGCCACAACCAAGGCCAAGGCTACAAAAAGCCATTGGATTCAAAGCCTTCAGAATCACCAACGCACAAACCAGTGAAAACTGAGTGATTCTATCGACCCAAACTGCAACCTGCTACCCACACACATGCCATGACTAGTCCTACAACTCATGGAACATCACTTGAATGTAGCAATGCACCATCAGTAGAGCCATAACCCAGTCTACTATACAAAAGGCCCAACTGCAAGCTCAAGAACAACCAAAGCGGCCACCATCAACTACTACTGAACCCTCTAGTTCAGTAACCCCAACCACCCACTAGCCTTACACCCTCCTATGAGTAGCAATCAATTCTAACAGTGGCCCTGGACTTAGCAAAGGACACAGGGGATGACTTGATTGCATGTCTTAGACACTTAGATGCCACCTTCATGTTGCTTGCTAAAAGCTATGACCGCCTAGAATTTGGACTCTTGGATGAGCCTATATCAAGATGGAAGTACAAAAACTCCCTTGTTCTTGGGAAGAATCAAAATTTCTGTTTGTCAAGGCTTCCGAGGCAACTGAGGAGCTGATTGCCAACAAGATTTCCCATGAACAAGCGCAGAAACAATGCCTCATCACCTCATATGACAAGCGCACAACTTATGCCAACGATCAAGAGATAGAAGACTTGAAACAGCTTACTACCAACAACTCCCCTCTCTTGAAAAAATGGTACCCTCTTTGCCTTCAATGGGAGCTCGAGGGATGTCAGATCATGACAAATGCCGAGCAATGACATGCAATCAAAACATCGGCCAACCTATGTCGCTCCAACCTCTTATAGGGTATTAAAAATGACCATATTCAGGGACATCCCTGCTTAGATCGCATCCTCACCAAGAGGAGGAACTACACATTGCTAGTTGCATAGAATCCGGTGACTTCTTGATCAATGTCCTTACTTACATCACCCAGGTAGGCATCCAACCTTCGAAATGGACCAGTACACTCATATGGAATATAATCCAAACTTCTATGCTTGGCTCATGTGAAAGTAAAGCACTATGCCCGTGCACAAAATGCCCTCTACACTCTAGCCCCTTCAATCCTAGGAAGGATTCTTCTCAATTCTGAGAAGGTGAAGGGTAAGGGGGTAAGGTGAATCAAGATAAGGTGAATCATAAGGAGAATCAAAATCAAATCAAACACATAAGGAAACAAGAAAAGTAAAAACACATCTTAAAATCCTCGATCCACATCTAAGAATAGAAAAGGAAGGAAAATGTTAAATAATGATCGAGGAAAATGTCACAACCTTTGAAATAAAGCTTGGAAGGGAAGTCTATTTATGTGTTCTCATCCTCAGCATGGCATAGATATCTCTTTTTTGCCTCTTTTCCACTTTCGGTTCCAATCCCAATGCCTTCTCCACCAAAGCCTTACTAAGTGGGATCTCTACCTGCTTGATTCCTTCTATGCTTCCCATGGATACTGTCTCACACTCCTTGTCAGGGTTTTATGTCCTCAGGAATTCCACATAGTTAGTGTGATCCTGAACTTTTCGATGTAATTGGTGAGGTTGCACTGGTCTACAAACCTCTTGATGGCCTCCTCACTAATCACCACCTCTTTGATCTTGTGAATGCTCCTAAATCTGAGCTGGTTGTACGCTTGATTTTCAAGGGAGAGTCCATACTTTGCTCTTTCCTCTTCCGTGAAGGGAAGGCAATGGGCTCGGTCTTGCTCCTGCGATATCTTTAATTTCTATCATAAGCCATGGTTTGTTAGTAGTACTTTTCAAAATAGTCAACTACTAGAAAAAGGAGAGTGTCTTGAATGATGGCATAAGCATCTAGGACATCCTCGACATAGAAGTCAGATTGCAGGCCAAGGTGATCCACTCCCTCTTCTCCAGCCAAAGGTACAACTTGCTCATGCATAGAATCAGCATACCCCGTGCTGGAGAGCGTGGTGGTTCATTCGCTGGATGAGGTGGACTGGAATGGTTACGTGTGGAAGACCATAGAGTGATCCGCTAAAGCACTAGCCCTCGGAAGCAAACCATTGGGTGGAGAGTCCAAAGCATCAAATAATAAGCTTCAGCCACAAAGCCTTGTTTATAGGGTATGGGGGAATCTTGACCACCCTCATCCAAGAGGTGATAAAAGAGGCACAGGTAGGAGAAGAGGGAGAGGATGAAACACCTGATAGGTCACCTCCTCGTCATGACAAAGAACAATCAAGTGAGAGGATAGTTAGCAAGAAGCTCAATCCAACAACAGAAGGAAAGCAAGGATGCCTAAAAAGAAGACGACGCAGAAAAATTAGGATGAAGAAAGGAAGAAAAGGGAGACTATGGACCCTCTGAAAGCCAAGACAGAGTCAAAAAGAGCAAAGGAAGAGAGGAGGAGAAAGGCCATTGAACGGGAGGAGAAGTTGAGGAAGAAGGAAGAGGAAGACATTGAGCTGCCAAACGAAGGTGGAGCAGCAAGGCGAACAAGGTGATATGGACACCTTGAACCCAATAAGAGAGGAGGGCCCGAGTTCAAGCACTCAGGTACCTGAAGGCATGCCAAGCACAGTAGCGCAGGAGGGCAAGGGCAAAGCCCCTGTCCACACCATTTTGCCCCTCATGGTGCCCACCCTCGTGACATCAACACCCACCCAAAGCACCCCGGCCATGGTCGATGCCACCAACCTTATGTTGGCTTGGGTGCAATATTTCATCAGCAAGGAACTAGCTCAGACAAAGAGCATGGAAACCCCGACTGTAGGGAAAAAAAGGCCAGCAGCAGCAATAGATGTTGAGTTAAGGTAGGACCCTAAGCCGCAAAAGGTGGGAGCCTCCACGAACCCTATCCCCACAACTATGACGCCACTCGCTAAATACAACAAGTATGTCGCAAATCTAATCTCTCAACAACTAGAGAAAGCCAAGGAGGAAAAGAGAATAGCAGTGGCTGAGTTGAAAGCCATCAAGAAAGAGTCGGCAGCAACCTTCTAGTTGGAAAAGACTCGACAGGTAGCACTGTTGGCAGCAACCTTCTAGTTGGAAAAGACTCGACAGGTAGCACTGTACCAAAATGAGATTAGTGAGCTAAAGGCCAAGCTCAATGCTAAGGAGAAAAAAGAGAAAACCTAGAGACAGCATCTCAAAGACGAGAACCGAGAGCTGGTTGCACTACAAGGCGACTACAAAATCTCAATAATGCAGCATTAGGACCTAGAAGCTCAATTGCAAAGAGTCCAATTGGGCATGGGGGAGCTTGCTCTAAGAGAAGCAGAAAGAGAGTAGGAACAAGAAGAGCACCACCGAGAGGTCAAAGACGTAGTGGTCAGGGTGTTCCTATTGTGAGCAGGAGAGGTTGGAGAGAGAAATCAAGCACCTAGAAAGGAGAAGGAGGGCCTCACCCCCACAAGGAAAAAGAACAAGAGTCGATCATAATAGCCTTAATACAGAGCCAGGGGGAGAGCTCCAAGGAGATGATGAAGAGTGAAGAAGAGTGGGCAACCCACAATGAAGGGAGGGTGAGAACCTTGGCACGTCGTCTGGCGGCCCAAGTAGAGAAAGATAAAATACTTGTTGAAAGCAGAGCAGAGGCTACCCAAGTGGGCTTCCAAACACACAGCAAGGCACCTTCCTGAATACTCTATTGGATGTCACACAAGAAGAAGAGGGAGAGTCCATAGAAGCCATCAAGAAGAAGTTGGGAATAGCACGTAGGGCCCTGAGAGCATGCCTGTAGATGCTACCACAATATGTGAGAGTTGGCCCTAGCCTGGAAGAGCAACACCACTATCTCCTATTGGCAAGCCTAACCCCACAAGAAGTGGATGTGCTTGGATTCACTAAAGAAGAGCATCAAGAGCCAAGGCAGGAGGAGGTGGGGGATGTGAACTTTGAAATAGGATTGCTCGAGGAAGAGCTTGTCCCACCACCTCCCTCCCCACAGCCTAACAAGCAGTGACATGTAGATACCTCTACAGAAAGAAAGGCAACGTTGAGAGAAAGAAGAAAACAAATGGTGGAGGAAACAAGAAAAAAATGGAATGCCAGAGGAGTAAGGGCACCCTGGCATCTATCCCCTCTTATGAGAACGATTCCCAAGCAAGCTTCCACGTTGACCTTGTAATCTTGAGAGGCAAGAAACGGCAAGGAACCCCTTTGACTTTAATTTCTGATTCCCCACCACCCTATGTAGAGTTTTGCCCATCAAGGTGGTGGAGGAGGTGATTAATATTGGAGGCAGGCTCGACAAGAAGTGGTTGAAGGAGAGAGAGCAGAACCCCACACTATGGGCCACTGAAAATGTGGAATTTTGGTAAAACAAAGTTTTTGAGGTGCCAAGGTCTGTGCCTGGTTTATGAATGCCAACCTACATGGAGAAGGAGGATCTATGATGCCAACATGGACACTTGGATGGCCTTTTGCAACACTCAACGCTTCGAGCGGAATGATCCAACTTTCATGCCATACCCTCAAAGGGTGGGAGTGGATTTTGACTCCAGTGTCCACGGTTGCTATGACTTTCCAATAATTTATAATCCGCATTGTACTACATATGAAGATGCCCTCGTTTTCACATCTAAAAATCGGCATGATACCCTAATCCACTTCATCAGTCCCCACCTTTATTACCACCTGTAATTACCTTAGATTGCTTAGGATACTCCTTAGGCAAGACCCCACTCCGTAGGGGTGCGGCCTACCAGTCCTCCATTTTGATCCTAATGTTATAGATAGTTGTGCGATGGCTCAACTAATGATTCGAGCCGCTCTACTACCCCTTGTTTTTCTTAGCTCTTCTAGAGGACATGAATGATAGCTGCTTCACCCACTGCAATCATCCATTCCTCTCCACCACCACCCTTCAGGTCCACCTAGACCTCAAGGGGTATCTCTGAATCTTCCAATTCCTTAACAAATCTATTAAACCTCCTTCTTTGCCTCACTCTGATGACAAACACTAGCTTCTATCATAACTATGTAACTCATACAAAATATTAAAAAAAACAAAGAAAATGGAAATGGAAAGACATATCACACAAGACATCGTGAGCTGCCCACCAATCCTCGCAAGGGCTTGTATACCAACTCAAAAAAAGGCACCCCGATTACACCCATACCTTCTACCAACCACTCCACATCAATGCCATGGGATTGACACTAAACAAGGAGGGGGGTAATGTTAACCCCATCTTGAGACAGAGTAAGTAGGTCGGAGAACAAGCAAAGGCGCAAGGATGGCCTCTAAAATTAAGCTAAAGGAAAAAGTGCATTTTCAAGTGAAAGGCGCCTCAAAAGTTTTAACAGAGCATCGGGCTCTCTTCTGTGCAAATTGTAAAAGAGGGTAGATGAGCATAAACTAAAGAATTAGACCAAGTAGAAGGGAATGGGAAAAATGACCTTGTCACAATGGTCGGTCATGTAAAAAAGGGGATGGGTGCCCATGGGATTCTAGGGCATGTATATAAAGTTTAAAAATTGAATGAGAGATCATTCTTTGGTGTGTGGCAACAAGAGACTCTTCTTCTTCTCTTCTCCTCTTCTCTTTGCTTGCTTGTGTGTGCTTGAGGGAGTGAGTGTGTGAGGGTGAGGGATCAAGGAGGTGAAGCTCTCCACCATCTCCTCTCTTCTTCTTCTTTTCTCTTCTCTTCTCTTCTCTTGTCTCACGCGCGGCTATGGAGGATGGAGCTTGGAGGTGGAGGCTTGATGATGCTTGAGCTTGCATCAAAAATCATAAAGCTATCAGTGTGCTTGAGGGAGGAGGCAACTCTTTCAGGCATTGAGGTAAGCTCATTACACTTGTAGAGAGGGATAGTGCATCGGCTATGTGAGAGGTAGCCATTAGTGCTCACTTGAAACACCTGAACAATAAGCAGTCCATGGGTCTTGGCGGTTGAGCATGAGCTCGCCTCTACACCAAGTGTGCTAGAGAGGTAATGATATCAAAGGGTAGAAAGAATATTGATCTATGGACTAATGGAAAATTGTATCCTATATATCACACAATGAGAAGCACCCCTCCATTCTCATCGTATTCCTCATTGCTGAGGTTTGTTGGAGATGGTAGCCAAGGACTTTTAGCTTATACACTGAATCTAGCTGCCCACTCAAACATTTTTAATTTGTAGAACCAATGGTTACTCCAAGAGAGAGATATAATGATGAAACAATTGGAGGAGAGCCAAGTGAAAGGAAACGATGCTTGAGTGGGGTGAGAGGTAAAGAAGTTTGAAGAATATTGAGACTCTCACGCCTAGAAGCATAGGTTGCAAGAGAGGAATAATAGTAATATGATAACTATTGGTCACTCACCCTGAACTACTTGTATTATTCTATTCTATGTTAGGAGCATCGAGTCCAAAGCAACTAATTGTTTTGTGAATGTGTTCAAAATCCACTCTCATATGCATGACATGGTTTTCATAACCAATAGAGCCATTCCCCATCCAAACAAAGAAACGAGGAACGTGGAGAAAGCATCAAAAGCCTACAATAACATCATTCCCAAATCTATAAGGAGCATATTGACCAAGAAGAGGTTTAAGAAATCCAAGGAGCAGTGTGTTGAAAAGTTCCTGCAAGGATCTTACCTAGACAAAGAGGACATCAAGAGCACCCCAGACAAGGTGGGGATTAGTAGACAAAAGCTATACCCAATTCTTCACCAGAGATGGAATTAGCAAAGGAATGCAAAGGAGTAATGTAGTAGATGACATATCTTTGAGTGTACTAGGAAGTCCTCTATGCCCTTGCATGCATTGGCAAGTAATTTATCCAATGCCCTGGCTAACTTTATCTTAGAAACTTTTTTGGTCACAAAGTCCTTCGAGTGAACATATTCCTCTACATCAATTGTCACCATGCACTAGAAAGTAATTTATCCAATGCCCCGGCTAGCTTTATCTTAGCAAATTTTTTGGTCACAAAGTCCTTTGAGTTAACATATTCCTCTACATCAATTGTCATCATGCTAGATGACGTGATTCTTCAGTATTCCTCCATTTTCTCAACCAACATGTTTCCAAAGGAGCCCAATACATTCTCAATAGGAAGCAGTGACTTGAACATATATGACAACTCAAGAGCATGGGAGTGAGCACTAGCATTGTAGAGGAACATATATAACTTTGCATCTAGATTCTCCTCTACATCATCCTCAAACACCAACTTGATCATCCTATTTCATGTGCCCAACGAAAAATCCGAAAGAAGAAAACAATTGATTCTCCAAGCCAAAAAAACCACTTTAAAATAAGAACCCTTCGCTTAGTAGTAGACCCATGTGCATTCAAGTGCACATGAAGGTCAATATCAAGCAATGCTCTTTGCCCGCCACCCTAGTGAGGGGCCTCCCTCTCTCGGTGGTGACCCATATGGCATTCAATGCATACTAGAATCAATACCAAGCAACGTGGGAGCTCTTAAGTCTAAGGAAAAGCCTCCATCGCTTAGTGGTGATCCATACTGCATTCAAGTGCACATAAGGGTCGACACCAAGCAACGTGGGGCCTAGAGAGAAGCATCCCTCACTCTATGGTGACCCATATGGCATTCAGTACTACACACAATGGTCAACACCGAGTAATGCGAGGCCCCTTAAGCCTAGGAAGAAGCCTATTTTGCTTTATGGTGACCCATATGGTGCTTAGTGTATATGAAGGTCAAAACAAAGCAATGTGGGGGCTCTTAAGCCTAGTGAGAAGCTTCCCTTGCTCAGTGCTAACCCATGTGACCCATATAGCGTTCAATATACATGAGGATCAAAACCAAGCATGGGAGATGTTATGCCTAGGGAGAGAAAATTCCCTCACTTGGTGGTGACCCATATGATGTTCAATGCACCTAAGGGTCAATAGCAAGCAATGTGGGAGCTCTTAAGCCTAGGCAAAAGCCTCTCTCACTCAATGGTGACCCATGTGACTCATATGGCATTCAATGCACACAAGAGTCAAAACCAAGTGATCTAGGAGCTCTTATACCTAGGGAGAAGCCTCTTCCTTTGCTTAGTGGTGACCCATAGTATGTTTAAGTTCACATCAGGGTCAACACTGAATGAGCAATGTGGAAGCTCTTAAGACCAGGAAGAAGCCTCCATAGCTTGGTGGTGACCCATGTGACCCACATGGCATTTAGTGCACACGAGGGTCAAAACCAAGCAATGTGCTCCAACTATGCCTACGTGAGATAGGAGACAAGGACAAACAAATAGCCCCCATGGGCTCCTACATAAGAACATCGACAAGGACAATGCCACCAATTGCTCACGGCCACAAGGCCATGGGGGTGGGTCTTGTGAGGTCCATCAGTGCACTTGAGAATGTGAGAGCCATTGTCAAGCCCATTTTAGATCCCACAAGAATCCACCAACAAATGCCAACAAACTCATGAGCATGGGGTCACATTGATTCCACTTTTTCAAGACTAGGGAGAAGCCTCCTTTGCTCAGTGGTGACCCATACTATATTCAAATGCTCATGAGGGTCAACGCCAAGTGACACTCTTTGCCTGCTATCCTAGTGAGGGGCCTCTCTTGATGCTTACAGAGTTAGAAATAACACAAAGTTAGAAGTAGCCCACACCTGTTGTGTTGTTGGATGGCACCTTGCACGAAGAGCCAGTGTCTATCGCTGGATGGGTCGATCCCTTCATCTACCACATCAAGGGAGTAAGGGTGATAAAGTAGGCTTGAAGCAAGAACAAGAGAGAGAAAATGCACTAGATGTAAGAGAGCATGCATGATTGAAGGAGGTCAGGAAAGCACGAGTGTAAGGCACGCCCTCAACCATAAAATGTTTGCACATATATGCTCAATGGTCCCTCTTTAAATGATAGACCCATAATGACTTGAACACCCCCTTTTAGGATTCTAAGTTCTATCTCCCTTTTTATCGATGATGGCGATGGGCCACAACACCATCTCCCACGAGGATCAACAACTCAAATTGATCAACAAATACTGGGAATCAATGGGTCAAATATATATGACTATTCTCAATCTGCAATACTTTTTATTACTTTTTGTTGAATCCCTAGTAATAATCATGTGTCTAGATGGTGCCATGCATCATGTCTCAATGGGGACCCATCTAAAATCAAGCTTAAAAATATCTCATGTTAAGGCAAAATCACTCAGTTTTTAATGCCCATACCCTTAACAAGTTAATACAAAATACTTGATCCTCACACCATAAATCAATTATTACTACAATAGCTCTTCCAAATTGGACTCTACATGCATTTTGCAAATTTTTTACTCTCACCTTCACATGGTCCTCTACTCTACCTTCCACCCACCCAACCATTTGTGGAGCCCTCATATTGAGCCCTCCCTAGAAGGAGTGCATCTTTGAACTGTCCATACCAAGAATTCATCACCAAAAAAAGAGATTCTACCACCACAATGTCAATTCTATCATGACATATTTGCCAATAGGGCCATGTTTTATTTCCAATAAACATCCTTGAGCACTGCATATTTGAGATTCCCTCCCCCCATGGAAATGGTTCTCACACCAAGGTTTTGCTTTGGTGGATGGTCTTTCAAGGTCACCACTAAGTAATTTGTGGTAATCCATTTACCACGGGCTACCTCCCTCGCTCTGTGGTGGCCCTTATCCCTTGTTATTGACTCCAATGGTGATACATGGCTAATCATTGCCAATGGAAGCCTCGCAACGCATGGCCAAGAGAAGCATCCTTTGCTCAATGGCGGCCTACATTTTGTGTCTTTAGGGTTGCCACAAAGCTATACATAGCCACCCTCAAGCGAGAGGAAGTGTCTATGGCTTGGCGGTGACTCTCATCCCATGTAATTGTCTTCGAGGGTTGCCACCAAGTGATGCATGGCCAGCCACTACCAAGGAAAACCTCCATCACTCGATGGTAACCCTCATCCTGTGTTATTATCTTCAAAGGTCACCACCAAGTAGTGCATGGCTATCCATTGCAAGGAGCAGCCTATATAGCTTGTTGGTGGTGGCCCTTGCCTCATGTTATTGTCTTTGAGAATCAATACCAAGTGGTGTATTGTTCATAAGTGTAAGGCACTAGCCTATGTCACTTAGTAGTGACTCTCTTTGGTCTTTGGTTCAAGCATAATGCCTCCATCTTTCTCAAGATGCATAAGATACCAACCTCATCGGGCAATGCTTAGAGAGTTATGCATGATAGAAAATTGTATGCAACATGTAATGCCATGCATGCACTTCCAAAGGTTGGTTCACAAAATCTTTGAGCAATGGGGCATTGACATGAGATGGAGTAGGTATGCAATTCTATCTCTTCAAGATATTGTAGAGGACTTCCTCATAGAATTTTTTGATGATGCATATATTGTTAGAAATCAAGCTCACCGTCAGTGTGTCTTTATCTATGACCGACATCTATGACAGCTAGAGTGTGCAGCTGTCTACATGTGACTACATTAAATAAGTCGGGTTAGTAGTCAAGTTAGTCTGTCTAGTCTACACTTACACTACGTCACTTTATCTTTATATTGTGTGTGCTTTTCAGTTTAGAGTGTGGAACATGAAGGAATGACCTTGAGAGCATGAAGGCTCAAGAAAATGGAGTTTCCTTGTCTCTATCTCTCTCAACTTTGAACATGGTATCAGAGCCTTACTTGGTGGACCTCTTGGAGCAAGAGGGAGTGAAGATGATCTGCAGTTGAAGACTTGTGTCATTTTTTCAAACAGGCTGAATGCCATTGTAAACTGAAGGTATGCATTGAGTGATTGCCTACTCTATGGGTCAAGCTGCAGGTTGTGGCTTGTTTAAAGCCTTGTGAAGGGGGTATTGAGCACTAGTGTGTGCTCCATCAGCATCAAACTCAGCAAGTTGAGCTGCTGGAGCAGAGGATAAATCTGCATGAACTGTGCCTATTTGCTGCTATCAATTTTTGGGCCGCACTTCATCAAATGCTAGTGCATTTGGTCATCAAATGCTTGGTTATGTCAGGTATGAAGTGCTTTGAGATGGCAAGAGGCAAATGCTTGACCTTGACCTCTGAGATGAGCTGAGATCAGAGTGGGAAGATCTGAAAAAAAGGGTAGCACTGCTGTATACACAGTATACATGGTATATGCAACACATTGAAGAGCTTTGGAAGCCCTCTGACAAGCCCAGAAGCACTCTTGGAGCATAGGTATATGCTGGAGGTCATATGTACCCATTGTGATCCACTGCAAAAGCTGATTTTGGTAACTGAAATACTCAGATGTGGAGCATTTTAGACAGGCTGAAAACTATCATTTAACATGGACAGCAAGCATTTGTTCTTTACTGAAGCATAGTGTGACATTTGGTGACATCTATGAGATGTATGTACTAACATATGTATGTCAGAATGTTCATGGGTTGAGAAAAGCATTAAGTGCCACTGAATGCTGAAATTTTTGGAGCTGAAGAAAATGCAATCTCGTCTTTTGGCTGAATACAAATTGCAGAAGTAATGTATGACTTTGCTCATTAGAGACAGACAGTCTATGGTCACTACATAGTCATGCATTGACCTTGTCATACTGGAGCAAATGTATGGTTTGATTTGAAGATGCTTTGAAGCAGTTTGAAGCTGGTTATGCTGGTTTTTGGTTGACTACAACCTGCAAACAAAACTGTTGACACTTGTACTTGCTGATTATGCACTGTTTCGTGCTTCTATGCTCATGTCTGGAGTGACATATGTACTTGCAGTCATCTGAGAAGACTTGGGACATATATGACATGTATGCATGTTGTTTTTGGCATTGAAAGTGTTGCTGTTAATCACAGTTTATAGGTTTGGACTGCATGTTTTTGGACCCTGGCAGTGGATTTGCAGGAGTTCAATCTGAAGCAAGTACACGGCATATGTATTGACAGTTATTTCTACGAGTTGGACAACTTGATTGTGGACTATTCTGGGCTGATACTGGGCTGAATTTTACTGGTTTTTTACTGCAATTAATTGCAAAAAACTATCATAAACTGTTACGGACTGAACTTGGTCAGTCATACTTACTGGTTTGCAGGGAGTCAGACAATCTATTGCATCATGGCTAATGCACATGGGACTGACAATATCACTCAGATAGTTGGAGAGAAGTTGGACAACAAGAACTTTGCATTATGGAAATTCAGAATGAAAAACTTTCTGGTTGGCAGAGGTTATTGGGATCTATGTACAGGAGATGAAGTTGCTCCTGAGTTGCCTGTACACAATCCAACAAATGAACAGAAAAGAGCCTATAGGCTATGGAATGAAAGAGCATGCAAGGTGTTGCATTGGTTTTCTTTATGTATATCTGATGCTATGGTAATTCAAATCACTGGATGTGAGACTTCGAAGGATGCTTGGGACATACTGATGAAAAATTATGGAACCATGACACATGCAAGGAAGATCCAGTTGAAACAGCAGTTCAACAACATGTCTAGGAATGGCAAGAGCATCCAGGCGCATACCACGGAGATTAAGACCATACCTGATCAACTTGCTACTATTGGCTCAAGTGTATCAGAAGATGATATGATTGCTATTGCCTTGAATGGCTTAGGCAAAGAGTATAAAGCTTTTGACACTTCCATTTCTGTCAGAGAAGAGCCCCCTAGCTGGAAAGAGCTAGTTGCTTTGTTGCTGCATGAGGAAGTCAAACTTGGTTTGAATACAGGTTCTAGTGCATCTCAGAGTAGAGACACTGTGTTATACTCTAGCCAGCGTGGCAGAGGATCTAGAGGTCGTGGTTCATTTCGAGGTCGGGGTGACACTCGTAATGCTTATGGACAGCAGCAGCAGCAAAGTAATTGGCATGGTGCAAATACACAAGGCCAACGTGGATTTGGTGGGTTTAGAGGCAGGGGAGATCACCCCGAGGTAGAGGTGGTGGATCTGGTTCATGGCAGTCATCTGATCAGTCCAACAGGGACAAGGACTGCCATTATTGTGGCCGATATGGGCATATTACAAAGGATTGTTACAAGAAGCAGGGAGATATGAAGGCAAAGGGCAGACAGCATGGGCACTATGCATCTTCTAGTGGTGCTCATGATGAGCCAGTTGATAGACTCTTTGCCATGCAGCATGTATCTAAAAATGCATCGAGACATGATAGAGATGACAGATGGTACATTGACTCTGGAGCGTCAAACCACATGACACCGCATGGAGAGTGGTTTGATGAGATGGTTGCAGGTACACATGGTCATGTATATACTAGGGATGACACCCAACATGACATAAAGCATAAAGGGATTGTTCCTCTTATGATGCCTGATGGCAAAAAGAAAGGCCTGCATGATGTATTACATGTACCAACCACATAACAAAGAATCTGTTGTCTACGGGTCAAATGGCAGAACAGAATTTGCAAGTGAGGTTCAACAAAGATGGGTGTTTCATTGAGGAGTATGGAAATGGCTGCAAGTTAATTGCCAAGGGCAGAAGGGATGGCAGGATGTTTACATTGGATGCGACCATTTCGGGACTCAAGGCAGCCATGTTTTCTCATGATGAGAGTACCATTTGGGATGTAGAGATTTGGCACAAGCGGATTGGACATGTCAATGTACAAAAGTTGAAATCTATACAGCAGAAAGAAATAGTACTTGGATTACCTAAATTCAAATATAATGATTTTGATCATGTATGCCCTGCATGTCAGCTTGGGAAGCAGGCACGGTTTCCTTTCATGAGACATGTAAAAAACAACACTAGGCCTTTACAGTTGGTGCACTCTAATGTCTGGGGTCCTTCACATAATGCTTCTTTTGGCGATGCATGGTATTATGTCTCATTCATTGATGATTTCAGCAGTACACTTGGCTTTATATTTTGAAGCATAAGGATGATGTGTTTGATGCATTCAAAGACTTCAAGAAACATGCTGAAAATGAATTGGGTTGTTACATATCATGCTTGAGATCAGATGGAGGAGGTGAATATGTCTCAAATTACTTTGACAGGTATCTTGCTAAATATGGGATCAGAAGACAGCTCACATGTAGTTATACACCACATCAAAACGGTGTTGCAGAGAGGAAAAACAGGGTTTTGATGGAGTCAGCTAGAGTTATGCTGAATGAAAAATGTCTGCCAAATAGTTATTGGGCTGAAGCAGTGGTGACTGCTGTCTATGTGCTGAATCGAACCCCTACAGCAGGGATTCATGGTGTCACTCCATATGAATGGATGTATGGTCATAAACCTGATATTTCACACTTGAAGGTATTTGGCAGCATTGCATATGTGCATATACCAGATGAGAAGAGGAAGAAATTGGATCCTAAGGTAGTGAAAAGTGTGTTTATAGGATATGCACAGGAACGGAAAGCTTATAAGTGTTATGTACCTTCTACGCATGAGACACTCATAAGCAGAGATATGGTATTTGATGAGTTAGCATCCTAGTATGGAAATCCTATTGCAATGCCTACTGATGGCTCACCCAGTATGAGTCATGCTGAAAATACTCCTGCAGAGAGTACTTCCATGAGTGGTCAGACAGGTGATGTATCATCTACAGTGAGTCCTTGGACAGGACGATTATGAAGTTGCACTACTGCATCCACTGACACATATATGTCAGTGAGGGGGAGAACAGATAAGGGAAAAGAAAAGGTTTTTGAATATGTAATAGGTCCACTCACTGCAAGTTATGATTCATCTAGCAGTGACAGTTTAGACAGTGAATTGGGGATTCCATCTGTTATGACGCCAGGTGCTAGGTAGAGCCATTATGTGCCGCCTCATGAGAGGCAAGCTCACAGTGAGCCACAGCTCAGGAGATCACAGAGGGTCAGATGACCTGTTGACAGGTATACTTACACTGGATATTCAGCCCGTCATTATGCTTATATGACGAAAGTAACAAGTTTTAGAGAACCAAGTAAGTTTGATGAGGTAGTTTGCAGATGAGAATTGGCGTGCTGCTATGGATGAGGAATATTCAGCTTTGGCTGAAAATGGTACATGGGATTTGGTACAGTTGCCTGAGGGCAAAACACCTATTGGATGCAAGTGGGTGTATAAGGTAAAATGTAAATCAGATGGATCATTGGAAAGATATAAGGCCAGGCTGGTTGCAAAAGGGTATGCGTAGCAGTATGGTCTTGATTATGAGAAGACTTTCAGCCCTGTAGCAAAGATGGCTACAGTTAGAACTGTGATTGCTTTGGCAGCAGCTAGAGGCTAGAAACTATGGCAGATGGACATAAAGAATGCATTTCTCAATGGAGAATTACAGGAAGAGGTTTACATGGAATAGCCTGAAGGCTATGTACATCTAGAATTTCCAGCACATGTATGTCGGTTGAAAAAGGCACTATATGGGCTAAAACAGGCACCCAGAGCATGGAATGCTCGCATAAGCAGTTATTTGCAGCAACATGGTTTCCGATTGGGTAATGCTGATCATAGTCTGTTTGTGAAGAAGATAGATAGTGGCTATGTTTTCCTAGTTGTCTATGTTGATGACTTAATCATTACAGGAGATGATGAAAATGGGATTGCTGAAATAAAGACATGTCTACAGGCTGAGTTTAAGGTCAAGGACCTTGGAGAGATGAAATATTTTTTGGGGATTGAGGTTGTCTCTACACCTCAAGGCATATGGCTATTACAGAAGCAGTATGCTCATGACAAGTTACAGAAATATGGTATGGCTGATTGCAAGCCTATGGATATGCCTTTGGAGCAGAATGTCAAGCTGCAGATTGATGTTGGGATAGAGATTGAGAATGTTACTATGTCTAGACAGATGGTAGGTAGCTTGATCTATCTCACGATCACTAGACCTGACTTGAGTTATGCTGTGGGGTTGATCAGTCAGTTCATGCAGAAGCCTCGCAAACCACACTTGGATGCAGTCAGGAGAATTCTGAGATATGTAAAGAGTACCACAGATCATGGGCTGTTTTATGCATATGGGAAACCCCTTGACTTGATGGGGTACACTGATGCTGACTGGGCTGGTTGCACGTATGATAGGAGGTCAACCAGCAGCTATGCATTTGTATTGGGTAGTAGCATGATCAGTTGGCAGAGTAAGAAGCAGCCTACAGTTGCATTGTCTAGTAAGAAAGTAGAGTATCGTGGTGCGGCCTTAGCTGCATGTGAAGCTAAGTGGTTAAAGACGTTACTGAATGACTTGGGAGTACCCTTGGACAGCAAAGTCAAGCTATACTGTGACAATTTGAGCAGTGTTATGTTAACAAGAAATCTTGTTTATCATGCCAGATCAAAACACATTGAGGTTCACTACCATTTCATCAGGGAAATGGTTTTAGCAGATTAGATTGACTTGGAGCATGTGAAGACTGAAGACCAGGTAGCAGACATCTTTACCAAATCACTTGTTAAAGATAAGTTCATTCACTTTAGACAGCTACTTGGAGTGATGCAGATGATTTGAGTTTTGTTTTGAGCTTGAGGGGGAGTGTTAGAAATCAAGCTCACCGTCAGTGTGTCTTTATCTATGACCGACATCTATAACAGCTAGAGTGTGCAGCTGTCTACATGTGACTACATTAAATAAGTCGGGTTAATAGTCAGTTAGTGACCTGACTAGAGTTAGTCTGTCTAGTCTACACTTACACTAGGTCACTTTATCTTTGTATTGTGTGTGCTTTTCAGTTTAGAGTATGGAACATGAAGGAATGACCTTGAGAGCCTGAAGGCTCAAGAAAATGGAGTTTCCCTGTCTCTCTCTCTCTCTCAACTTTGAACATATATTCTTACAGCCTATGCTCATATGGTGATGGTCATGCCCATAGATTTCCATTACTTGCACCATTTGTAGCTACAGTATGACAAACTATTGAATCATATTGATATCTCAAACTAGCACGTGCATGAAATTCTTGCCGACTCACCTCTTCGCCCTCAATGAACTAGGACGAGATCCCCCATCCCACATGAGAGGGACACATGCTCACAAAGAGCACAAGCAATGGCGCAACCAACAAGTGGCTGAGATCCAAACATAGTCCCATTGGCTCGAGCACCTCCAGGCCTTCCTCCACCACCCTAATTTTCATCACACTAAGCCCCTCTAGGACAAGCCCCTCCATGCCCTCCAAGATGAGCCCCACCACCCTAATCCCCTCTAAGTCCTACCCCTCAAAGCCCTCCAAGGTGAGCCCCACCACTCCAAGCCCCTCTAGGTCATGGTCCTCCCCTTGAGGCCCTCCAAGATGAGCCCCTCTAGGAGCATCCCCTCCAAGCCAAGGCAACAACCCTCCAAGATAAGCCCCTCCAAATAGAGCCCCATCATGCTAAGTCCCTCCAAGATGAGACCCTCTAAGCCCATGAGCCCCAACTCCACTATTCTGAGTCTCTCAATGCCCCCCAAGACAAGCCCCTCCAAGAGGTGCCCCTCAAGGAAGAGCCCTTCACGTCGAGCCCCTCTAGCCTAAGTCCCTTTGAAACGAGCTTCTCTTGGCCAAGCCCCTCAAGGATGAGCCCCTTCAAGACAAGACCCTTTGGACCAAGCCCTACCACACTCGCAATCATCCGCAATAAGTATGAGACCCCAATTTGTGTGAGCCCTCTCCTCTCCTCACCTTCTTCCACCTCTACCTCCACCTTGGCTCCTCAACATCCACCAGTTCTAATGGAGGATGAGCTTGCCCTCGATAATAACGAGCTCAACCTCATACTTGACAAGTGTACAAAAATGGATCAAGAAGATAGTGGCCCTTGCTTGGGTAGGTGTACCCTTAAGAGGGGAGCGGTAAGCTGTAGAGCTAGTAGACGGCATTGACATTCGGGTGTTTGCTTGCCCTAATGATCTGAGGAGTTGTCCGACTCCATCCTTCTTGCCCTCCAATAGTACGTTTCACTATTTGTTTTTTGAGCATCCCATTCCTTGATCTCGTTGGTATGTTGTCTTAATAATCTCGTTACTATGTTGTCTAAATAATCTTTTTTCACGCCCCTTGCTTTTGATAGCTATGTAATATCGATGCTACCACCAAAGATCCAAAGATCTGCGTATTGACTTGACCTGCTATTGTTAGGTCCTCTACAAGACAATGATGTCTCATGGATGGATGCTTTTAAAGTAGTGGAGTTACATGTCAATCAAAGATATGCAAGTTTTTTTCATTGTGTACCATTAGTGGTAAGTGCTTGTTTAAATATCATTTCTTGTTTGTGCACACCTAGTTCTTTTATGTTTGTTTTGATAATTTATCTTATTTGATGATTGAATAAGTATCACTAGAATCTAATATTGTACGACATGCATCGAAACATTTGTTGTTTTATAGATATTACTAGCAAGGGCTACCACAAAAGATCCCAATAGGGGCTACCATGGAAGAGCCCGACAGTATCTATGTCTCTCCTTTGAGATTTAGCTCCTACTCTTGAAGATGTTGAACATAAACTAACTTCACATGTGTCTCTAGGGTTGGGCACAAACTTATGGCCTGCATGGAGGGCATTCTTTTTATAACAACCCTTTTATGTAACCTAACTACAAAGATTGTGTGAGTCCTAGAGTATGTCCCTTGAGACATCTGTTTGTGGATGGAGGATGTGCCTCAACACGTTTCTTCATCTGAAGGTTATATACAATCTTCCAAAGGTGAATGATTTTTATGATGTAAGCTTGTTTTGCCAGTCGAAGCTCATAGTTTGTAATTTCTTCTTTGGTGTAGGATATTGATATAGGGGGCTCCTCAAAGTTTGAAGTCAAGAAATTACAAACTGTATCGTCACAAAATCCTTCTCCTCATTGGTGGAGTGCACTCTCTCTCTACATGCCAAAAGTGTGAAAAATGACCTCAAACTTCCACTAATGACTAGCCCTTATAGCAAGATCTCATGTATAAGTGCTACCAATGTGGTTCCTTTCTTGAGGGTTTTTCTCAAGGCACTAGTCATGCTTCCCTTTGACGGTTCCTCTAAAGGGTAGGAATAGGGATGGAATTTTTCTATGCTATTTCATGCCTCCATGATACTTGATCTAGTTCCTTCTGATTCCCTTCTGGGGTTTAAGAAGGCAAGCAATGTGGTTACTAATGCTCACTACCATGTTGATATGCCACTCCCTTGCCATGTGCAAACTTGAGCTTGCTATCATGCACCAGATTCCTCCTCTTTTGGGCTTGTTGAGTGTATGTTCACATGTAGTTTACTCAATACTTACCAATGTGATTCATTCAAGTGTGTGCTTTTCCACTTATCAAGGAGCTCTACTCATCTTTCAAGCTTCCTGCTAAAGTCTCCTAAGTTTGCTCTTAGTGTGACATCCCAAGTAGTTTGAGCTAATTTAAAGAAATCCTCCTTGCTAGATAAAAGTCTCAATGTCCCTAGTCTTTGCATTGGCATCCTAATGTGGCATCAACTAGTCATTGAACATAGTCTAGCTAGGGTTTAATCTTAAGAGGATAGTCAAATGGCTCTACTGTTGTTATAAGGGTGATCCTTATCCAACTAAGAGTTTCTCTCAAGGCTCCAAGTAGTTTTAGCCCTTCCTTGGCACTATTCATAGTTGTAAACCTCCATTCCATGCACATTTTTTATTTGCTAGTGCATGAAACTATTCAAAACCATCAAGAGTTAGGCCTCCCAATGCTTGGCACCATAGGGGTCCATAATCAACATATTCAAGTTTCATTCAAGGAAAATGATTAGGTACTTCTTGTGGTGTTAGTGGTACTCTCGGAGCCCATGGATGGTTAAGAGTGCAAAATAGTTTGAGTGACTAACAATGGATATCTGGCCTCCGATTTTTGATGGTTGTGTCTCAAAAGGTCCACCAATGAGGGGTGACTCACAAGATAGTCTTTTGGATCCTTGAAGTTGCTCTTGTGCCTGAGGTTAAGGGTTGACTTGCTACTTATGTGTCTAATACTTGAAGCTTTATATTGCCGCACTACAATGTGGTTTGGTGAGCCATCCAAAATAGATGGCTATCCAAGCTACATCATAGTGTGTATCCCAATTGCTCTAAGAAGTGGAAACCACAATTGTGAGCATGTTGACCAAAATCTTATTCGTTGATTTTTCTTCTCCATTGGCTTGGGGATAGTATGGTAAAGACTTCCTATGGATGATCAAGAAGGTTGAGAGCAGGTGGGCAATCACCTCATTGATGAAGTGGGTGCCCTGGTCACTCACTATCTCAATAGGGCAACCAAATCTTGAGATGACTTGCTCCCATAAAAACTTTGTTGTGGTCCTGGCGTCATTCTTCCTTGTGACTCTTTCTTTAGCCCATTTTGTCAAATAGTCAGTTGCTACGATGATATATCGAGCCTGTGAATATTGGGCCGCAAGACTAATGAGTCCGATGAAGTCAATGCCCCATTTCTCAAAAGTTTGTCATGCTATTATAGGGGTCAATTCCATTTTGTCCTTCAGTGCGGGGATCTTGGTCCTTTGACACTCATCACAGTGCTTGATAAATCTAGTTGCATCACAGAATAGCATGGGCCACCACAGTTGAGATTGCAGTACCTTGCAGGCTGTCGTGTCTCCACTGAAATGCCCCTAGCAATTCTGGCATGTGCCTCTCTCAACGTGTCATGCATCTCATGTTCACATACACACCTGTGTAGCAACCATCTTGCCCCAACCTATAGAGTTTGCCGGTAATCAGCTGATAGGGTTGGATCTTCACAATAAGCCTCCTAAGCTTGGCCTTCTCGATAGGTCTCTCGAGTAGACCATGCTCGAGCACGTGGACGACATCATCAGCTCAGTATGGCATTAAATCAACCTTGAATAATTCATTGTCATTGGACAGGCCAAAGTGATGCATGTCTGGAAGGTCTTCCGTTATTCCTTGTCCAGCGGCTTCACCTATGGGTATATGGGACATGTGATCTGCCATGTAATGTTGTTTCCCTTTGTGTACAACACATAGAATTCAAACTCTAGAAGAAGAAATAACCATTGTGCAATGTGCCCTGTGTAGCGCAATGTTTGTTCACTAGATAGAGCAATGCTTGATGGTCAACAAGAAAGGTGAAGGGTGTGGCCAAAAGATAATATCTAAATTTCCTAATGGCAAACACCATGGCCAGCCCCTCCCTTTCTGTACTGGAATAGTTCATCTCCGTGTCAGTGAGTTGCCTGCTAGCAAAGCTCACTAGGTAATCTAGGTTGTGTTTGCCAGGTTGGCACAGAATAGCTCCAATGGCAAACTTAGATGCATCTATATGCACATGGAACGTTCTGGTCCAATTTGGGGCTCATAAGATGGGTGCAATGGTAAGAACCTTTTTCAATTCTTCATAAGCATGTTGGCATTTTTCGGTCCACTCAAACACAATTAGCAGCTTGTACAATGGTCTTGCGATTAGTGCATAATTCAGTACAAAGCGCCAATAGTACCCTATGTGACCTAAGAAGCACTAAACACCCTTATAATTGTTGTGTGGTGGCAAGTAAAAAATAGCCCTAAACTTTAAGAAATCAGTGGCAATGCCATTCTTGGATACCATGTGCCCTAGGATGCATCCATGTTTCACCCAAAATTGGCACTTCAGGGGGTTCAATGAGAGATTATAAAGTTGACATTGCTCAAAGACTGCCTGTAGTTTCTCTAAATGTTCCACCCAGCTAGAATGTACGCATAGATCATCCACAAACACCTCTAGCTCGCGTCTAAGCATGTCTTTGAAGATCGTGCACATCAAGTGTTGGAAGGTTGCAGGTGTGTTAATTAGCCCAAAGGGCATAATGATGTAGGCAAATACCCCCCACTCTGTATAGCAAAGGTAGTCTTGTGCCTGTCGTCGAGGTGTACTTGCACTTGATTGTAACCCGAGAAGCCATCTAGGAAATGGTAGGCTTCTTTACCTGCTACCCTCTCAAGAATGTGCTCGATGTATGGCAATGGGTAGTTATCTCTTTTCGTAGTGGCATTGACTTTCTTGTAGTTGACGCACACTCGGATCTTTCCGTTTTTCTTCATAACGATCACTATTGATGATACCCAGTCAATGTGCTCTATTTCGTAGATGAATCTTGCTCTCATGAGTTTATCAATCTCCTCTTTTACTGCATGGGCATGCTTTGGATTCATGGGGTAAGGACATTGTTTTACAGGAACAACATCAGGGACCATAGGGACGTTGTGGGTCACAACCCTGGGGTCGACCCCCTTAAGTTTATCCAGAGACCAGGCAAACACGTCCAGGTACTCTCGTAGGAGAGCAACAAAGCTAGCCTCCTCATCCTTAGTCAGGTCATTTGCTATGAATATAGGTCGAGGCTTCTCACCTTCCCCTGCCAGGTTGACTTCCTTGACTTTGGCGGGTCCCTTGATAGGCTCGCTAGCCTGGCCCTGCCTCTTTGCCCCTAGCAGGACCACCACTTTATCACCCTTCTTGAACTTAGTGAAGCGCTTGGGTAGGTCCTATGGTTTCTTCTATCATTCTGCATATGGCTCTTTTGTTCATTTCTTTCTTTCCTCCTTTAGCCGATTGCACCTTAGGTGGACCAACAAGTCCCCCTTAGTGCATTTGCTTTTGGATGGCATGGGTATTTCAGGATCACTCTCCATACTAGCTTCAGAATCTGAGTTGAACTCACAACCCTCACTGGATGATGAAGGAGTCTCCTCGGGTGATCGTAGTTCAGTAGATGTGTCTGTCCTAAACATAGGTACCATTGGTGGTTGGGCAATTCCAGCTTGCTCATAATCCACTACCCCTATGCATTCCAACCAAGAGCAATCACAATCCAATCTCATAGCTCCTCTCTTGATCTCATATGCATTCCTTTCTTGGGGCCTGGAGTCTGCTCTTATCTGCTCTATCACCCTTCCATCAGTATCGTACTCCACAGTACCCATTTCCTCCTTGCTCTCCTCACTGATGAAGGAACAATCCTCATATTCATTGTCAGAACTATCACTCCTTGGATGCTCGTTGTCTCCTGGGTCCTCCTTTCTAGCCTCTTTCTTGTCGATGACTAGAGTCCAATTGTACAGCAAGTTCAGGTTGTGAACTTTGGTCCACTTCCACTTGTGCTCACCCAAGAGGTCTCTGAGGGGCACGAGATTAGTGGAAGGATTACCCTCCAATCTGCCTGTCAAATACTCTAGGGTTTCTTGAAGTTCTAGTTTATTATTTGGGACATGGAAAGTGACATGTTTGGGCCGACCACACGCACTCCCTGTCATCATGCAGAGTAATATTGAGTGTTCCTCATCTGGCATGCACATGGCTTGTGCAGCTTGCTTATACTCCTCGTCATCGTCTAAGAATGGGAGATCAATGGTTGCAAGGACCTACATCCAATCTCGCACATCCTCAGGGTAGGGGATATACTTGGTCAATGGCCCATACGATGTGTTTGGTTGTGTGTCACCCCTCAATGTGGTTGAGATGGCATCTAGATCAACAAGTGTTGTCTTCCATGTATCCATCTCCACCCTTACTGCTTCCTTCCAATTCCCTAAGAAGATTAGACCGTTGCCCCAGTCCTCGATGACTCGTACATTCCTCATCCAGGGTCAGCCTAGTAGGATGTCATAGTCCACTCCCTTCATAACAATGAAGTGTACAGAGAACTGCACACCTGCAATCTTCATTGGCCAATTCTTTAAAACTCCAAATGGCCTTACCTTCATTCCATTTGCTAGTGTGACATTGAACCTAGCAGTCTTGATGGAAAGGTTTCCCCAGGCCTGCAAGACTGTGTGGCTCAAGACACTAACCCCTGCACCCATGTCTATGATTCCTTTCTGCATCATGTCTCCTAGGGCCAGGATAGGTAGCACAGCTTGTATCTTGATGCCCTCCCAAAAAGCATTTACATGCAGAGATTTAGACACTGAGTGCAGCGTCAAGCTCGGTATCTGTGTGACTGCATCGTGCTCGTGCAGGTCAGCAGTAATCTGCTCCATTGGCTCCTCCACCCAGTGCTTCAATTCTAGCCAAAGAGTCAGATGCTGCCTAAGCAGGTCTCCTGGCTTAGGGTTACTAGGGTGGTTATTAATGTCGTGAGGAGGTTACTTGTCATTTTTCTCTCCTCCATTCCCACACCTCTAGGCCATTGGCTTTGGGCGTTTTGCTGGCCCGTGGCTCCTAAGCTTCTCCTGGGTGGTGCTGCCCGTGGCATAGGTGCATCTCTTACCTTGGTCAAGAGGATGAGACTAGGGTGCTCACACTAGAGAAATCATCAGTTCCATCTTCTATGATGCCCTCATCGTCCTTCCACTCCTTGACCTTTTCAATCGCTTCTAATTGGAGCTTTGGGTGGGGGTACTCCCCTACCTTGGCACTCCCTTTCTCTGTTGTTTTCAGAGTGGTGGTCTCAGCCTCAGCATCAGTTACCTTCCTGCCACTCACTAGCGTCATCTCTTGGTCAGTCTTGAGAGTGATCTTAGTGTCGGTTTTCTTCTTTCTCCGCCTATGACTCTTCTTCCCTATTGAGGCAACGTCTAGGTTGCTAGGCGCAGGCAGTGATATACCGGCCTGCCGCATTTGTGCACGTGTCATGACATGCAGCGATATGGGTGTATCCTCACTATCGAATGTCTCAATGCAAAACAGCCCCAAAGGTACCATCGAAGCTCGAGGATGGCTTTTGTCTAGGGCATTCCCTGAAGAGATGGGTGATGCCGCACTCGGCCCACCTAAGGTCAGCTCTCTCCCTATTAGCTTGCTCTTTTTCTGGGCATTGTGTCGATATGTGACCAGGGTGACCACAAGTCCACCACGCAACTGGATCTTGGGTTGTTTGGCCCTGAAAAACCTCTCCCTCTTCCCCTTTCTAACACCATCACCGACACTGGTCGATAGTCCATGAGGACCAGATTACCCTCTTCATTATACGAGATGTAAGGGTTCACATATGATTCCTCCTCACTAGGCTCGTCCACGTAGTGGATGGGAGTGTCACTCGGTGGATGTGTCACGAAGGGTCCAGGTGGTCTAGGTATGTGGGATTGATCTCTAATCTAGAAACGGTTGGCTTGGATCTTGGATCCTGGCACTCGGTAGCGATGTGGTTGCCTCCAAGGTGCACACACTGGACATGTGGTCTAGTGGATCTCTTTACCAGCTCCTGCAACCATGCTAGCTCCATCCCGACTTTGGCTAGCTCTTGGTCTTGTGTCGTGCTCTTGCCCTTATCCTGCATGTCAAGAGTTGATCTCTTGCTATAGGTTGTGGCTTTCTCTGTGGTTCTTTGGCTAGAGCTTTCTCAATTCGAGCTTCTAGCACTTCTATACTAAGCTGGTCATCTACCCTTATTGCCTCATCGAAAACCCTAGCGAGCACATCTCTCTGCAAGCTTGAGTTGCTTGCTAATGCCTTGTAAAGTTCCTCACTGCAGATTCTGTTTATAAAAATGGTAGAGACTGCTCTCTCGTTTGGTCGTTCGTTGGTAGGGATTCTCTTAAACAGGCTACGTACATGAGTGATGTAGTCTCTAGTATCCTCTTTGTCCTTCTGACTGACATTCATCAGTCAGACCATGAGGTTGTCCGAATACTCTGTCTCTAAAAATCTCTTGATGAAGAGATCCTTCAGGCGATTGAAATCTGTTTGCTTTGTTGCATCTAGACTGGTGTACCATGTCCTTCCCTTATCACCCAAGTAAAGCTCAAAAGCCTACGAGTGTTGGGCAAGGTCCGTGAGACCGTTGGCTTTGCAAACCTGCTCGAATTGCTCCATGAAGCTATGGGGGTCATTGCTGGGCTAGTACTTGTCCAGCTACGTAGCCACTGTAGAGATCTTGTTGTGCCTCCTCACCCCTGTGTGACTCCTAAGCCTGTGAGTAAAGAGGTGGCTAGCGCAGTTGCACTTTGCACTCAGCGTTAGGTCTACATCTAGCTCCCTCTCCCTCTCTTGCGTTTGGCCCTATCGTGGCCTTACTAGCTAAGGCTAGAATGCATCATGTCTCGTGCACCTTTAAGTCTTGCTGCAATTTCCTGGTCCTTTCCTCGCGGTTATATGCCGTGATGCTCTACAACGCTCTCCTAGCTGCCTTCCTCTCTTTCTCAAGGCTCATAACTACTTCCTCGATTGGTTTGCCATGGATCACATTCCTTGTTAGTCGGTCGTATTGATCAACCATATGCTACAATTCGAGTGGGAATTTGCCCAAGTCCAGCTGATCATCCTCTCGGTCCGCATCTGCTCTTGACATTTCTGCAACCTCTCACTCCACCAGGTTGTCAATTAGTCCAATCAGCTCGGGTAGCAATTTTCCCTCAATCCTATCGTCTTCGAACTCTTTGGGGTCTTTAGGGTCCTATTAACAGGGCTCTGTGGCACCTAGCTATGCCTCAGGGTCTGCTCCTACTGGCGGGTTCTTTGTATTATTATGATTCTATGTGAGTTCCTTGTTATTGAAAGTAGCCGTCAATTTTATTCACACTTGTGCTTAGTGCTTTCTAGTGCACAGTGCTAAATTAGGCTTTCTCCCTTTTAGTGCACTTTCAATGATGAAATCAGCTTGGGGTGCGAATGCAAAATGACCAATGCAATTCTTGCTTTTTCCCCTTTCGTTCGTAGCCTAATATGGCTCTAAGCGCATTTTCTAGCTGTCCTCTCGTATATTCTAGGGTCTATGTTACACACTCTACACTCTGTCAAGGCCTGATTGGAATTTGAGGGTCACTTTTAGCTCTAAGTCTTACCTGTTCTATGTCCTGCTTCTAGAGATTAACTCTAGGCTGCCCAGGTGTGGTTTCTCCAATCTCTGGCTTTTGAGAGCCGGATCAAGTACTCAGGGATGTTTGTGGATGTGTTCAGAGTGGCCTTGGCTGCCTGAGGAGGTGGCTCACTTATGAGTTTGCAATGTTCTGCCCTAGTGGTCCGATTCTGGGAGTTGGACCATCTGGGTGGTCCGACTAGTGGAGTCGGATTGGTGGGAGTAGGACCATCTGGGTGGTCCGACTGGAATTGGTCCGACTGGTGGAGTCAGACTGTCTAATCGGACTGGGTGGTCTGAGTCTCAAAAATGGGTCCTACTGCCACGTGGCAAGGTCCAACCGGCGGAGTCGGACAGTCAGGTTGTGTAGTTGGTCCGATCGGACTGGGCAGTCTGGGTCTAAGGTGGTGAGTCTGAGTCTAAGGTGGTGTGTCCCAATTGGACGGTCCAACTGGTAAAGTGGTCCAACTAGTACACGGTCCGACCGAAAGTCGGACAGTCCGAGTGCTCGATTTTGGGACTCGGACACCTGCAGCAACCTACTCTGACTACGTTTGCCATGACGCAATCGTGAGGACACAAATGATGAATGCAACACATGGGGGTCCTGGCACAAGCTCCAACTTTCCAGATCCAACAAGCACAACTCAAAGAAGGTCAAGGAATACCTGGGATGGTTGGGTGACAGTGAAATGACCGGATTGAATCCCTTCTGCACCTGTACTCATAGTCTCTCTCTCAAGCTCTCTCCCTCAATGTCTAACTGCAAAATGAGGCTTCCCCTAACCTTTTGAGCCTCTTATTGCCATGCACAAGTCTCCTTCAACCTTATGATTTCCCCTCTTGCACCCATCTACTCAAGATTTAGATTTTATGCCCCTTTCTCCTAGTTTTCAGCCTATTTTTAGTAGTCGAAAACCCTTATGTTCTCCCTGTTTCCTTGGTCCTAATCCTATCCTAACACAACAAAAATAAAAAACAGTGGCTGAGGTTGATTTACCTACTTTCCTACTCAACAAAAAACCAAAATACTTGTTTGGAAGATCAAACCACCTAAATTTCCTATCTATCTCAAGCATTGGTTTGGGTTGAAAACCCTACTTCTATGCTCGATTCAAAGCTGTGATACTCAAGGCTCGATTTCGTCGGGTCCTGGAAACGGAACCAAAATGAAGGGAGCTTCAAGCTCAACCCCCGAGACCTACGGACCGCTTATTGGTCAAGCGTTCCAAGCCGAGTGGCCATGGCTACCTCTCACATAGCCGACGCACCCTCTCTACATATGGGGTGTAGTGGACTTACCTTGATGCCCGATCAAGTACCCTCCTCTCCCGTGCACAGCGATAACTCCATGATCCTTGAGGCAAGCTCAAGCAACCTCAATCCCTCTCCAACAAGCTCCATCCTCCATAGCCGCACGAGACAAGAGAAGAGTAGAGAAGAGGAGAAGATGAAGAGAGGAGATGGGGAGCTTCTTCTCCTCGATCCCTCACTCTCACACACTCACTCCCTCACACTCACTCACTCCCTCTCTCAAGCACAAGCAAGAAGGCAAGAAGAAGAGAAGAAGAAGAAGAAGAAGCTTTTTGCCACACGCAAGAATGAGCTTCTCATTCACTTTTCAACTTTATATACATGCCCTACTTCCCACGGGCGGTCAACCTCAATTTTTACATGGCCAACCATGGCCTAGGCCCTTTTTCTCCATTCTTTCACTTCCTAGCTGGTCCTACTGCCCTTCTAAGTTCACAATTTGCACAGGAGGGAGCTTGGCGCTCTTTTACAAGGATTTGAGAGCGCCTTTGCATTTAAAGGTGCGCTTTCTTGCTTTTAACTCCTCCAAACTTCGGTGGCTCGCCTTGGACTTTTGGCGGTTATTCCCCTGCTTTTGGATTTTTTCTAGACTTATTATTCTTCTGGGTGCCTTCCCCATGCTTACTCTATGCCTTTTCTTACTTCTCAGATTTTTCTATTTTCTCACTTTTTACTATTGTTAGTGTTGCAGTAAACACCTCACTTGCCCTCTTATATTGTCCTATTCGATGACCAATTTTGAGTGAATCGATGATTCACCGATGGATCGGCCCATATAAAGTAGTGCAACAAATCAAAGCCAGCACCTACCGCTTACAACACCTACAATTGGGCACATTCACTACTACAGCACATGTGATCTCCATGAAGCCCTATTACCCTATTGCCCAACTAGGTCATCAACCCTAATGGTCATTTATTTGTTTGGGGGGGAGGTGTGAAATAGGGCCATGTGTAAATACCACCAATTAGTTCAGGGATGGTTACACGCCCTTAATCCCTTTCTTGGTCTGTTGCCATATTCTTGACATGTATCCTCTGATGGAATATAAGCAGCCATTCTAGCATGCTAGAGGCAGGTTCGGTTTGGTCTAGTCTTTCTCTCTCAACCCCTCATGACCAGTACATCACAATATGATATGCAACTAAGAAAATAACATTCTTCGTATTTTTATCAGAATTCAACATGTTCTTTCATTTAGATCACTAGCATGGCATTGGGGTCAACCCTATGCTATTAATACACATGTTTCACACTTCAAATCCTTAATTTTTTGAAAATATAAAAACGTATGATATTTTTTATTTTCAAGTTTAATAGACTATTCTTAGTATTCCTCTATTTAATGGTATTTTTAAATATTGTTAACTATTTTTACTATGTTCAATTTCTAATTATTTTATTCATAAAAATAAAAAAACAAAATATCTACTATTAATTATTGATATTATCTTCATATCTTACTTTATATTATTTTTAAATAGTTTTTCAATTGGAATTTATTTGCTACGAAAACTAGACCACTTATCCATTGATCGCTTGCATGCTCTATGACAACAAGAGGCCAAGTAGTTCCCAAGGCTACCAATGCTTAGCATAGCTACTAACACACTTTAGGAGCCCTCCACAAAGAACATGCCACGAGCCATTTCTTTTACATACCTCTCACCTCTCCCTCTCTTTCACTTATCCCCCTTCTCTCATAAGAATAGCCATTATGCAAGAGGAAAGGGAAGAGAGAGAAAAACTAAAAAATCAACATTTTTATTTCTTTAAATAAGTCCATAAAATGTACATGATGATTTAGAGAAGGGCAAGGTGGTTTCATTTCTCTTGTTAATCGCAAAGAAGGTTAAGTGGGCTGTGTGTCATGATCACAACGGAAGCATGAAAATATGGCATTCACTTTTCTTGCTTTCTATTCCTCACTCTCCATGATTCTTGCATGAAAAATTACATACAATAAGTGTCCCTTCAATGCTTGGCACATGTTCCATTAAAATTGGTCCATATCCCTTCAAATCTTGGCTAATTTTCGGCCTCTTAGGCTGCCCGAACCATAATCCTCCACAAATTAAGGTCTTGAGGTTTTAAATTCCGCCCCAAACGTATGGAATTAATCCCTTCTCCCTAGCCTCTCTTCCTCCCTAGCCTCTCTCTATTTCTCTCTCCCTATCTCTCTTCATTTCTCTCTCTCCCTCCCCTTCCCCTTCCACCTATCTATTTTCTTCTCTCCCTCTCCATCCTTCTCTTTATTTCTCTATCTCTATATATTTTCTCTCTCCCTTCCTCTCTCTATTTTCCCTTCTTTTCTTTTATCTCTCCCTCCCTCACTCACTCCCTCTATTTCTCTGTCTCCCTCCCTCCTCTTTATCTCTATCCCTATATGTCCCTCTTTTTCTCTTTTTTCCTTCTTTCTCTCTCCCCCTCTAATGATCTCTCCCTCTTTCTCTCTCTATTTATTTTTATCTCTCCCTCCCTCCCTCCCTCTATTTCTCTCTCTCCCTCCCCATCTCTCTCTCTCTCTCTCTCTCTCTCTCTCTCTCTCTCTCTCTCTCTCTCTCTCTCTCTCTCTCTCTCTCTCTCTCTCTCTCTCTCTCTCTCTCTCTCTCTCTCTCTCTCTCTCTTATTTTTCTCTCTTTATTTTACCCCCTTTTCTTTTATTTCTCCTTCCCTCCTATTTGTCTCTATCCCTCCCTCTCTTTCTCTTTTTCCTTCCCTCTCTCTTTTTTCCATACTTCTCTCTCTCCCCCTCTCTCCCTCCCTCCATCCTTTTTATTTCTGTCCCTCCCCCTCTTTCTCTTTTTTCCTTCCCTCTCTCTATTTTCTTTACTTCTCTCTCTATCCCCCTCTTTCTATGTATATTTCTCTCTCCTGCTCTCTATTTCTCTCTCTCCCTCCCTTGGGGAGGTCACTCATGAATATATGTATGTATCACCTAAGTTCAAAAATAAAGGGTTTTAAAAATACCAATTTTATACATTTACACACAAAAGGGTAAGAGAAGATCTTTAGCTTGTCAATAAAAGAAGATGTAAGTGGAAGAATCCTAATCCTATTTTTATCTAGATGGATCTCTAGGTCAACTTAAGGCACTTTGGTTGACACATATACCCAACCTACTTAGGGACAATTAGATCTTGATCAACAAACTTATGTCAAATGGAACAAGTATCAATGGTCTTACCCATTTTCAACAAATATGGTTTGTTCCTATTTCCTTGAAGATCTCTCGTCTCCCCTACCTAATTCTTCATAATAGTGTTTGGATCAACAAAAAAGCATCTAAACTTACTTTAGGTAGAGGAAATTACATGACATGTAAGTAGAATTGGAATTTATCCCTCATCTATCCATAATCAACTCTTGCATGAAGAAAGAAAAGGTAAAGCTCATCAATAAACTCATATTTCCTTTCGATCCCTATAAACTCACTTGGAAAGACATACTCCTAGGAGAAGCTAACAACTTGCCTCCCTCTCCTTGGACTTGCCTTAGGAGTGTTTTTCTTTGGAATATTTGGTTAGAAAACAAATTTCCTGTTTTTCAGGGCAAATTTTACGATGGGCTTGTTGGATTGAGGATAGGGTTATGGTTTGTAGTCTTCAAGGTTGGGGATGTCATAGCCAAAGATATAGTCAACTAGATTAAGGTCTCCCTCAAAAAACATGAGAAAGTTGAACTACTCCACATCAAAGAAGAAAAAGTGATTAATATTCTCTACAATATGGTGGATTAACTTATGGTTTGAGGTCTTCAAGGCATAGCCAAAGCTATAGTCAACTAGATTAAGGTCTCCCTTAACAAACATGAGGAAGTTGAGCTACTCCACATCAAAGAATCAAAATTAAATGAGGTTTTGATTGAGTTATCTATTGTATGGACTAACTTATCGACAATGCTAAAAATAATGAAAGTGGAAGTTAGACTTTAGCATGTTCAGCATTCTCCACCCTCATGTAATCTGTTGTTTTCATACAAGGGTGACTACATGCTCACTCCCCAAGCTAGTTTGGAAAGTTATTTTTCTAAAATAAGAGTAGGGCTTTGTGCTAGCCATTTTGATTGTTTGATCCATGAAGTTAGTGTAGGGTTGACATGGAATAGTATGTGCAAACCTTCTTTCAAATTTCACCAAGTGATTCTTTCACTGTTATACCTTTGGTTACATATCAATCCTTTTTATTTCACCATAATGAAATCATCAACTAGGATGATGGGACACTCAATTCTCTAAAGAGAGTTTAATAGAATTTCCCTCATGTTAGCAATCCCTAATGCATTTAGGAAGATTAGCACAATTTCTTTCTCTAAGACTAGGTCCCTTACAATCCATTGGTTGTGAAGGTCTATGACCACGTTGGCTACTATCAGATTGCTCAATTTATTGTGGATTTCCATGGTTCCTCCCATGATTCAATTTGCATGATTTGTAGCTTCCTCGAGGTAGTCTTTGGAGTTGGGTGGCTAGTAGGTTCTTTATAATCATGTTACCTATTAACATAATATCCTGAAAATACAATTTGGCCTAATTCCCTCTTGAAATATCCAATTGTTGATGAAAGCATTCCTTACTATGTCAGAATAGATTCTATTTACTTTTGAGCATTTGATACTTCTTAATGGATTTTCAGCAATAGACTTCATTTCTATCCTTCTACTTGAGATGTAGTTTTGGAGGAGGGTGATTTACCTACCAAACCTAGATACTCATCAAGCTAGATGATCTTGGGGAGGGATTCTTCCTCCAAATATGAGTTGTAAAGTCTTCCATTAACTTGTTGAGGCCTTCAATTATATGATTGAGGCATGATTGTTATTCTCATTGGCCATCAGGCCCTCATGTAGTTGAAGCTTGACTATATTCTCCTCTTGAAATAATTTAATACCATCAAAATATCTTCATCCTCTAAAACCTTAAAGGGCTATCATGCCAAGTCTCACTTACCTATAATTGTGTTAATGGAAAGGCATACATGTTGTCATCTCTCAGTCTAGAGGGCCCTCCTTTTTTCAGCTTAGATTGCTTCAATTCTTTGTTGTTTCCTCCTTCAATTATAAATTCTAGAAGCCCTCATTATCATCCTCTTTGGGTTTTTTCCCTCCATTTTCCTCCTTTTTGTCTAATGGACCCCATTTTTGAGAAATCTTTGATGAAATGATCTTGTTTCATAAATACCTTTTTTACTAGAATTTCAAAGTTTTAGCAAGTAAACAAAAGCCATGACAACCTAATTAGGGCTTGGGATTGGTAATAAGGAAATCAATGTCCTAATCCTTTTTCTAGAAAGAAGAAAAATAAACATACCTTCCTCATCCTTTTGATATGGCTAACCTTGATTTTGATAATTTTGTTGAAACTTCTCTAGGTGCTTCTAGTGATGAAGTTAACTGGGACCACCTTTAGAGCCATTATATTTGCCCTCTTCTTTACTTCTAGTAGGAATAGTGCATTCTGGAGTGATTAATTCAACTTTGAGTTGGTGGCTCCTTTTGGATCAAATATAGGAGGCTAGCTTTAATATGAAGAAGCCTTGTTGATGATTGGCAAAGCTAGATTGGTGCATGCTAGGAGCAATGTCATGGTGGAAACCTTAGAACCCGATATAATCATGGTTGAAGAGGAGATTACCTTGTGTTGAAGACAAAGAAGAGCATACATGATTTTGCATCATGGTAAGAACACCTTGATGCAAGATGGCATGCTAAATACAACCTCTAAAGTATCTATTGATTGATGCTTACATTAGCATAGCGGTAGGCGCTTTCAAAACTCATTAATAGTAAGAACACTTCACTAAATTTCAAAATGCATGCACCACCACTATACCTATTTAAAAGGAAGGCAACAGCTATAGCATATACAAGTTGATAACAATTTGATAATTTTGATAAGAAACACAAACCTGCTATATTACTCACTTGGCATTAAAGAAGGCATACTCTTTGCCCTCTATAATCTTGAACTAGCACTTCATGCAAGGAAGTCTAGGCCACTTCACAATAGCTCCACGCTATTGTGAAAAGGTGTCATGAAGCAAGATTGTGAGAGAAGAAAAGTTGCATAGTATCAAAGGTCGATTTCGCCTTTTCTAAACTTTAATACACCTCTCTCTCTCTCTCTCTCTCTCTCTCTCTCTCTCTCTCTCTCTCTCTCTCTCTCTCTCTCTCTCTCTCTCTCTCTCTCTCTCTCTCTCTCTCTCTCTCTCTCTCTCTTTCCCCTATTTTTTCCCTTTTCTACACACACACACACTCTCTCTCTCTCTCCTCTTTTTTCCCTTTTCTACACACACACTCTCTCTATCTGTGTGTGTCTTTGTCTCTCTCTCTCTCTCTCTCTCTCTCTCTCTCTCTCTCTCTCTCTCTCTCTCTCTCTCTCTCTCTCTCTCTCTCTCTCTCTCTCTCTCTCTCTCTCTCTCTCTTTCCCCTATTTTTTCCCTTTTCTACACACACACTCTCTCTCTCTCTCTCCTCTTTTTTCCCTTTTCTACACACACACACACACACTCTCTCTCTCTCTCTCTCTCTCTCTCTCTCTCTCTCTCTCTCTATGTCTCTCTCTCTCAATTGAGATGCTACTTGAATTTTGGCCATGTGCCATTTAGCTTTTATTGTCATGTCGCTTTGCACACTTTTTGCTTTCCAGCCCTGTAGCTACCTACACTACTTTGCCTTATTTTGCACCTCATTGGATTCTACCTACTAGATCAAATCACCCACCATCCACCTTGCTCCATGGAAATATCTGTGTTAGCAAAACAAGATAAAACATATAGTAGACCTCCTAGAGTCTATAGTCCCTACAAAATCAACATCTATATATCCAAGAACACATGCATCTTTCCAAAGCACATACATATAGATCTAGTGCCATTCAAGTAACTCATAACACTCTTTACTACCTCCCAATGATTCTTGCTAGGGTTTTCTATATATATAGGTAGTAATCACTCTCACTTCTAGACTCTAGTGTACTTTAAGACTACATGAAGGTATTAAATGTATGATATCATTTCTTAAGAGCCTATTTCAAACCATATATATCCTCGTGCAAGCCCCCATGCAAGAAAGTGATCTTTATATCCATCTCGATCAACTCAATATCCTCTTTAGCAACCAAAGCAAGGACCGTGGTGCAAAGAGCTTCAGTTGAGTTAAAATGGAAACTAGTGTTAGTTACTTTGAGAATAGTCTTCTTCTTCAACTTTCCCAAACTCCTTTCAAGTTTCCATGATAGAGTTGAGCCTTCTACTTCATTTTCTTCTTTGATCCCCAATTTATGGCACTAATGATTCATTGAGGACTTTCTACTTGACATAGGGATGAGGTCTATAATAATTGAGTAAGGTTATTATGGAGATTAAGAGCACCTTTGATTAGTGCATTTTACAAAGCAATTCAACTTTATCCCTACACAAATCAACTTACTCATCAGTAGCTTAATAATCTTCCAAGTCATTACTTGGATACTCTGCTTCATCTTGGTCATTTCTTGGTCAACATTAGAGCATATCTCTTCATTCTTCTCAGTGTTTCTTCTCCTAAAACCCTAATGGATAGTAGGAAAAGTTATTAGACCTCACCTTGAGGCTCTCAAAATTTCAAAGAAGACTTTATCTACTACTTCAGAGCTCATCTACATCAAGAACCTTAAAAATGACATCAATATTGGGAAGATTTAAGAGTAATTCAATTGACATTACATTTGGTCTTAATATTTGGGGCAAAGATTGGTTTCAAACATTTCTTTCATAATGGAATACTCAAGTATAGTGAGAAGCATGGAAAGGCTATGTAAGAGTTGCCATTGGAGCTTCATAGAGCTGAGGGAATCAAAGGATTGAAAACATTGTTCATATTCGAGCTTTTACTATTTCATCTCTCTTCATAATCCATTTATTGAGCTTATTTCCACCCTTTGATTATTGATTAGAGTATCATTCTTGAGTCCATTGTCTATTAGAATTTCTCCTCCATTAAATTAGTGCATTGAAAAGGTTCTCTATTGGGATACATGTCATAGAAATGCATCAAGCTCAGGATACTTTTAAAGTTTTATTCCTAATATCATTTCCTTGATTTGTTTCCCTCTTGAGACGTTCAAAAAATAGAGTAAGTAAGTTGTAAGATCATTGATTCATCACTCATCAAAGATATTGTCTAATCTTGAGTCCCATTCTCATCCTTTCAATTTTTGTTGTTTGCAATTTCTATTTCCATTCTTATTTTCTTGGAAATATTAGAACCAATAGATATGAATTTCCCTTTAAGAAAAAAGGAGGATGTCAAAAGAGATAGTGGGACAAATGAGAGGTGAATCTCCCTTATTATTGAAGAACTGGGAGAGGCACAACCCAACTTGAGAAGGAGCTTGGCACACCCCCTGATGATTTGGAGCCTCTGTAGGTACCCTTTCCCACCGTTTTATCCCTCACATTAGAAATACACGTGGAAGGCTAAAGCTAAAAAAATGTCTTGAATATTTAGCGAATTGGCAAGTTCATATAAGGATTTACAATGAATTACAAGAATAAGGATGACATTTACTAGTGCTACAAGATTTTCATAGGTTCCTATAGGTCAATTATAGGTCCTATAGGGTATCGATAGGTTTATAAGGTTCTATAGGATCTTATAGGTTCAAATAGGCCATACAAGGCATTCATAGACTTAAACATGACACTGATAAGTAGTGAACAATTTTTGATAGCCACACTATAGTAAGCATAACATTTTTCTATATTGACACAATCACCAATGTTAGATGCTCCATTTGAAAAGGAGATTGTAATATTTCATTTAAATGAGAATATTAATTATTTATAAATTCAAAGTTTTATGGTTTTGGGATAGTGGCTGAAGGGGGGTGTTATGTTGAATCAAAGCTACACAACTCAAGATATTGCAATTTTAGTAACAATGGTATAACATGACTGCAACATAATAATAGGACATAAAGGAGAAATAAGGTCTAGGAGGATATATCACCAAAAATCAAGGATTATCTAATGGAAACAATGCTCATGGACCCTTCCAAGACCCTCAAATGCAAGGAGAACTTATTGTTTCAAATATTACATTATCTAAATATGAAACCCATCATGCATCAAGATATAATGAATTGGTTATGAAAATGGATCAAATGGTGTTGATAGGAAACCAAACCATGCTATCCATTTATAAACTTGTGGAATCCAACACTCAAATCTCATCCTGAATAGCGTAATGGATGGCCTTTCAAATGGGAGATAAAGAAAATAGAGAAAAGGTACAAGCAAGTGTGAATACAAGAATTGCAGTTTAGCAAATGGATTCAAACTCCCAAGGCATTATTAAACCAAGAGGAATAAAAAACATTCAATATGAGGTTAGTGAACCATCTCAATGAAGTGATGATAATTTCAAAAGTACTAATGGCTTGAATTGTGAAGGGCAAAGAGGACTAATTAATAACATATTAGAGAATATCCCAAGTTCCACTTTCAAATAAGGAGTAAATATTTGACCAAGTGGCTAAATCTTAAGCCCATATTTGGGAGTGGGACTTGGGGGGATTGCTTATATAGTATCGAGGGAAATTTTCACCTTCAAGTAAGGGGATAAGATTTGACCATGTGTCCAAATATTAATTACATTAGGAATTCCCAAACTTTATGAAAATTCCCAAATTCTTAAATATATGGTTAATTGGAGGATTTCAACATTCATTTCAAACATTGTTGTGTAGAAAATTTTCAAGTAATGGAGGTTCAATTGGATAGTTAGTATGATCAACCACTTAGTAGATAGCTGGTCTCTTAACTGATCGTGAGTTGAGGGATACTATTGTATTGTCAAAGTATAATGGTCAATCATCATCTCCTTCAAACCTTGAGGAATGGATATCCAAGTTGAAATTTTACTATGATATCTTTCAAAGGAGAAGAAAAGATCAATTTCGACACCTTGCACCTAGAGGGATTTGCATACACTTGGTGGCATTACATAAAGTGGGAGAACTTGCTTTTAAGGCACTCATGGCACAAGTGTTTTTATCTCTAGTGTAGAAAGAAAGGCTTGCTCGAAGATGGTATGGTTAGAGCAATGAGGAATCATGATACATGAGTACACAAACCAATTCCTCAGCCTTACAATGTACATTGAAAGCACACGTAATGATGCTAATCTTTACAAGTACATGTATGATTTATAAAACAACCTCTATTAGCAAAATAGAGTTGATTTCAAGGTTCAATCTCCTATTAATTTGTTCAAGGCTATTGAGTTTCTAGAATAGTATGCAAGAAAATATAGGAGGGAGCCTATAATTCAACAACCTTATGGACAACAAAGGTCTATTTTAAACCAACATGTCTAGTGTTAGCCGGGTAGCCCAAGAGTATCATTATACCCTACATTCAAAGCACCAAAGCAAACAAAAGATTTTAAGTGTACAAATCATATTAACGCATGGAATCAACACTTAAAATTACATGATTAACTGCTACTCCTAACAATGACAAGGTTACTCTATTGGAGCTTTACAAAGAGTGTAAGGAGAAAGGACTTTGCTTTAAGTGTGGAGAGACATATACCACAAGCATGTTGGTTCTTGAGGATCTATAGAACAATGAATGAGGGAGATGATGTGGATCCATTTTATGGTCCAAGCATGACTTTGGAGATAGTTTTCCTTTTGATTTAGGTGGATGAAGGATTGATATTGGAAAAATCTTAGTTTGGACCAACAACCATCTTGGAATCACTCCTCTATCTTCAAATTATGTTTTAGAAGAAGATTATGTCAGCTTATGAGCTTTGTCTTATGTAATATTTCTGCCTGAAATATTAATCGACCCTAAAACCCCGCACGTCTCTCGCAAAATCAGAGTGTAATCTCCCGCAACGGAATAATGTTGGTGGCTAAGTGCTTACCCCGCGTGCTTAAATAAACACCTCACCACATTGAGCATAGGAGGCCGGGGCTAAAAACCCGTAGGTCGCACGATAACACCCTTCATGGGAAAAGGTAAATGGATAATGGTTAAATTTTGTGCATTTTTTTTTAATAACCCCTCCCCCTCAACCGACGCATGACAGGGGAGAGGAGTGTGAGAGGGAATGAAGCTAGAGTAGTGGAGTGCATGAGGGAGGGAGGAGGCATGAAGAGCCACGTGTGTGGCAATCTCCCCCCCCCCCCTTAGTGAAAGGTGAGAAGGATCGAAGCTTGCACATGAGCTATGGCGGGAGAGCAAGAGCAAGAAAGAGAGAGACAAGAAATGGGAACTTCAACAGTCACAATGTGTGATCGGGCCTTCCTTTATTTACTAGTCACTAAAATGAATGTAAAGAATAAAGTGATGTGACGGGCACCTGCCACCTGCAGTGTGCAGTGGCGGGTACTATCAGTGTAGTAATACACGGGGCGGCACGACAGAGGTGCCTTTACCCCAACAATGCCAACTGAATGGCACTCATAGAATCCTAATGCAGTGTAGGTATAGCATCAATCCCAAGGTCAGCAACCTAGACGGCCTAGCCATATGGCCTCCTTGCAAGCCTCAGTTGGCTGCAACATACTCGGCCTCAGTGGTAGACAAAGCCATACACTTCTGAACCCGGGACATCCAAGAGACAGCACCTCCAGCATAGGTGAATACATAGCCAGAAGTGGACTTCCTACTATCTGCATGTCCTGCGTAATTGGAGTCAGTGTACCCCATGACCCCTATGTCCTGGCTGCCATAGCAAATACACATATCTGTTGTGCTCTTCAGGTACCTCATGATACCCTTTACGGCATCCCAATGTTTCTTGCCAGCTGTAGCCATATAGCGTGCCACAACACCAACTGCAAAGGCAATATCTGGACAAGTGGCTATCATGGCATACATCAAACTGCCCACGGCTGAAGCATAAGGGAATTGGGCCATCTCGGCCCTCTGCTCATCTGTCTGCGGACAATCAGCCTGTGATACCTTCACATAAGAAGGCAATGGACAGCCAATAGGCTTTACGTCCTGCATGCGGAAGTGCTCAAGGACTTTATGAATATACTCCCTCTGTGACAAGTAGAGGAGTGCCTGTCGCGTCTAATGCGCATACCAAGTATGTGAGAGGCCTATCCCAAATCCTTCATCTCAAAGCTCTTCTTCAGCTGAGATTTAAGAGCATCTAGCTCATCATGAGCTTTCCTTGCTATCAGCATATCATCCACATAGAGTACCAAAATAAGCAATGAACCATCACGGGCTTTCTTCGTGTAAAGACACGGATCCATAGCACTCCTGCTGTAGTTCTGTGACTGCATAAAGGCATCAAACTTATGATACCATTCCCTAGGTGCCTGCTTCAAGCCATAAAGACTTTTCTTCAACTTGCACACTAGGTGCTCCCTACCAGGTTCTGCAAAGCCCTTAGGCTTCTCCATATAGATCTTATCATGCAAGTCCCCATGTAAAAAAGCCATCTTGACATCCATCTGATATAGATCTAAGTCAAGCTGAGCAACCAAAGCCAAGACCAAGTGCACAGGGTGATCATCTTAACCACAGGAGAAAAGACCTCATCAAAATCTACACCATGCTCCTGCTTAAAACCCTTTGATACCAATCTAGCCTTGTATGCCGGCTTGGGGTGTCCAGGGGTACTTTTCAGCTTGTACACCCACTTGCATGGCAAAGCCTTCTTGCCCTTAGGCAAGGCAACCAAATCCAAGTCTCATTCTTATGCAAGGAGTCGATCTCAGACTGCATAGCCCTCTCCCAGGAGTGACTGTCACCCCTGCGCATAGCCTCATCATAAGTGAAAGGCTCTCCGGCATCTATAACCAAAACATAATGCATAGAGGGTTGAAATCTATCAGGTGGATGTCTGTCTCTAGCAGACCGTCTCACTGCAGGCTCTGCTGTTTGCCCAGCTGCCTGTCCAACACCCTGACCATGAGCATCTGTTGCTGCAGATGTAGGCTATCCAACTGGCTGTGCAGGAGCTCTAGGCTCCTCCTGAAAGATCACTCTGCGGATCTCAACCACCTTCTCAAGCTGCCTGTGCATCTTGTCTTCATGGAAGACTACATCATGGTTGCGTACTATTTTCCGCACCTGCGGATCCCATAGGCGATAGCCCATCTCTCCTGAATCACCATAACCAAGAAAGATGCATTTAATGCTCTTTGGATCCAACTTACTCCTCTTGTCCTTGGGCACATGGCAGAATGCCTCACATCCAAAGACACGGAGATGCGCATAAGAGGGTGGCTTACCAGCCCAAACTTCCTCTGCAACCTGGAAATCCAATCCACTAGAAGGCGATCGGTTTATGACATGCACTGCCGTACTAACTACCTCAACCCAAAAGCTCTGTGGTAGGCCTGCATGGCTAAGCATAGAGCGGAGACGCTCCTGAATAGTCCTATTCATGCGCTCAGCCAAACCATTCTGGGTGGGGGTGTAAGGGGCAGTCAACTGACGCTTAATACCCCTGTCATCACAAAACTGCTCAAAAGCACGTGAGACATATTCTCCCCCATTGTCAGTCCTAAGGTATTTCAGCCTATACCCAGTCTGGTTCTCAACAAGAGCAAGCCAACGTTGAAAGACTACCAAGACATCGGACTTTTGCTTTATGGGATAAGCCCACACTTTCCTAGAAAAATCATAAATGAAGGTTAGAAAGTACTTCGTGCCACCCATAGACATACACGGCATGGGCCCACAAACATCTGAATGCACCAAAGCCAAGGGCTCACTCATGCATGGCCTACCCGATTTCTTATGCGTAGACCTATTCTGCTTACCATAAAGACAATGATCACACGAGTCAAAACGTGCATAGTCCAAAGGCGGAAGATACTGCAAACCAGATAACATTTTCATTCCCTTCAAAGACATATGCCCCAAACGGGCATGCCAAAGTGATACATGTGGGATAGAACCCACTGCCAAAACATAGTCTACAAAAGACCCAGATACAACAAGAGGATAGAGGCTGCCAGCCTTGGCGCCTCTAGCAAGCACAAGTCTGCCTTTGGTAATCTTCCAGGCAGAATCCCCAAAACAGACATGAAACCCTGCATCATCCAACTGTCCTGCAGACATAAGACTGCGCATAAGCGCAAGTACATGACGTACATCCCTGAGCAAAAAGGAACTGCCAGTGGAAAACTGCAACAACTGAATATCTCCACAGCCCACAATATCAAGAGACATGTCATCTCCAAGTCTGACTGATCCAGATACAGTACGGTAAGAGTGAAACCACTCACGGTAAGGCGTCACATGGAAGGACGCACCTGAATCCAATAACCAACACTGTGCATACATACTAGGTGTCTCAGTCAAGTGTGAGGCATTAGAAGAACTAGGTGCAAGTATGAACTCATCACCACCATCGGAATCCTCGGTCTGTGTGACATTAATTTCCTCAATCTTGACGCTGGACTTCGCACTTTCTCTTTCCCCTTATCCTTGTGCTTCTCATTGCGCAACTCATGACACTGTGGTTTGATATGGCCCTTTTTCCCACAATGATGACAAGTGACATTAGCGTTGCACCCACACGACTTACTACGCGACTTTCCACGAGATTTAGACCAACCCTTCTGAGAGTCACGGCCACAGCCATTCCCACGTTCATTCCTGTCATTCCTGCCTCTAACTGTCAAAGCATGTGAAACACGAGAGGCATCCAAGTTTTTGCGATTAACCTCTTCCTGTAGAAGAGCACTCTCAACATCATTCAATTTCAGAGTAGCACTAGAGGCACATAGGGCAGTGCGGAATACATCCCATGACTCATTCAGAGTCCCAAGTAAGAAAAGAGAAGTTACTTCCTCTCCAAAGGTGATATCCTGCGAAGTCAGGTTCTTCAGTATAGCATGGAACTGGCTCAAGTGAGCAGACATAGTCGCATTATCCTTCATGCGCAGATCCATAAGTTGCTTCAACCAGTACATCTGACTCGCCGGACTTTTCTTATCATAAAGATTCTTGATCTTATTCCATAGATCCCATGCACTCTGTGCTTCCTCAAATACATTATAATGTACATGTTCAGTGAGAGACAATACAATCGTGGACTTGCATAGCTCATCAAGTTCAAGCCAATCGTCATTGTTCATAGTTTCACGCTGCTCCCCGCTCAACCGAAGTGGCTTAATCTGAGATTTATGCACCAAGACCTGCCAAATTTGACTCTTCTAATAAGAGTAGTTGGTACCATCCATCTTTGTGATGTTAAATATGGCATTATCAGTTGAAGAGGACGCCATAATGCAAGCTGGAAATGCACAGACAATGTAAAACTGCTGGTTGTTTTACTGCAGAAAATGCCCAAAATCCACTTAAATGAGCTCCAAATGGCGAGAAAAGTGTGCCAAAAGATGCTGCCCACTTAGTGCTAGGTGCAGTACACCAAATCAGGATATTTTAGCATAAAAAATACTGCTTTGTCCATCAATAAATGCTTGCTGTAATAAATTTTAGAACTGCAATAATGAGAGCAAACTGTCCCAAAACTGGATCTAATGTCAACTAAACAATGCTAGGTCCAAAGCCGGCATAAAGAGGACAAAGCAAAGCCAAATGACAGTGAAAATACATGAGCATAACACCCAGAGATGTCAAATAGCATTTGCCAGTAAGAGGCACACCCCGAGACAATCCAGGCAAAATGTACCTGCAACTGCCAAAACCTGACACAAATAGGTGTCTGCTCAAAGGAAAGCAGATCCAAAATTGAGACTCAGCTCATAAGCATCCTGTGAACCAAGACATATACTCAATGCAACATCCAATTGTCGGAATATAATCCCAAAGTCTCAATACATCTGTAACTGCTCAATGACATAGACTGCTCCAATACATGTAACTGCTCCAATAGCATGTAATCCCTGCTCAAGGTCAAGTAAGCATGCAAGATGCTCCCACTGGCACAAAAGGCGTACAAACGAGCTCAAGGGCTCAAGCAACCCAAGACAAAGTACCAGTGACAAGTGACCAAGTCAATGCATCATACGCATTCCCAGAGCATGACATACATGAAGCAACTGATGGAAGCAACCAAGTAAATGATCAAACTGAGTCGGAAATGCTCAAATACATCCAAGGCAAAGCTCCCAATGTCGGTAAAGCATAGACGAACCAAGTGGCATATATCACGAACCAAAGCATGTAATGTATGAAGCCTAACTGTTAAGCATAGACATGAGGCATAAGCGGTCCAAGAGTATGCCAAGTCGGTCCAAATGCCAGTGAATACCAACCAAGACGGAGCTTATGCGTAGCTCAAATACATTCCACAGATTCAAACATGAGCTCAAAGTCGTCCCCAAATGTCAGATACGTGATGGCAAATCCCAAAGCATACATCCGGTACCAATAGGTAAGTGACAAAGCATCCAAAGTACCTTCAGCCCACTATTATTACAGCCAAGTTTGACTGTCAAAATTGAGAAATTTCAGCCAATATTTCAGGCCAAAATCATGGCATAATCATGTGCATACATTCCCAAGGCACTAGACATCATGTAGGCCGCATACGGGCATCAAACAAGGTAATCGGAGTAGAGTATAAGCATCAAATGCCAATGCCAAGTGTGGCTGCCCTGTTTCGAGCACTGT